>NC_046192.1:28453519-28753519 GCF_011004875.1 Balearica regulorum gibbericeps | reverse complement strand
CTGTGCATCCCTCATCTTCCTCTTCATCTTCTGCATGGAGCAGAAGTTCAGTGGGAAGATGCTCTCTCCTTTGTTTGAAATTTTGGGTTTTTTCCTAAAGTGATTTCCGTAGTATCCTCAAAGAAGCCAGAAATGAATTTTCCAGTTACCATCAGCGGTTAATACAGCCCTTGGTTTCTCCTGACTGCAGTGCCTTTGGGCGTAGTATTTGGTACAACTTGGCAAGGGAAGAAATAACATCAGAACTGACCTTGGTACCAAAATAAATAGAGAGGAATTAATGTTTAGATATAATTATCCTGTTCTCATTAACAGTTCCTCCACTCACTGTAAAATATATGAGGTTCCAAGGAGGTTTGTGTGACTTGTGATATTTATGAAAGCAGCTTGTCAAGACCTGCCGCCTGTGCAAGGAAGAAGAAGCTTGCATGCTTCTTAAAGCGGTTTTCAGACTGCTCTATATAACAGTCAGTATTGCTTTCCATGAGACAAAGATCAAAATAAACAGACTTAAATGCTTCCTCTTAGCTACTCTATTCCTAATTTGAATTACATCAGAGGAATCAGCCTTTTTACGAAAGCTGCTGTGTGTCATTACAATGATTCAACCTGTTGTCTTAATGTACTGATGTAGTTGAAGATAATTTTCTCAAACGGTATTTCTTAGCATGAAGTACCTCAATTTGATTCCTTGTGCTGGGCTTAAATTGTATTTCTTATTTTAAAGAAGGTTTCTGCTCTCTGCCTTTAACAGGCGACCTGTAAATCTGTTTTAATGGACATACTGTCTGGATGTGCAATTTTTATTTTTTTGTGTGTCTTTCTGTCATCTGGTCTTTCATACCTTTTCTTCTTCACATCCGTTTCTAAAATAACGATGCCCACGTGATTCGGGGCTCTCCTTCCGCCGGACGCTCTGTTTGTGCCCCGGACAAGGCAAACCGGCCTGGGGCAGGGAGAAGACGACCTGCCTGGAAACGCAGCGTCCAGAAGGTCGAGTTAACGCATGGGCGAGAGGTGCAGCGTGTTTGTGACGTTCCCCTGCTCTTCATCCATGTTCATCGCTTTCCCTTCGGCCAGCTGAAGGCTGTTAATTGAGCAGCAGTGCGCTGCCGATATTTTGGAATTGGGGGTGTGACATCTGGTGACCCATGAGAGGAGCGTCTCTGCACAGCTGGCTTTTCGCTCCTGCCGTGCCGCTTCGTACCACAACACACTGCGGTAGCGTGAAGGTTTGGGGAGTGTTTCTTCAGGTTTTTTTATATGGAGAAAGTTGGAAAAGTGTTGTAAAAATTGGAAAAATATCAATTTATATTTAAATAAAGTAACGGGAAATTTGCATTCTGCAAATCCTGACTTTTTTTTTTTTATTTTTTTATTTTTTACTGTAATGAAACTGCCTGCTGTTAATGTGAATCTTGCACCAGGCCAGCTCAGCCAGCAGAGGAGGAAGCACGAGCAGGGCAGGTTTCGGCGTGGGCGCAAGGACGGCGGCGTGGATCTTGTCGTGCTCGGTGCCTGCTTCGCCCTTCTTGGCGCAACTCAGACTGAACCTCAGACGCGGAACCGAGAGGTGATTAATAACGAAATACACTCATTGTGTCTTCTCCTTGCGGCCATGACAGCACCACAACCAGCCCCGCGCCCCGAGAGGCGTTCCGCTCCCGAGAGCCTTCATCTGACCTCGCGGGACGGGCGGCGGGGGCTCGGCGCCTGGGTCCGTTTGCAAACAGCGGCGAGAGAGGTTTCCAGTTAACTCTGGCAGCAAGGGGTAAACTCAAGGCTGTGGTTGGTGAATCCTCGGTTTGTTGTTCTGTGTGTAAACTGTGACAGCCCAGAAATGTTAAACGTGACATACTTGAGTTACATGTCGCATAGCAAAATAAGGGATAAATGTATTGCGGTATAATAGGAAATCAATTACCCTATTTAAACTGTTCGAAGTGTAAACTTCCATTAACATCATAACTGCAGATTCAGTCACAGAAAGTGTATCTTCAGGAATAAAAAAACTCTAGCAAATTAGTTTTTACATTCGTGCTATAAATATTTTTGTTCTGTTTATAAAATAAATAACAAAACCCAGATGCTTGCATATTTAGCTCACCGAGCAAAATGCACTGTCCACTGGCTTTGCCCGATCTTCTGCCGTTCAGCTTGCAATAATTATTAATAGGCAGTGGGAAGCCAAACGCTTAAAAATGTTGCTGAGAAAAAAGCAGCTTGACTGGTGTTTTTATCGCTAATAGGAATATTGGGAAACAAGTCAATGCTTATTAAATCCCTCTACTCACAGCGTAATGTGCCAGTTTGGGCTGGGATAGAGTTAACAAAAGAATAAAAAAATCTGTATGCATCTTCCCTTACCCAGCGCTCTGCTGAACTCCCGTTATGAGGCTGCTCTCCCACAGCCCATGTCCGTGTTTCCTGCGGGCTGACAGAAGATGCTGCCGGTGCCACCGTCACCTCCGAGAGACAACCCCGGCCGGCTGAAACTGTAACCGCATAAAACACCCTAAAACACCCTAAACCGCGCCGTTTCGGCTGCGTCCTCTGCCCCGCGGCTGCCTGAGCTGGGGGTGGCCAGGTTTCCCCCCGGCTCACTGGCGTAGCTGTTCACCTTGGCCGCCCCGTTCCTCCAGGAAAGCCCTCTGCCCCCTCCCAGCCGCTGTGCTTTGCTTTTTGGGGTGGTTGTACCAAGATTTGGTTAATGCCCAGGTCAGGGATTAGCGGCACAGGGTGCGTCCTGGCGATACGCCGTTATCGCTTCCCCGCCGGGATCCCTGGGATTGCCTTCCCCCTGCCCATCGCCACTCGCTCCCCGGCTTCTGGTGCGTGCTCCAGCTGCTGCAGCAGCACAGGAACTGAGCCTGAACCGAGAGGTTACCCCTTTGTGCCGCTACCGAGCGTGGAACGCAGAACGTGCGGCTGAGCGGTTTCTTGTGCTCAGGAACAAAGGGTTTGCTTCTCCATAACCCTGCCGTGAATTTTATTGTTTCCTGCAGGACTGGATAAAATCCCAACGTAAATAATATTTAAAACTACGTACATATGAGTATGGTGTTAGCATCCCAAGCCTGTAGTTTTTAATACGCTTGTCAGAGCGGGAGAGTGAAAATATGGAAAAACAAGCCTTTGCTCTTTCCCACGCTGTCTGTCGGTAATCTGCCGTGCAGTGACAGGGCTACTTGGCTGCACCTTGGTACTTACTGTTTATACCAATTTACTTAAATTTTCATCTTTCAGGTAGTTCTGACCTAATGTGGGCATCAATAAGAAATCTCAATAATGAATAGTGAGGACCGGCCAGTTCAATGCTCCCTGTTGACACGCAGCCTTAGCTCCTGTGCTTTGGCTTCTCTAAGGTGTGGTTTTTTCCTTCTACCTTTCCTTTTCTTCTAATTAGCGATCGTTCCAAAGTGGGACTCCTTCCTGCTGAGCTGATCATCCGCGCTGTGTCCGATCTGCAGAGACAGTCCAGTGCAGATCTTGCAGGAACAGGATCAGTATACCGACAGGCTAGTAGGGGATTTACGAGAAGATCTTTTTTTTCCTGAAACGCCAAAATCTTTCAAACCCAATTATTCCGAGAGGACAAATCTGAAGCCCCCCTGCTCTGCTGTCCTTCACGTCCCACTGACAGCCCTGTTACCGCTCTGGGTGACTGCCAGCATCGCTGCAGCTTCTGGGACAGGGCCAGACCGAGACACAAACGCGCTCCGGTCGTACTCAAGATGAGAATTTATTTTCGGCTTGCAAAATGGTTTCTGAGCCTGGCAGGAAAGCTGATCAGTCTAGTGGTCGGGCCATTTCCCAGCGTACACCAGCGTCGGACGCGCCTCGCCGGGGTGGGAGGAGGCTGGCAAAGCGTCCGTAATGTCAGTCCCTCCGGAGCGGAGGAGCCCGATGCTTTTGAAATGGGAATTCGCGGCTGGAAGAAATAACCTCTGACGATTTAGCTGGTGAATGGCCACAGCACTGCCATAGCCCGGTCCCCACCGGTGCTGCATGGAGCCTTACGGCGTGTGAAGGTCTGTGTATCCCCCAAAGACTAGCCCCTTTTTCACTAAAAAAAATATAAAAATGGTTGACCTAACATTCGTTTACCTGAAATATGATTTTCATGACACACTTCTATGCTTACTACTTAAATATAAAGAGTACAGCTTTAAATACTGAGTTAGAAAATCCAGCTTATGTTTACAGAATAAGCTAATCATTAACCCAAGGCTCTGGAGATATCGCCCTCTGCCCCATCGTGCCCGGAGCTGGGAATGACTGCATCAACTGAACGTCGCTGCGTGAGCGCGCGTCGGGCTCCGTTTCAGTGGCGCGGCAGGCTGGGGAAAGGCTAGCGCTGCCAGAGCACGGTCACGAGCTGTCCTGGTTTCAGCCCGCACGCTTTACAAACAGGAGGGCTCTTTCTACAAATAGTTGTGTCATAGTAAAAAACAGACCACGGGATTTTTTGGGTTGTGTCAAAGTGAAGCAAACGATGTGTTTTCTCGCTGTTTTCTGCCTGTCTGCTGGGGTTTGTGCTTGACGATGCGTTCTGGTCCATCAGCCTGTTTGTAGTTCTCAAGCAGCGTGCAATTACAGAAGTAAATCCCTGAAACTGTATTTTTTGATGTGGCCAGGCTCAGATCCTAGGTGAGAGGAAGAAAGAAGTAATGCTTTTATTGTCTTCCCATTTTTTTGATCTGATAATTTTTAATTTGGGGATGAAAGGATGGGTCTGGCTGTGTACAGACGAGGGCTGTTCGCAGGGGAGTTGCCATAACGAAGCAACGTGGCCTCTTGAGATGTTGTGAACCCAACGCCAACCCCAAAATACTTTATCTGTGTTGGTAAATTCCTCAGACTAGGAAAATATGTGCTATAAAAAGGCTTGTTTGGAGGGCATTTCATAGCAGATGATGTGTTTGAAAGTAGGTCTCAACTAGACCCCTGAGAATTAGCAGCATCTTCTAAAGAAACTGAGGACTCTGGTTTACTGAAGAGACAGTGAGTTACCGGAGGGGACGCGGTAGGGATCGGAGCGGGAAGGAAAGTGAACTAGAATACCTTGGGATTTGCGTTTACAACCAGAAGCAACCGAGAAATTTCCTACAGACATCAGATTTCGGTTTAACTTTTGCGCCGGGAGCCGGAGCCGCAGCTGAGCCCTGGCACCCTGGGGACGGGGGGTGGAACAGCCGACGCAGCACCGCAGCGCTTCCCTTCAAACCTGCAACAGCGCGCCTCAGTAATGTCTAAATATTTGGTTTAAGCCACGGGATCCCATTTTCTGCCGTTGGCTGTAAAGCAAAAAGCACCATATGCGGCTGCTCCCAGCGGCTCCGGGTGGCGTTGGCCAGGAGGGCTGTGGGGCGCGGGGACATGCACGGCCGTGTCGGCTCCTCCGCGGGGGCTTATGGCAACGCCCCGGTCTAACCCATCTCCCATGAAGGTTCCAGTCCCAGAGCAGAGGGTTATCCCTTCCCTCGCGCTGCCGCGGTCCGACTTCTCCCCTTTGCTTGGGGGCCCTACCATGTGTTTCCCGAGGCTGGAAGATGATTTTTTGTCTCCAGATGATGATAGGTGCGGAGGATGGAGCGGAGCACGTGCCGTTTGCATTACCGTTGTTTATAAGAGCATTCTGTGCTGGGGGCTGGAGGAGCACGCTCCCACGCCTGCCCGGGGAGAAGGGGCTGGCTGGGCACGGTGCCCCAGGGGACGCTCCCGAGAGCTGGGAAACGCGGCTGGGAAAAATACCCCGTCCTAAGGCAGGCGGCCCTAGGACTGACAACGCCAAAATGAAAGTATGTCTACAGCCTCCTCCAGACCACTGGTGATCTGCTGCTGCGCTCTTCAGATACAGAATTCATTTTTTTTCCTTTCTCTTCTCCTTTCATTCTCTTTTTCTGTCTTTTTCTCACACTTTTTACTATTTGCCTAATAAGGACTCCTGCCATCTACTACTGCTATGACAAAACATCAGTTTTAACATAGATTTTTGTTTTCATTTCAAAGACCCCAAAGCCAGGCTGCTAATTCTTGTTCCGCTCAGCACCCGTTCTCGGGGCAGGCTCTGTGAACTGCTGCTGATATGCCAGCAGCACGTTCCGTCGGTGCAGACAGCCCCTCTGACCTATAGGAACAGTCAATTCACTCTTCTGAAAGTCAAAAACTGGTCTCCAGCACATATAGAGCTTTGACTGTTTCTTATTTAGGGGCTTAATCATTATGGCAATGTTTTGTAACTTCTAATTACAAGTAATTGGAGAGTAATTCTATTACCGTCTGCAGTAACGTAGTCAACGCACTCCCCTGCATCCTTGTGCAGCCTTCCGTAGCTTCCACAGAAAATGTTTTCCAACAAGTAGATTTTTCATCACCTTAACAAGAGTATTTAGTGCGAGATTCCGCAATTCAAGGCTTTACCATAACGACTGCATCCACAGAAGCCAAACCAAAGCTCTCCCGGCTGCGCTGCCCCAGCCATCATCAAACAGCACAAAGCCCTCTTCCTAAACATGGAGTTTTCTAGTAGTTTTAATACAGATTTGGGGATTGACAAGCCATATTTATGGTGAGGACAACATTTCATCAATCATTTGGTCAACCACTAGGAGTAAAAATGACCCGAGCAAAATGTTCTTTGATTTAGAGCACTGCCTAAACAAGGTCACTTCTGCCATTTAGAATATTTAAGAGTAGCATTCATCATAATGTATTCCCAACCAATATAATTAAAGAAAAATTATTCAATGATTACAGAAATGTCTGTTTTCAAGAATTCTCATCATTAATTTTCAAAATACAAAAATGTTCCAGGCCTGAAAACCGGGAACGTAGGAATTCCTCTGCTTGTCGAGCCCTTACCAACACCTCGCATGTGGCAGGGTTCGGCAGCCGGCAGCGCGGTCTCCACTGCCGTGGCTTCTCCTTGCTGCCGGGGCGGGAAGTCCCATTTGCTTCGCTTTGTCTCCTGCCTTGATTCCCCACGTCCGAGCAGGACACCATGAAGAGGGCAGGCCATAGCCTGAAGCCGAGCAGGTTGTCATGCAGTGCGCAGTGCGCCACGGACTGGGGAACTACTCTGCAAAAGCAACGTGTACTTTATTGATCACAGCTTTACCTTTTGTTTTTCCCAGCTCTGGTGGCTGCTTTAGCCAGACGGTGTGCTTGGGCTCCGTCCCACCTCCCCGGCACATCCGCGGCCCCTCCGAAGCACCGCCGTCCCTTCCGGGTCCCCGTGGGCGACGATGTGCCCCAGCACGACTGAGATCCTGCCGAGCAGGACCCATCGGGTGGGCAGAGTCGGGGCATGGCGTGGCTGGCAGACCCTGATTCAGATTATTTCTTTTTAATAAATACTTTGAAAATTTGAAAAACCCAGGGACTGATGTCGGTGGTGATGTGTACCTTTGAGGCCCTGTTTCTCGCTTTTACTACTCTTAACAAAACAGCAGGATTTCCCCCTCACTTTTGCAGCTCTTCACCTTGGTCACTGGGGGATGGAGGAGTGTGCTATTGCATTTCCTCTAAGTATGCATAATAATATTTGGGTTTTTCGGACTGGATAAGGTTTGTTTCATTTACATATAAAACATTTTTCTCTTTTTTAAAGTTTACGGTCTCACCATATCCTAATGTCCGCTCATTTGGTGAGCCTCTGTCTGGCTGTGAAAACTGATATGGGAAAAAAATAAAAAACCTGGGGAGCGATGCGGGTGCTTCGGAGCAAGGGAAGGGGGATGAGCCGTGGCATTTGCACAGCCGGGAGACGCCTCCAGCTGCGGCGAGACAGCGCTTGCTGCCCCCCCGATGGAAACCAGAGCGGATCGTGCCCTGGGCCGAGGGCTCAGGCTGACCCGCCGGGGTCTCTGCCGTGACCCCCCCCCCGGCACCCCGAGCCCTGCCGCCCCCGGGGACGGGAGCCCCCAGCGGGATCAGCCCCGGGCTGGTCGCCCTCGCACCCCAACGCATCCTCCGTCCCTGGGCACGCTCCGGGGCTGGGAGCTTTCCGGGACGTGCCGCTTTGCAGGGGGCTTGTGAACAAGGGCAGCCTCGCCTGAAGAGGGATCGCAAACCATCTGCGGAGTCGCACAAGACTAATTAACTCTATGCAAATATTTCCCTGCCGCTCTCCCCCCCCCACCCCGGGTCGGCGCCTGCCTTCCCACGGCCCTGGGGTCCTCCCTGGGGTCCCCCCCGCGCTGGGCTGCTCGTCCTTGCTGGGGCCAAGGGGCTGCACCGCGCAGGGCTGGTGCTGAGCAGAAATCTGTGTTTCTGCCCCGGGTTTTGTGGTGCCGGGGCCCTGAGCGGCGTTGGGCGGCTCCCACCATCCCTGTCCCGCCGCAGCGGCACCAGCCTCGCCTGGCCGGGAAGAAGAGCAATCCTGCTCGGTCTCAGCAGGTCGTCACGGTACGAGCTAGTGTTTTCTGCAACGTCCCGTCGGGCCGAGAGCCCTCGAGCGAGCTGCAGCCCTGGGAAGGCAGGCACGGCTCTGGGCTAGCGGGGCGCACGCCCCTGAGCCCACAAGGGCTACGCAGGAACGAAGGAATCTCTAAAAATCGGGTGGTGAATTTTGAGTGCTCTGCTCTGACAGTCATCCATGGAGTAGTTCAGCTGGTTATTAATTTTTAAAAATTACACATAAAAGAAGAAAAAGTGGAACGGAGTGTGTGCAGGAGATATACTGATTTGAGTACTTCACTTCGCAGGGCTGGAGGAGAACTTCAAGCATCACTTCAATAAAGTGATAAAAAAGCGATGGCGGGGAGGCAAACGTCCCGTCGCAGTTGTTTCGCGCCGCCTGAGCGTTGCTTTTCCCCGGAGCCGCCCTCCCGCTCCAGACAGGATGCCTGCAGCCCTGGTTCCCCAAGCGCATTCAGCCATCCTCGCCTGGACCCGGAGCGAAGGAGCAGGAGCTGAAATGCGGGAACAACGTCCTCGCCACGCTTTTCTTCCCCTGCGGCGAGCCGTGTCGCTGGTCTGACGCAGACCCGAAGCCAAAAGCCCTTCATGGCAGCCAGCCGGGGCCGATCCTGCCGCCCCTTCCCCAGCCCAGCCCGCAGAGACCAGAGCCCCAAACACCCGCTCGCGGGTATTTTCCTGCTTCAGCGCTCACGGCTGCGCTTTCACTCGCATTCTGGCACCGCAGGGACTGTGGTTTGCTGTTTGAAGCAGCGCCGGCAGCCGGGGCTGGCTGTGCCCAAGCAGGCAGCTGTGACCGGCGGTGGGACACCCCGGGGGTCCCCAAGCCTGCGGTCCTGTCTCCGCTCCCTCTCCCAGCAGCAGTGCTGATCGGCAGATGCACGGCGGACAGGACGAGTCAGGGCGTTTGGTGGCCGAACTGGGCTGTTTCCAGAAAGGTTTATGACACAACATCTCCAGCAGCAGTCGGAAGGACTTTGCAGCATTTTTCTCGCAGAGCAGCTGTTGGTGCTGTGCTCCGGTGGTGCTGTGCTCCGGTGCTGCTCCCCAGCTCCTGCCCCGGCCTGGGCCGCAGACAGGGCTCAGCTCCGCACCGGCGCCCTGCGGCCAGCCCTCAAAGGAGAGGAGCAGCGCTGTCTGCCCGGCATGCCGTGCCGGCGCTCTAAAACGGGAGCGAAAAGGCTTGTGCTTTGCCACGGCTGGCAGAAGTGGTGTGAAACCAAGCACCGGTATACAAAACTGCACAAGCACCATCGCAAGGTGTGGAGCTGGGGCGCTGCCGTCGCCAGAGCTTTGAACTCCCTTGCTAAAAAATGAAAAAAATTGCATTCTCTTTATTTGGCTAAAAATATGTGGGGCACAGAAAGTCACGTATGCTACGCTCATTCTGATGTAATTATTTAAGGGCCTGTGTAGGTTAACCTGCAGTAACTCCCCATTCACATCAAAATGAAATCTGACTTTGAAATGTAATTCTAGTCTCCCTCCTTGGCAGGGGGGAACCCTGGCAGCAACTTCCCGTCACACAGGACTGTGTTAGCGTGACCATACGTTGGAGGCTGCGTAACATTTCGGAGCCATTCTGCTACTCGCAGCGTAAAAGTGAGCCAGCAATGTTACTAGGTCTCAGCACTTCAGTGGTAAATCCAGCCAGTAGCACTCTGGCGAGCTAATGTTCGTCAGCTGATGCTGCTGTAACAAATGTCAGAAAAAAAATGATAGTTCTCCTCTAGATTGTGATCCTTTAAAAACATCTCAGGTCCTGAAATCGCTGTATTCTGTGTAAAGGATGAGTTGTCGTGTACTTCCACTTGTGCAACTTGGCAGTTTTGCAATAAAATGCTCTGAAAATGCGATCGCTTTGGATCGCAGAGACGTAAAACCCTCTTGTGAAGCAAAGGGAATGCTTTGATAAAATGCCAAAATGCCAGAGCTTTCACACAGACCAGAGTTTACCGCTCCTGTTAGCAGAGCAGCATACGTACTTGCAGTTAAATATTAAAAGCAATGAACACGTAGTCGGCTACAGTCTTCCCATGAAGAATTTCTTCATTTCTAAACGTGACTGGTGAACTCGTAGATGTCCCTACCCAAACCGCAGTCGACAGTGCCGTTTCGTCGCCGAAGCCCGCACAGCCCCTGTTCCACCCATCACCAGAGGTCCGGAGACCCGTCCCTCGGGCGCGTCTGCGTTGGCTCCGGCTCATCCCGTTCCACTCGCTCCCATCGCCTGGTGCAGCTGAGCAATGCCGGGGGCGCTGGGGGCCCGCAGGGCTGTTCCTGGGTGCGGGGGGGGCTGGTTTTCCAGCTGGCTCTGGGGAGATGCAGGACACAGGTATGCTTTGCCTGCTGGGGTGCCTGGTTGGGGGGGGGTTGCTGCCCTGTGTGAACCCTTGGGCAGGGTGCAGGCAGGGCGTGGGGGTGCAGGCAGGGTGCAGGCAGCTGCCTCTCCGGCTGGCTGTGCAGCAGGGGCTGAGATGTTTCTGTAGTAAATTCAGCTCTGGCCTCCCAGATGAAGAACAGGAGGAACTAAGAGAAGCCAGAGAGAACGTGCCCCTTGATGGAAGGTATAACCAGCGAGGGTGTAGGGCAGCGTCACCTTTATAGACTGACAGACCTTCTGGTAATGTGCCTTGTAAAGTGGTATTGAAGAGAGCGCTCTGCGTGGATTTACAGAGAGGACGAAGCACTAGTAAAGGATGTCAGTAATAAATATTTCTTCACTGTGATGTCAAAGGCGTGAGGTTAAGTCAAATCACCTTTAATATCATGAAGGATGCGGAAGGGGAAGCCAATTACGCTATCGATGACACAGCTTGGTGGGGTTCCCACAAACCTGGCACAAATGTGGCAGGTTGGGTATCGCGGCGTAGCGCAGCCCGGCAGCCCCAGGCACTTCTGGCTGCGCACACCTGCAACCCACGCACGGGGAGCGGGGGGGACGGCCGTCCTCTGGAACGTGCCGTCGGCATCGCGGGCACCGCGGTGAAACCTCAGAGCTTAGGCGAGCCTCGCCCAGAAGATAAGTGAGAGAGAAATGAGGAACGTTTCCAGGAGTTAATATTTAATTTGGCGGAGTCGCTACGGGCAGGAGTGTGATAGTGCTCTGGAAGAACAGGGAGGTTGTGAAAAGCGGGGAAGGAGAGGAGTTACGCTGGCTGTTTGCCGGGCAGCGGGGTGATAACAGGTAGGATTGAAAAGGAAAATTAAATAAAGCAGGAGGCCTGAATCTGCAGGAAAGATCCATGGGGGCGTACGGCACTGTGGAAGGATTGCCCGGAGAAAGGGGAGTGACGCCGTCGGCTGGGACCTGCTGACGCACGCCTGCACAAAGCTCCAGAAAAACGTGTCAGGAAGCGACAGCACATGCTTCCTTTTAGCAAACGGAGACACAGATTTTTAGGAATGAAGAAAGTTTGCTATATTGGGCATCTGCATTTGTCCCATGTGAACGAGGCTTAAACCACTCTGTTGTGAAGAAGTCCTTCCTTTGGGAGGTCAGCATTGGCAGAACTGTTGCACTAACAACCCCGTGTTCCTCAGGGAACAGGGATCACCTCAGCCTGGTGATCCACTTCTGAAAGCCCCTGGGGTTTAGGGAAAATGAAATTAGTGGTGAAATTTAGGGGGAAATGGCACTTTGAAGGGCTCTAGCGTACTCGGACTGAAGTTCTTCATTATTCCCATGGCATGGAATGAGATTCTGAAAGTGATGCCAAAGAGCAAAGCTGTTAGTGACGATTAACTGTGTCGTAGGTCTGACGCCAGTATTTGATACTGAAAAGAAAAGGGGTTTCGGTAAGCAGGCGGTCGGGGTGGGGGATGAAGGGGTCACCTCACTAGTCCGGTAACTTGGCAGTAATGGCGCACCACATACTGCCCCGATACGAGATGGGAGCGTTTCTGGTTCCAAGTGCACAAATCAGGTTAGTTCGCAGGTGAAATAAAGCTGCTCTCCTGTATTATTAAGGATGAAACGCATGGGAGCACGGCTGGCTTGCCCATTTTAAATGCCGTGCTTCTGCTGGCGCGTGTCCAAGGAGCAGCGTCGTCTGGAGCACGAACAGACTGCGGGAATAAGCTGTTTGGAGGACTTGTCGGCCTGCGCTCCGAAGCACGACTGGCTCACTTTTTAAAACTATCTATTATTTTATGTCTAGATAAATTTAGCAAAAAAAAAAAAAAAAAAAATCCAGCAGAAAGGCCTTTAATAGCTATCAACGTTGTTTGGGATTTAACTTCTGAAAGGCAAAAATGCAAAACACAGAAGCCTCAGAAGTATCAGTCGTTTTACCGGGTGTATTTTGCATTGACATGCTGCCCACCTTCCATACTCAGGAATTACACATTTTACTCCTTACGGTTGGACTCGATAATCTTAAGGTCTTTTCCAACCTAAAGGTTTCTATGGTTCTGTATCAGGTGGAGCTCGGGGGAGCTGAGGTGCCCCCGGTGCTGCCCAGGGACCCCAGAGCCGATGTGCCGTGGGTAACGCACGCTCTGCGCTGGAGTTCCACAATTTCTCGCGGAAAACAGGAAAGTTTGGCTGAACAACACAGGCAGGTGCAAGAGGATCTTTCGCAGCCCCAGTTCATTATTACAAATTCCACTGGCTTTTAATATAAAAATATTAGGATCCCGCTACCAGTTCCTGTCTCAGGGAAGAGACCCTTGTTTCCAGGCGGGATCCGTTGGACACGGTACGCGGCGGGAAGGCGAAGCTGTTCTCCCCAAACGCTGGGACGAAACTGAGGAGAGAGGAGCCTTTATCTCCTAACGAGGAAGAGAAGAGATTGCCCGTGTTTCCCACACTTCCTCCCATTCAGATAACCCTTTACAAATTAATCAAAGCGTCCTCATTCTTTTCAAACAAAACAAAATGCTCCCGCCCCTGAAAACTCATTTTAAATTGGTTTGGGTTTTTTTTTTTTTTTTTTTTTTTTAATAGAGCCAAAGCCCTGACTGAAATTCAGAAAAATAATGAAAAGAACAGAGTCAGGTGTCTGGTCAGACAAATGTCAGCTTTAATAAGAAAGTGTTAAAGTTCTGGATACATGCAGAACAGAAACCCTTCATACAGAAAAGGAAAACACTGTAGGGTCAGTTCTGTTCTGATGCAAATGGCCTGGGTTTCTCCTTTTTCACTGGGAAAACAGTAGAATTCAGGAAGTTCCAAATGCATTTTCTTCTTGGTTTTATATTTTACTGGATCAGCATTTGAACGTGTAGCTTCAGCTTAATATATTAGCTTCCTTTTTTTTTTCCTGTTGTCATTATCATCGTTCCTATCCCACAGACAAACCCCCCAGATTTAATGGCACGGCTTTCGTGCGCAGCGCGGTGTCAGGGACCTTCTCCTTCCCTTGCCGTGGCGTGCCGTCAGCGCGCGTGCTCTCCGGACGGCGTCGGCTGCTGCTCAGCAGAGCGCACAGAGCGTGGGTGATTGCCCGTCGGCCGCAGCGGGGGCTAGCGGGTTTCTCCCGTATTTAAAGATGGTCTTTCCTCTCGCTGCCCGATGGCCTCGGCAGGCTGGGACGCCCATTGCCGGCTCTGGGTGACCCCCCCCAGCTGTCTGTGCCCCTCGTTTCGGGTCCCAGGTGCCGGGACCGGGTTTGGCTGTGGGGACGCGGGAGCTGGAAGCGCTGGGATTTCCCCGGGATTCCCCCGGGAGCCGCTGCTGCCGCCATGGGCACCATCCCGCAGGACCCCGGAGCGGGACGCCGGCCCCGGGCTGGCACACCCGACCCGGGGGTGTTCTCGGCTTTTCGAAGGGCTCCCGGCTTGTCCAAGTTCTCGGGCAGAAATCGAACCCGATGTGGGTGCTCCCCAGAGGGGGCAGCTTCAGAACCCCCGGGGGGGGTGAGCAGCCCCGACTCCTGCGTCACTAAAACTCAGAGAAAACGCGCGCCACAGGTTATCGCTCGGATTTCCAGCGATGTCCAGGTCTGCCCTGCGCCCGATGGAAGTGAAACGTTTAACTGCCTCCTTAATTTTTAGTGATTGCTGTATGAAAATCATATTAGAACTCTTATTTTTACAGTACAAAGTATTGCAATCATGATCCTATCTTCTTTTTCTAGAAATAGACTGATTTGGGCCCTTTGCGGTTCCTCGGGGTACTCCAAAGTTTGTTCCCTTTGCCAAAAGGTTCGTTGAGGCTTTACCGCCTCACGAAAAGCACAGACGCGACTGCCAGAAAATGCAAGGGGTCTCCAGGGCAATGGAAACACCGATTTTAAAATGGTATTGGCATGTCAGAGCCCTTCTGTGCTAACGCCGTGAAACGGGAGAGGAAGACGTGAAAGTGCAAATCAGCCTGCCGTGGCCACCAGGCCGTAACGCGCGCGGAAGAGGAGCGAAGCTTCCCTTCGAAGGACGTTAGCACGGACACAGCTCGTCTCGTGGGGTCAGCATCACGTGAGTGTGTAAACACTTCTGTACTGTGCAATCCTGATTTATTTTTTTAACTGTTGGTGACGGAAATGCCGCTTGGTAAGGTGTGTGCCGGTGGGGCTGCGTACCGGGATACCAGGAGAGAGAGCACTTTGTGCATCCTGTTCCCTCCCAGCCCCACGTGTGCCGGTGCTGGTGAAGAAGTGCAGGGATGCCCAGCCGGTTTATCAGCGCAAACCAGCTTGGGAAGACGTCAGCCAGTTTTATAAATTCCCTCGGAGGAGAGCACTGATATTTTTAGGGGGTTATATACAGCATGGAGGTCTGCGTGCGTTCCCGCCTCCTTTTAGCCAAGCAGCTCGCAGAGCTTTTCCTGAAGCTGGGAGGTTGATACGGGAGGTGCGGGACCGCAGTGGCCGGGGTGGCTCTGGGACCAGTCGGGGCTGCAGCGTGCTCGCGCAGGGCTGCCGTGCAGCGGAGGCTCTTCCCTGCCGGCACTTCTCATCGCGTTTGATGCGGTTTACAAAGATTTATTTTTTTTTTTCTGTGTCCGTGGGACTTCTGTGCAGAGCTACCTGGGGCTCTTACAGAGCGGCACATCCCTGCTGACTTCAGCAGGCGAATTATTAGTTTTAGCTCTCGTTACTTCTCGGCCACGCTGCTCTCTTTCGGGTGCGGTTCTGTTGAATCTTGAACGTCCTAACCGGGAAACACTGTACACGCCAGCGTATGTGCCGGTTACACTGTTCATGGCACACGAATGCTATGAAGTATATAGATGATATTTCTTCCGTTTCTGCTTCTTGCACAAATGTCTTTCTAACACAAAGCAGGTATTAATGAGAGTTATTTCCCCCAAAAAAGCAGAAATTCTCTGTAATTAAAAAAACCCCCAAAACCGATTATAAACTTGCAGCCTTTCAGCAGTGGAGAATATTTGGGTTTGGAAGAATAGTTTACTTTATGAATTTTTCATCTGTTCTGCTGCCACTATAATTTGCATAATTATGAAAATGCATTATTGATTCAAAAAATGAAGTTCTGCAGGGCTGTTTACAAACCATTGTACGCCCCAGCTTTGCCAGCAGCTACCAGAGCGGCTGTTGAACCGGGCGTTTGAGCCTCCGCAGACAGCGGGGGGATCCCTGGGCCTGGCCCCCCTGCACCCGCTCCGGGAGGCTCAGCGGAGCGGCCCCCCTTCAGCCGGGCTGTTGCTTCAGGCTTTGGCCCGAGACCTGCCGGTCCGCCAGCCCCTCGGTGTGCGAAACGTAAATCTTCAGGTCGTGTCCGCTCCCCTGTCCAGCGCCCAGGTTCTCTTTGTGAAGTGGCATCCCAAACAGCGTCGTTAAAGATACAATAACTATTACAATAACCCCCCCAAGACCCGAGACGCGTGCTCAGCCCCGTACCGGCAGCGTCAGCCCGTGGCTCCCCGCCCCGGGACTCGCTCGCCCAGGGAGCGTCGCCCCATCGCCTGCCCGGTCCCACGCCGCCGCTGCTCCCCGGGGCTTTTCCAGGGGCTGCCCTGCCGTGCAAGGGGCTCTGCGGAGCTTCGGCACCCCAGTCACTAACTGAACATCTCGACGTGATTACGTTTTCCACCCGAAAGCCCAAGTCACGGCGAGCCCCGGGAAGCGGGAGGCGGGTGCGGTGACACAGCGGTGGCTTTGGGGCTGCCCTCGGGACGGCGCGCGGGGCCCTGCGCAGCCTCGGGAACAGACGCGTTCCTCTCTGAAGGTCCTTCCTCTGCAGGGTTAGCAATCGCTAATGACATTTGCAGGGGGGAAAAAGCTTTTTGCTCAGCTCTTCTGCTTTTGCGTGCTGTTTTGCTCGCTGGCATCGTGCTCCCGTGTTTGCGATACAGGCATCTCCACAGCAACAAGTCACGCGCAGGGCTATGACTTCAGCCGGGGAACACGCGGAGAGCGTCGATGAGCTGCCAAGCAGCAAAGATGTTGTTCCAGCGCAGAGGCAAAAGGCAGACAGCGACACTGTGCTTGGTGTCCGGCTGTCCGCCTTCCGCCGAGCTCCCGCTGGAGGGAATTAGGCTCAGGAGAGAAGGAAGCCCTTCCGAAGGAACTCGTTATTTTAATATCTGCATAATGAGGCCTAAGAAAGACCTCGGGCTTTGGGCAACTCTTTAGGAGTAATAATAATAAAAAAGGAAAAAAAGCCGGACAGAAAGCATTGTCGTCCGACCCATCACCACAGATCTCCCGAAGCAGGCTGGTGCTGACGACACTTTGGCTCAATGCAAAAAAAAAAAACCCGCAGCAAAGCAAACGGCAGCCTGAGCAGAAGCGTGCCCAAACGTTCATCTTTAATCAGCAATTAACGAACAGTTTTAGTCATTCATCAGAGCGTGAAGGCGTCCCCAGCTGCGTACCTGACACCGCAGGGAAAGTGCTCTGGCCCTGCTCTGGACACTTTACCACCCCTGCCAGCCTGGGAACCTCTGGCAGCATCGCGTCGAGCTGGAGAGCCCAGGAGGGGTGACGTTTGGGAACGCACTGCGCCCAGCAGTGCGAGAGCTGTACGACGAAGGAGGAAATCTCTCTGTCGCTTTAGCCGTGGGTTTTTTTCAGACCAGACGGGACCCCTCTCTGGGGATGCCTCCGTTCTGACAGAGACCTCGAGGGTACGTCGGACTCCTGCACAGGCGGCTGACACCCATGGAAAACTTTATCAGTTGTAGCTCTGTGGTTGAAATTTCTCGGTACTTTTCACCTTTCTTGGGGGCTTTACTCTGACCAGGCTGCTGGACCCCCGAAAAGCCCAGAGAGATGACCAGCGTGCCCGTGCTTTGCCTGGAAAAAGGCTTTGGGAAAGGAAAGTGGCGATCCCTCATGCATGGTAGCCACATCCTTGCAGAAATGCACCACATTCTACACTAGGAATAGGTATTTCTTAGAAGACTGCTCCAAAATCTTAGTAAAATCCAATCAGCTTATCAGTTACCTTCTGCAATTCACGTGTATCTTGTTACTCATTAGCAACTGAAATCAAGACTCGAGATTTGGATCTTTGCAACGTCCTGGATCTGGCTTTACGTTGGAACTCTCCATCTGGGAAAGACTGCTGGTTACCGAACGGAGAGAAGTTCTTCTTGCTGCAGAAGGTAACTCCATTTTTCCTGCTCCGTTTACCTCGTTAAGTACGTCAGTTGATTACACTCCTGATGCAGACCCCAGAAGGGAAAGATTTTACTCTTGCAGCTGACAAAAAGAAGTTTGCCCTGTGCCTCGCGGGACCTGCGGTGGCACAGAACGTGCCTTATGCTACACGGGGGCCTGCGAGGCTTGGGGTGACTGTGGTGGTTTTGAAGAGAGAAGAAAACCAAGGTTTTTAAAAGGGATAACTCTCTTTTGATTAAAGCCTTATGATGCTGAAAAATCGCATGAAACCATTCAGGCGCACCGGGCCATTTCCAGCGCTCTCGATGGCTCACCCGCCTCTGGTGGCTCAAGAACCGCTACCGAGCAACGATGTTTATGAGACTTGGACCTTGTGAGAAGCGCTTTGCTGGTAAATATACGTACTGAGATGGCACACGCCGCCTTCCAGCGTTGGCCTCGAACACCCCCGTGCACGGGCAGCTGGAGCTCCGCGCAGCACCCGCCGCGTCCCGGCGGGAGGTGGGTGAATGAAAAAGCCTTGCGGGGAGAGGGGCAGGACGGAGCTTGTTTATCTGCCCGGGGCTGCCCTGTGCGGGCAGACGGCGTTTCTCCCCCCCGCCTCCTTAGCTCCCTGCCTCCTCCTGCCAGCCCTGGCCCTCCAGGTCTGCCCCACGCCTTGCGCGTTTTACACCAGTAATCTTTAAAGATAAAACATAAACCACGCGGTGCAAACTTCCTTAATCTTTCTCGTTGTAAATTCTAGAACACACGTGAAGTTTGTGGGCTTGGGCTATGTCCCCCCAAACGAGTGGTACCTGTAGAAACACATCATCTGAAAATCCCCTGCTCTGTGGACATCTGCAGTATGAATTCTCTTCAATAGCTAATGCATTTTAATGTAATATATATTAAAGAGCAACTAACACTTACAGATCAAATGCGTTCCCCGCCGCAGTTGCTGCGGATTAAGGACTTGCACGTGGTGATAGCAGCATCTGATCTCATTCGACCGTGTGCCTCAGCTCAAGCCTAACACAATTTGACGGCGTCCGCACAAGGGGTTTGCCAGCCCGGTGAAGTCACTGGCTAACGGACCCAGAGCCTGTCTTTACGGGCAGGTGTCCGTGCCCTGCCCCGCGCCGGCCGGAGCAGCCTGTCAGGATGTCGCTCCTGAAACACGCCACTGGACCACAGCTGCCCCACAAAACACCCCTGTAAGTTGTTAAAAACCATTTCCTTGGGTCGTCCACGTGAAGGTATTTTGTTAATGGTTGTTATCTGGGCTTTTAACGTGGGAAAAGCCTGGTTTGTAAATCATGTCCTGACTTCCAGGTGTAAAGGTGAAACATGGGGTTATAAAAGGTGCCAAAGTACCAAACCTGGAGCATCCTGCTCCCTAAAAAACAGCTTTTGGTGCTTCATCCTGTAGGAATTAGTAGCTAAAAGTCCCTCTACTTGCAAAACAAATGTAAGCATAGTGCAGTAACTATATTGCGCTAAGCACCCTACCTATTTCTGTTATTTCCCAGCAACAGATCCTTGAGAGACGCTGCCTGCAACGCTCTGCTCTTGGCAAGAGTCAAGCCGGCAGCAAGAGCTTAAACCCCTTCCGACAAGGGGGCCCCGGGGGGCTGCCATGGGGGAAGAGCACGAGGAGGGTCGGGGCTCCCCCAGCCCTCCCTCCAGCCGGCCCGCGGCGCAGGAGCGTGACAGCAGTTACAAAAGGCAGCCCTGACGCTGGTGCAACTTCTCCTTTCCCCAGCGTGCAGGGCTGCGCCGCTGCCCCCGCTGCTGCCGGGAAAGGCCATCGCCCCGGTCCTGCCTGTCCCTGCCGGCTTTTGCCTTCTCGTCCCACCTCGGGCTTCCGTGATGCCGATATAAAGGACCGGGTCTGGAGAAACTCCGTTCCACTAAAGGGCAGCTCTAGCAGCAAGGCTGGCGAGGAAGCCGTGCAGCTGAAGGCACGTCCTCTCCGGCCCCTGGTGCCGCCAGCATCGCGGTGCTGCGGCCGAGCAGCCGGGGCTGTGCCCGCTCTGCCAGCACACTGCCTCTGGGTTAGCTGGAGCGTGCCATCAGAAACTCTTGTAAATCTGCTCTGTGAACTCACGCAGCATCCTGTGGGTTGAGATGGGGAACCTTGTGCCTTGACACCAGCTTTCTGACAGCACGACAGGAGCAGACGCTGGTAGAGGAGTGGAAAGAAATAACAAGAAATCCTGCCCATAATTCCCGTTGCTGTTGACTGCAGCGTCTCGTTGCGCTGGTTTCCAGGCTGCTTTTACCTACGGTTTCACCTCCAGCGCAGGCTGGAAGCACGGGCAGTTAAGGCTTCGCAAGCTTAGCTCTCGTGCACCTCGTACCCTGCAAGCAGGCAGCCCTCTTGCATCGGGCGTGGAAAGCGGCTTAAACAGGCGGAAAGGAAGCCAGACAGCGTTTCCGCTGCAGCGGTGCCCGTGTTGCTGCTCCACAGCTGCCACCTACGCGTCCCTCCCACCCTGTGCAATACCCCTCACGGGCAGCTGGCTCCTGCCGAGGTGCTGCCCCGGCCGGGGAGCTGCTCTGCCGTTTTGGGGAGGCTGGCCGTGAGCGGTGAAGCTGGGGGACAGCGATTCCCTCCCGGGGTGGAGCAAGGGACGCTTCTGGCCAGCTCTGCAGCATGCAGCAAGCTCTCGCTCCGCAGGGCTTTGGGCAGAAGGGCTGTTGCTCGCGCAGGAAGCCCAGAGATGGTGGCAGCCGCAGCAGAAATAACAAAAATGGGTCTAAATGGCTCTGTTTGGTGAGGCTGGCTGTGCTGCGGGCGCTGCCAGCAATGTGCCGGCTGAGCAGCCGTTATCTGTGGCTCGCAGCAGGAAGGGAGCCCCAGGAACACCGCCCAACCATCGCCCCCCGTTTCCAGGGACTGCGGGTGACGGCCTGGTGGGGTGGCTGGAGCCCGTCCCCCCGCCAGATGCCAACGGGCAGATTAGCAGGTCTCAGCGGAGACGTCTTCAACGAGCTCATCTCAAACCGCGCGTTTGTGCCCGAGACGTGAGCTTCCCCGGCAGCCAGCCACGCTGCAACTCAAGATGTGGCTGCAATGCAAAAGCACTTCCCCTTGCGTCTTTTTTTTTTATTAGCTGAAAGTAATTTTTGCTTCTTTAAGAAAATATATATGCAAACCACAGCGCATCGCCATGGTTACTGCTGTATGCTACTGCTAATAGCTTATTTCACATCCTTACACCTATAGGCTTTGGAAAGTGTAATTCTTCTGGCCTTTCACCGTTTCCCCCCTCGCTAGGCCACCATCCCGCTGTTGCAAAAAAAAAGCATGTTGTAATTAGCCCCGCGCGCCGCCGGAGGAGGCGGTGGCTGCGCTGCCAGAGCGCCGCAGCACGCTCCGACGCACCCCGCGCATCAGGCCCCCCAGGTAAGAATTACGCTTTTTACCCCACTTTGTGGCCCTTGCCGGCCGTGCAAATTTGCAGCAGAATAGCGTGCAGTTGTCTAGTGGGTTATGGTAAGTTGTTCAGAAGGTTAAATCGGTTTATTATTATATCCGCACTTCATTGCGCCTACTTTGGCATATAGGTCTTGCTATTGTGAGAGAAGTTAGGGAAGATTTAAGTAATACGTTAAAGAAATGAGCGCTAAATGTAAGACTTTGTTATGCAAAGTTGAAGCGACAGAACTCTGGAGTTCTTAGGAGCGCTAGAAGGAGCAGTCAGATTCCAAAGCAGACCCTCCCTGGCGCTTGCCGGGGACGCAGCAGGACCCCCGCGGCATGCAGCTCCTCCGGGACCCCGAACGACACCGACCCGCTCCCAGGAAGGTGCGGGACAAACCCAAACCCGGGGCGGGAGCCGGCCGCCGCAGCGCCGGGGGGTGCATCGTCCCCTTCTCCCCCGCTTTACTAGCATTTCGGCAGTTAGTCTCCTGTGCTGCCTGCTCCGCTGGGAAAGAGGAGGGAAGGATTTTCACGTGCTTTCAGGAGCCCCAGGAGCGGCTTTTACAGTTTATTCTGCGCTGTCGGTGGAGGGAGGCAGGGCGGGATGCTTGCGCTGACGCACCACCGCCATAGTTGTGCTGCAATTCGGCCATGCTGCTCAACCGGGGCCGAGCGCCGCTCCGCCGGCATGGGGGTCCCCTCCAGCCCTGGGTGAGGTGGGTGCCTGTCCCCCC
Organism: Balearica regulorum gibbericeps; assembly: GCF_011004875.1. Taxonomy (NCBI): domain Eukaryota; kingdom Metazoa; phylum Chordata; class Aves; order Gruiformes; family Gruidae; genus Balearica; species Balearica regulorum. The sequence continues at coordinate 28,731,428 of NC_046192.1, read as the reverse complement.
AGCATCGCTCCCCGGCCCCGCTCCGGCTCCCCAGGAGTCGTCGGTAAAGCCCACGAGAAATTAAAATGACTTTAATCCCCTGAGAGCGAACCCTCGGTCGGCTTCCTGCCATGAAATATGTTGCTGCCGGCAAACGTCCCATGGGTTTTCCGTGATTAAATACCGTGTTGGGTCGCAGGCAGGGTCCACCCGGACCCACGCTGCTCCCCACAGAGGTTGAAGTGGAAGTGGAGCCCGGTGCTGTCGGCTGGGCTCCAGCACCAGCTGACGAGCAATAAAGAAATGTTCTTTACAGAGAATGCAAAGGACGTAGCATATGCCAAAATTATTCGCTGTGAAGCTAGCAGTGTGGATTTTGCTCATTTATATGTTTGTAGACTACTAGAGATTTTAAATACTTTATTACTTTTAACAAAGATATTGTCACTTGATAGTTGCAGGAGGCTTTAAAATAAAAGGACAATAGAGTGGAAGGGCCAAGTCTGAAGTTTGCACATTATTCTTACCAAAATGCACATGCAGATAACATCGTGAAAACAGAAAAGAAAAAAGAATCTGTTAGCACTGCAGTGTGAAAGCGATGGCATCCATGTTGCTGCGAAGCAGAAGCGGAAGTTCGTTACTGCAGAAGTTACACCGTGTTAGAAGAGATGTAACGATTGCTTTCTTTATCGGCAAGGCTGAAATTTAATGTCCGACCTTTTTGGGGAACTTGAGCTTCATGAGTGTTGAACAAGTAACAGCCTAGGGAAGTGCAAAGCTTGGCCAGGGCCGTAGTGGTGTTTAGTCTGCGTTTGCGTAACTTGGGTAGCTGCCTTAGTAAAGGCCAGGGGGAAAAAAGGGAAAACGAGAGTCCAAGGTTTATTTTGTGACTGTTGCATTCCAGCTATTTGCTACGATAAAATGAAGCCCCAAGACATATTTCAAGCTAGATGGATCTGCACTGTGATTTTTATTTCTGTAACAGAGAGGGGTCCGGCAGGACCCTGCGCTCCTGGCGGGTGGGTGTTCTGCCGGGTGCCGCCGCGGTCACCGTGCGGATCGGGGCAGGCTGCGGGTCTCGGTGCAGTTGTGCTCTCAGGGCCGTGCACACTGGGGAGAGCGCTTTGCTCTCGGGCGTGCAGCTGGAAGTGCCTGTGCAGCTGAACGGACCTTTCTGCGTCGGTTCCTGCCCGGGGAGCTGCGGGCACCGGTGCAGCGCAGGCGGGGAGCGTGCCGGGCACGGGGCACCCGGGAGGCTGACGGTGCGTCCAGGCTGCTCTCACCCAGCGCCAGCTACGCAGCTGGCTGGAGCCTGGGGACTTGTCCAGCTAGTTCTGAAGTGAATTAGGTTCTTCACTGCCTTTTTTTTGTTCTTCTTTAGCAAAAGATTCCCGTTTGATTTACAGTCTCGCTCAAGCAGGAGCTGAGGATTGAAGGGAAGCACTGGTGCAAGCCGAGCTGGAGGCTTTGGTCCTCGCTGGAGGCTTTGGTCCTTTCTGGAGGCTTTGGTCCTCGCTGGAGGCTTTGGTCCTCGCTGGCTGCGTGCGTGTCGGTTTGTGCACCTCCAGTCTCCCGTACCTGCCCGCCCAGCGGCACCGGGCTCTGCGGGCACCCCGAGGCTGTGTGGGCAGGCAGCAGGCTGCCAGGGCGGCTGCTTCTATGGAGTGACCAGTGAAAAAAACCATCGCTGAGCTGGCAGTTACCTCCTCCTGCCCATACCCAATGTCTTAAGAAAGCCATCTCTGAGGTAGGGCTAGAAATGATCTATGAGGCTTCTATAACACAAGTTGCTTAATTCTGCAGGCTTAAGTCCTCTTTCAGCATATTTATCACATTTGTAACGTCAAAGCGAAATTTTAACTGTATTTTCACCTTACATCCCTAATGCCGTCCCTGTCGCAGGATGACCCGTCACTCAGTTTTCCCTAAACTCTTCCCCTCGGATCACTGTGAACCAGGACCCCAAGCGGGAAGCGCTTCTGTCCTGCCTGAGGCGTGGCTGTGGCCAGCAGCCATCCTCACCCGGGGCACCCCGGAAACCTTGGTGTCCCACTGCTGGGCTTGGGGGCTTCTGCCAGCCCGGCTGGATCCTCGGTGGCCCGGCAGCCTTCCTTGCCGGGGTTCGGAGGGAAGGGCAGGCAACCGTTGCGCAATTTTTGGAGGTCAGGCTCTTGCTTCACTTGTGCCAGGGCTGCGTTAGCTCAGCCAAGAGACTTCCTCTTTTTTGCTCCAGTTGTAATAACACATAGTGACTCTAAAACACAAAATGTCTCTCAAAATACTTTCTCTGTACACAAAGTGTTTATTTTTTGCCTTGTCTCCTAATTTACATCCTTTTGTTTGAATGGCAAGCGTACAGTGACCTATTTCTTTTTCTTTCTCTGCTGGAAGATAATTAGTCCACGGTGGTGTCTGGTGTCCTGGATGGTAATTATCATTATCAGATGACAATCTGGGAGACCACCGGATCTGCAATTGCCTTACGGTTTCCTCTTCGCCATGCCCTGCCCGGACATCTTGTTACGGCAGAGCTTGTGCTTGGCATCTGTGCTCTGGGGCTTAAATCCCTGTAACCTGTATAAACCTCCGTGAAATAAAATACATTCCCAGCGGGAGCCAGCCCCAGAGAAACACCCGGCGGTGGCAGGTCCCAGGCAGGGCTGGAGGGGGGGCAGGCAGGGCAGGCAGCAAGGACCAAGCCCAGCGGGCAGGTTGCCGCATGCTGTCACGTGAAAAATGGACTTGACGGGAAAATGAAAGTAAATAAGCCTAACCTAGCAGCGGACTGCGAAGGGCTGTGGAGCCCGGCCCTCTAAACCTGGGCAGGGAGCTGCCGTGCCAGCTGTGAGCCTCTGGCTGCCCACATACCCGCTCTGCGGCCGCCGCCGAGCCAGGACAAGGAGGCACAGTTCAGGCACTAGTTATTTTTTAAAGCTAGCTCCGTGCATAGAAAAGATGATTTGTCCAGGCACGGGCCTGCTGAAGTTATTTGAGAGAAATCTGGGCAGCGAGGAGTTTGTACAGAAAACTTTGTGCCCGGAACAACGGCTTTGGAAATGCCCAGCGTACTGATGTAAGCGTATGGAGAGGAAACAGCCTCACGTCTTCCTTTGTGATAGAACAGAAACAGGAAGAGCAACAAATGGTCCACTACAATATTCGTTCCCAGACACTATCAAGACGTGTGCAACCAATGCCGAAGTTACCCGAGTGGCACATCTGTACCGCTGCTGCTTTATGTACTGACAGGCAAAGTCACGAAGGTCAGGCAAATATAAATATACGGTGGGATACCAATTATCACAAATTTTTTTACCGATCCGGATTAAACTTCTATGAAACACAAGTGTAAATTCACGGCATATTTTCCTGAAAGAAAAAGGAATGTTTCTTTATGGCCTTTCAGTCTTCAGTTTCTATAAAAAAGCCCCAAAAGATAAACAGAAAATACCAGAGAGCTGCCCCAGTCAGTGACGTGCCTCCACGTCCTCGGGCACTCAGCGCTCCAGGATGCTCCCCGAGGCTGCTCTGTCCGGGGGGACGCCCCAGGCACCCCGCTCTTCACTGCGGGTTCAGGAGTGCTGCGTGGCCCATTGCAGGGGGTGAGCAGAGCACGCAAAAAGGAAAGTTAATTGTATTGATGCCAGGCTGCATAATAGAACCTAAAAGCCTTAAGAAGGAAACAGCTGGAGTTCAGATCTCTTGAGCAGGTAATATGATTTGTCTCCCAAAGTAAAGCAAGGAATTATTCATTAATGCCGAAAAGCACGTTATCACCTCATTTCTCAAAACATAACTCTGCTTAGCTCAGCCCTGAGTACAGGTCAGGGAAAAAGGCAAATTTAAAGGCAGATTTCTTCTAGTCTCCAAGCCTAATAATTTTCAAAGCAAAAAGCAAAGTGGTTTGGCTTATTCTGTTATGGATTGAAGGATGTGGCAGATGCAATTCTGAGCAATCACTTGAAATTTCAGAAGTCAACCGAAGCTCAGCATCTATGAATGAATAAAAGTAACATTCAGTTGGGGCGGAGATGCCACTTTGATACTGATTTTTTTAATTTGTAAGGTAAAATAAACATATGGCTAACAAGTGATGCCCAGAATTATAAACAGAAATTGCAAGATTTGAGGGAAAAAGACAAGCATGAGAGGGAGAAGATGGACAGACAAAGTTCTAGCAGAACTACAAGCCCTAGTGCGTTTGGTAGAAAAAATGAAGTTGGAACGAGGTGATAGATGATGGGAGGCCGCGTGTCCGCCGTGCAGCAGGGCCCCGCTGCATGACGCTGCTCGTCACAGCGCCCAGCCCCACGGGTTGCTGTGCCCGCCGTGTGCTCCCAGCTGAGAGAACCCAGTGCGGTAGTAATGCTGAAAATAGTAAACAGAGGGATCGGAATTCAGAATAAAGTCACCGAGGCACAAGGGACAGAGGTGTTTGGAGTACCTGGTGTTTCCACACAGAGGGCGGTGGGCAGGAGATGTGGGCCACGGGACACCCCAAGCAGCACGTGCACCGCAGCATGAAATCAGCCCCCTCGGTGCAGTGGGGCTGGCCCGGGGCACTAGCCCGAGGTGTCAGGGAGCTAGAAAGAGATCACACCAAATGTGAACACTGAACCATGGAAAAGCCTTCTATAGTATTTTGTGGTTTAATTTCTGAAGCACGTGGTACCCGGCTCCGTGCAGCAGCCCTTGAACCCCTTCTCTCGCCACGCATGCCCCCGTGCTGCAGTCCCTGCCGGGGGAGGACCAATGCGTAACAACTACGGGACTTCAGACAAAACTGCCTCCTAACAGACATTACAACGTCGTTTGGGCATGGCGTCGGTATGGTGGCAGCAGAACTCATTGATAGGATTCATACTCTTTCTCTCCATGAACACTCGTTTATATGATGGCTCTTAATTTTCACACCCGAAGCGAGGAGAAAGCTCCATGGAGGTGGAGCTGCGAGCGCCTGACATGTCCATTTTATAATGCTTTCCAAACCTGAGAGCGGTTCAAGCCTCTCTGGAAGCTCCCTGTGGCAGCTGCCATTCCTGCGGAGAGGCAGGAGCACGGTGCTGGTAGCCAGCGGCCGTTGGCGGCCACGCTGGTCATCCGGCAGCTCGGTGCCGTGATAGATACCTGCAGGCTGGGGGCCAGGCATCAGCCTGGGCTCGGCACCCGCCGGAGCTGCTTGGGCAGAGCCCGGCCGAGGGGGAGGAAGGGATTCCCCCGCCTTCACGAATTGGCCTGCCGTTACATTTAGTAACAGGGACCAGGGAGGAACAGAAACTGCTGGAGCGCTCGCCATAAGGTAACGGTTCTCTGACTTGTTCCCTATGGAAGAAAACAGAAATTGAAATCAAAAGTTTAAGAGAAAAGAGAATAATTGAGGTTTTTTAAAAAAGTACGTGTATATACATCGAAATATTCTCAGCCTTATCAATAAACAGTTGCTTCATATGATATAATACTTTGAAAAAAAATACTAAGCGTCTCCTGGAATGTTTGCAAATATTTGTAGGGTTTGGGTGTGAGTTTGGCTAAGGCACGACTGCTGCCTTGATATCAAGAGACAAAGTCAGAGAATCCTGCCACTGATTTTATTAAAATGGTAAAGTATAGAGAACTGAAAACCGTAGCTTTCAAAGGCACGGGACTCTTTTATGATGGCAAATGGCAAAAAACCCCAAAAAAACAAACAAAAAAGCAATGTAAGAGGTATATTGTGAGCCTGGTGATGGAACACACTATGAGAGAGAAGTATAGATCAGAAAGAGTAAACCTCGGCAGGGTCAGAGGAAGAAAGAGCTAGAAGAGGGACCACAAAAGGTCACTTAATCCATTCCCTCACCCCAGGCAGGATGGACTGTACCTAAATCACTCCTCGAGATGAGTGTCTAACCTTGATTTAGTCCCTTCTCTGTCCTTTTTTCCCCTCTAAGTCCAGCCTGAATCTCTCTCCCTGCCGTTTAAGCCCATCTTCTTGTCCTCACCACCATAAATACAGAGACAAGATTGTTCCCTGCTCTTTATAGCGTCCTTAAATCTCGGGAGACGATTGCTGTGCTTCCTCCAGTCTTGGCCTTGGCAGGGTGTTTCCAGTTCTTTCCATCGTTTCATCCCCACCCCCGTTTCTGGAGGTCCTGTACTGCTTCCCGTGCCCCGGCGGGCCGACACCGGTGGGACCAGACCCCACGCGTCTCCCGGTGCACCCCCCGCCTGGCGGCCTGCCTCCCTGTGTATTTAGGTGTACGTCCTTCTCTCGTCCTGTCCCTTAGCTTAGTGCCACGCGTTTGTGTGGGGATTCCTTCGCGCACGGCCCTAGCTGTGACTGTCCTGGCAAGGGACACGTTTACGTTCTGACTAATCTGTATCGCTGTAGCTCCTTTTCCTGCACGGCTCCCGTCGGTGTCCCCGGCATGGCAGGACCGGCAGCTGCCCGCGTGCCACTCGGCAGAGCAGAACCGGCGCCTCGGTGACGGGCACGCCGCTCTCGAAGGGACGGGGTGGCTTTGGCGCCCGGCCGTGGCAGCGGAGCGTGCGTGGGGTGCCGTGGGGAGCACCAGGCCGGGCGGCGCAGCTCCCCGGGGCCCAGCCACAGCCCTCGTGCTCGTCTCCTTGGGACGCGCGGGCAAATCCGACCGGTTTGCCATGTGCTTTATTTGCCAAGATGAAGAGAGAGCGGGAAACGGGATGAAAGCAGGGTCTTTTCGCCAGCTCTGGAAAGAAGATCAGTACTATCGCCTCATTAGAGGAGAAGCCTTTTGGGGGTGTGTGGAACAAACACCGTGCTGACGGGTATCGCAGTTGGAGAACCCTTGTGCTGAGGACGTCCCGCAGGCCGGGCGGGAGCGGCGGTGTCAGCAGGGCTGTTCCGCCGGAGACATTTTCCACTCGCCTCCCTCCCCCCGCTTTGCTGCCTTTTTTTTTTTTTTTTTTCCTTTCCTCCGAAACCGGAGGCGGCGGCGGGGCCGGGCACGTGTGCTGGGGCCCGGGCACCGTGACTCATGAGGCGCCGGGCCGCGCCGCCGCTGGGAGGATGAGGGAGGCGAGTCCCCGGGGGAGGGCAGCCCGCGACGCCTCCGCTCCTCACCTTTTCCTCGGTTTTGTGTCGCCCGGATCCCGGAGGCTGCGCCGGGTTTAGGTGAGCGCTGCCGGGGACGGGGCCCGGGGCTCCCCGCGGGGCCGCGGGCCGGGGCGCGCTTCCGGGCGGGGCGGGGGCGGCGGCGGAAGCCGGGGCCGGGGCCGGCGCGGGGAGCCCGGGCCGCTGCCGCCGCCTCCCGCCCGCCCGCCGCGCCGGCGGCGCTGTCAGCATGCGTCCCTGACTGACTGGGCCGGGCCGCCGCGGCCGCCACCGCCGTGCCCGGGCAGGGCCGCCGCCCGCCCGCCCCGCCAGCATGCCGGAGGTGAGTGCCGGCGGGGGCGGCTGCAGGTGCCCGGGGGCGCCGCTACCCCCGGCCCGGCCCCGCGGCCTTCCCCCGGCGCGGCGGCTGCGGCGGGGCCCGCGGGCGGCGGCCTGCCAGGGGCGGCGGCGCGGGGACGGGAAGGGAAGGGAAGGGGGGGGCGGGGGAGGAAGCCCCGCTCCGCTCCGCTCCGCTCGGGGGAGGCGCGGGCCGGGGGGGGAACGGGGCCGGGGCGGGGGGAGCCGCCGTCCTCCGCCGGCAGGGGCCCGGAGCGGCGCCCCGGGGAAGCGGCCCCCCGGGGAAGCGGCCCCGCCTGCCCGCACGTCCCTGTCCCGGCGCGGGCGGAGCCGGGGCCGTTCCAGCCCGCCTGGGGAAGCTCGCCACGCGTGACCCGTCCCGGGAGCCGGCTGTCCTTCCCGGCCGCGGCCCCGCTGCGTGTCCCGGGGCGCCCGGGGGAGAGAAAGCCCCGAGCGGCGGGAGGGCCGGGCCGGGCCGGGGGTCCGAGGGACGAGGCGGTGCGAGGCGGCGGGTTGAGCCGTGGCAGGCGGCAGAGCGCCGGGCCGGGGTGCCGGCTGGCTGGGGGGGGCGGCCCGCACCTCGGGGGCCATCGCCGCGCTGAGCACAGCCCCGTCCCGGTGCGCGGTCGCTGCGCTGCCCGTCCCCTCGGGAGCGTCCGGACCGCCGGGTGGACACAGAGCTGCTTTTTTTTTTTTTTTTTTTTTTTTTCCTTCTTCCCTATTAGAGAAAGTTCTTGAACTCAGAACTTTCTTTTGCAAACAAATCGGTTTGGTGAGATGTTAGCGTAGCAGAAGAGAAAAATGCAGTGGTGTCGTCTGTATAAAATGGCTATTTTGGAAAAATCCATGATTATTTCTTTTAGAAAGAAATTACTTCTTTTGGTGGTGTTTTGAGGGGGGAATATGCACAGCAGTAGCAGAAGGACGGAGGTGACAAGTAGAGATAGTGACACTGTGGGAGCAGGTTGAACAAAGACGTGATGGACAGGAGAGGTATGTAAATAACAAGTAATAACATTGAATAAATAACGACTGTATCTTCTTTAGCACTACAGAAAAAAGATTGTAATGAAGCAACAACACATTCCAAAGTGACAACAAGGAAATAATTTGCATAATGAATAATTAACCGATGAGACTTATTGCTGCAGGGGAAGTTTGAAGTGAGAGCCTGAGGTCAGGCGCTTGGAGCCTGCAATCCATCGCAGCTTCCCGCCGGGGCTGCCTGCTTGCGTTTGGTGCTGGCCCCTGCTCACATGCAGCAATGTTATGACAATTTAAAGTAGGCAGGAGAGAAAGAAATGAGAGGCTTGGCATCCCCAGTTTCACTGACATGGGTGACAAAACTGCTGTGTGGTGGGATGTACCAGTGCAGAAACCCGAGGTGTTGGGAGTCTCTCTGCGTGCGGTGTGGGCTGAGCCTGGAGCGCTGCCCGTCAGGTTTTGTAGGGAGCGGAGCACCCCGATGGTCCGTCTGGAGGGGACGGGGATGCTGGGTGTACGCTGAGCTGAGCTCTGCGGTTGCACCATGTGCTTTTGCAATTTAAATTTTGTGAGGCCTATGTCACCCTGCTTTTCTCAGCTCGTGTTGGATCAGGTGTAGACTGGAACATTGGAAAATGGAGTTGGACTTCCCTGGATTTAAAGGCTAGGCTTCTGAGCTACAAAGCTTCTTTATGCTTAGTTGAAACAAAAGATGTTTAAATAGAAAAGCGATGACGGTGACTGAACCTTCAAAGTTTTATAACCGGGTAGTCTCCAGACTTGAGAAAATTTTGAAAACTTATTGCTCCGTATGTTGTAGGTATGATTTAACGGTCCTTGTGGAGTCTGCCTAGTTTACGTGACACCTAAAAGTACTGGACTGTGCAGTTGTTATTTCCTCGCGCTACTGAGGAGTGATACGCAGACAACAGATTTCTTAGTCTGGTATGTGAGAGAGACAGTGACAGGGCACATTTATTGTCTCATTTCCTTAAAGCCATCATTGGATTAAATTTGAGTGGCAGGCAAGGGCCTGAGTCCAAGGATGCTTAATTGTGCTACGGGGCAGTTGAATCAATGGGCAAAATCGGGGCATTAAGCGAGCGATTTGTAATTTACTTCAGTCAGGAAGCAGAGTCAAAGCTGTCCTGTGGAAACCCCCCTCGGCTGCAGCAGAGGGTATGGTTTCCATACATCCACTGCACAGCGCTGGCGTTCCCTGCAGTGGGAACAGCTTTGCTTTGTGATTTCTTCTCATTTACCCACAAAATCCTCCTTTATGCTCGCTGTCTCAGAAGCGTCGTGAAGCACAGCTGTGCCATGTGCTGGCTAGGCACAAGCTTCGGGTTTTTCTGGGCTGAAAGCTGGTTTGCAAACACGGGAAATGGGCAGCTCAGATGTATCCGACGACTGCCTACAGCTCGGACCCTCCTCGGCAGGCATCTGACCCGCGCTCTTCACCCTCGTGGCAGAAGATGTTAGGCTTTTAGATCTGGTAGATTAACAAGGTAATGGATAGTATCTATCTTCAGGAGTTTCTTCAAACAGTTTAATTAGCGGAAGCAGAGAATTTTAATTTAAAATTTCTCTGGTATAGTACTAATTGCGGAAGTAATCGTAATCATAATCCGGTCTTTACTCAAAGGTTTTTCTGTAGGCAATCGCAGCCAAGATGTTACTCTTTCACTGACTCACTGCAGTTGGTGTACAGCGTGCAAGGGCTCGCAGCCCAGTTCATCCTGGTGAGGCAGGCGATCATGAAAACGGAATCCCAAGGAAGACGCCTGAGTGGGGTTTAGAAGGGTGCCGTGCAGGTTCCTGCCGTACCTCACAGCCGCAGCAGCTGCAGCACAGCACCTCGAACGGCTGGGGCTGTGGGTGAGGCGATGGGCACGCACCCTCTGCTGCTGCTGCTGCTGGCCTCGGCATGCCTGGCGAGGCACGTAAAAATTTCAGGGGTTTTTGCTGATTTTTCTTTGGTTTGGAAATGATCTTAGTTCATTCTGCTTTGGGGAGTTCAACAATATAATGAGAAATAAATAAATCTGAATCAAGCTGCTTCAAGCCTTAAATGTAGACATTCACTTTCAGTTTTGGAGGCGGGTTAAATTTTGTTTTGCATCACTCCGCCTCTTGGATTCTAGTACTCTGTCGCTTCACTAAGACTCGGATGCTGTTCATTATTTACCTGTATTGGTAATAATGAGTTTATTCCGCTTCTTATAGTGAGGCCAAGTATTGAATAAACGAACGTTTTTAGACCCTTCCATGACAAATATCACACACTGACAAGCGTTTGAAAGTAGCAGGTGCTGCTGTTTTCTTTTAAAACCTGTTTTGCCTGGAGGTTTCTGGTGCTTGTCTGCTTTGCGTGTCCTAGGAGCACTGAAAATGCTACTTCCCAAAATTTCATAACCAGGGAAGATGCAATTGAAAAAGATGTGTCATGTCATTCACTGCAGTCTGCCCTCCAAGGGGTTTGTAGAGGACGGATAAATGTGCTGTTCTGTGGCCTTTGCGCAGTGTCCGAGCTGCATTGCTTTGCATCCCAGCGTCGGGTGCAAATGTGACTTCCCTGAGCTTAGAGCCCAGGTATGCTGGAAACCTGGAAAATACATCTGAAGTACAGGAGCAGGAGATGCGTCCCACCAAACAGCTGAAACGTTAAACAGTCAAAAGGCTGTCGCTCCACAGGGCCGTTATTTTGGTTGCCCAGAGGAGACGGATCGTTCAAGCCACGTGTTTTTTATTGTCCAGGATGGGTTATGTGGCCACAGTAAAGATCTACATCTGTGGTGTAGATGAAGATCTCCTGGCCAGTTCAGGTTAAAACACATGCTTTCCTCTCTGTTTTTGTTTCCTTTAAGTACTTGTTTTATTTTGCTGCTTCAGATTTAATGCAGAGGTAGTAATGACACAGGAATGCCTGTAATTAGGAGGATGAGCCTTAGCACCTCTTGATGTCCAGAACAGAGGAAGATTGCTACTTAGGAACTGCCCGTATGGGCTGCAACCATCATTTTTCTAACAGCGCTAACGCCGAAGAAGTCACGCATGTTGGATTATAAAAGATGCCTTGCAGTAACTATTCATTACCTTGAAAGGCTTAATATGTGTTTTCCTTTGCCTTATGCACATTTTTAGATGCAAATGCTATGAAGAGGTGATTTGGCTGTTAACAAAGACCAGATCATTAAGATAAAACTGCAAAAAAAGTTCTATTCCCTTTTGTTGTCGTATTTTTACGATTTTTGTCCATGCCAAGGATGACTTCTGTAACTATTAATATTTATCAAAAAATTCTTGCAGCTGCTCCTGTCCAGAAGGAATTTTACTGCGGTTGTATTTTGAATATTTTTATGATGGTTTTCCAGTATGAGCGAGGCAGGACAGTAATGTCAGTGATCAGGTGCTGCCTGAAATGCTCTGGTTTTGTACTGTTGTTTGTCGGTGCTGGCAGAATAATCCTGTGCACAAATGTGCAGGTGCTGCCAGAGGGCTCAGAGGTCCTGCTGGAGCGCGAGCAGGGCTCGGATGTGTAGATCCTGGATTTTGGTTAACGTGCTTTATGCACCTCACGACTGTAAGGTGTGGAGTCTGGCTGGGTTTGATCGCTTCCCTAGGGACCCCTGCGTTCACGTCGGTCCTGCTCCTTCCAGCCCCGCATGGGCAGGAGGGTGGCAGGAGGACCCGGGGCCGGCAGGGCTCCACGGGTCTTTGCTCCTTTGCCTGCACGTGTGGTGGTCTCCGCTGTTTGCGTTCCTTAGGGATTGGAGCAGTTGCCTGTGATTATTATTTTTTATTTTATTTTATTAACAATTACATATTGTAAACTTAGTTTCCCAAGTAATGCAGCAAAGTAAACAACATTTCCTTCCTACTACCCCATAATTATTTACCGAAGTGATAAACATGTGAACGGTTTTTCATTGCTATCCTCGGTGACATTTGGAGTCTGTTCTGCCATGAGTATGTGCAATTGCAATTCCCAGTAGTGTCAGTGAGAGTTCAGGTTAATTGATAAGGGAAGAGAAGGGACCATTAAAACTGTGTCACACTTGTGATGAAACCTGGATACACCTCAGGATAAAAAAAAATACAGATTTAATGTAAAAAGTTGAGAGGTGAAGGTTTTGATACGGCATTTTATAATGGAGCGTGGTTCCTGGTAAGGATGTTCAAGCGAGCAGTCAATGTCACCCGTTCCCGCTCTACTACCTGCAGCAGTTTGTGCAGGTGAATGTCTTAGTCCTTGCTTCGTTTGGAGAATAAACCCAGTGACAGCTGTTGTTTTACGCTGTTACATGCATTCAGAACCAGCAGTACATTTTCCTGCTCTGAGGCTGATCTGAAATTTCTGCCATAGCTCCAGCGGATGCACCAGGAGAGCGACGGCAGCAGCGCTGAGCTGGCGTAGGTTGATGCACACGAGGCTGTTCGATGTGAGGGTTTGAGGTGTGCTGACCTCAGGATGAAATCTGGCTATGAACCACGAGAATTGCTTTTCCTCTGGGATCAATTATTTTTTTAAATGTTTACTTGCTGTTAGCTACTACCCTGTGAAATAGTCCGTGTTTCAAATTATGTGTATATGCTGCATTGTTAGAGTATTTTTCCAAAATATCTGTATTTGAGGTAGCTGGGAGAACTCTTTTTTAATGTACTATAACAAAAAAAAAAAAAAGTCAATGTTTGCAATAGGTATAATCTGTCCACACTAAAGCCTAACTTAAGTTCTCACTAAACATGCCTTGAATTTTCAATGGGATGATTGCTATTTGGTATTACTTAGAAGTAGCAGCAGCAGTTAAAGTATACATCTGGCACGAGGATGCGAAATAGTGTGCTTGGAGTTCGTTTTTGTTTGAACCTACAGATTGGGCAGGAAACCGAGGAAGCCAGGATGGAGTAAACCACAATTGGCCGTGAGTTTTGTGTAGCCAGATGATCAGTTCCGTAAGCCAAGTGTATAATGGGCAGCCAGCTCAGCCCCCCGGGTCCGTGGGTCCTCCTGCAGCCCCGCTACCTCCTGGGGCTGCTGGTCGCTGCTGGTAAGAACTCTCGGAGAGAAACAACTTCCAGCCCTTATTCGAGCACTGTCAGAAAGCGTGCAACTGCCTGTGTTGCTCTTAGGACCTCATGTTTTTGGGAAATATGCCAAATATTTGTTTTCACAGAAAAATATTTTGGGACATAAATATGCAAGCTGTATATCAGTGGCTGAATCCGAATGAATTTCAGCGTAATAAAGAGGAGTAAGTACTAGAGGGGTTAAAATATGCCTAGTCCTTTGACGTTTTGAAAAGTGAGCTTTCACAGAGCCCTCCATTGCTAGGCCAGCAGCGTTTGACTCACTTTATCAGATCTTTGTTTGAATTCAGAGTGGCAGTTTATTTCTGCATATAGTCCAGTTTTCCTGTTGGAAGCATACCTTACTGTCTGCTGCTGAGGGAGGCTGCTGTGGAAGAAGGTATTTTTTTCACTTATTTACTCGTCATTAATGTTATATTCAGAGTTGGTTCTTACAAAAATGCATCAGTCTTGCTTGCAGTGGCACAGAAAAAAATTAACAGAGCGTGCACTGAATTTTCCCCTTATCTCACTATACCACATTTTATATATCTTGTAGTGAGATGTTTTGTTTCTACAGTGTCAGACTTTGTGTTTCAGAAAATTAATAGACTCAGCAGCCCTGTTTGCTAAGCTTAGTGATGATAACAATGTAATAAGTCATGAGACGGTCGCAGATCATCTGGCAAGGCAAAATACGCCTTGGGCTTGAACTTGGAGCAGGTGGTATTTGGAGAGAAAAGTAAAATGTCGAAAACATTATAAATACTGTGTCCGGACTTGGGTGGCTGTAAGCTCAGGTTTGCCCGAGGAGCCTGCGTGGGGAGCTCAGTTGACGGTGCTGGCGCTCACCCTTCGTGCATACCCACAGATGGAGAGAGGCAGCATTTATGAAGTACCTGTAGGGATTTAACGCACCAGTGCGAAGCACAGAATCGTTCCTCCGGCTGAGCTCGGGCGGAGATGCCAGCGGTGGGGGCTGGAGGAGCGGAGGACAGCGCAGAGCCGGACCCTGGGCTCCCACAGCCCTTGCTGCCCGCGCCGCCCGGGGCGGCTCCGCACATTCCTGCCACGCTGCTGGCTCCCGCGCAAGCGAGTCCGACTGCGAGCGGTGAGTAAGGACTTGGGAACCCAGAGCATGTTTGGGCTCTGGGCCCAATCCTGCTTCCAGAGAAGTTAATGGGAATTTTTCCTTCTAAAGAAGGGAGAGCGATCGGAGCTGCTCCGCTGGGTTCTGCAAGGCCCTGGGCGCTCTTCTCGGCAGTCGTTAACCCCCAGCTGCCCCTTTGCACGGGGAGGAGATGGCCCGTGGGTGCGTGGCTGCAGCCCGCCGTGGGTCACCCGCAGCAGGGCGCAGGCTGGGAGCGCGCTCCTGAGACAGCTTTGGCTCTGGCATTGCAGTGACGTTATCTCCGCTGCAGCGACACCTGCACAGTGTTCAAGGAGATAAGCTTTTCTTTTACATTTCGGTAAATTGCTGCAGGAGAAAATGAAGTTCGCTGCGTTAACTTGGTCTAGATATACCCGAGGTCTCGAGCCTCTAAATGCCGCGCTCCCCACGGCACCAGGGAGGAGTGTGCGGGCTCCGGGAGCTCACTGAACCAGAGAGATGTGTCAGGTTTTCCGAGCAGGTTGCCAAGCTGAAGGCAACAGTAGTCAGGCCTGGATTCACCATAGAAAATACGTGTCTGTGCGCAGGCGCCCGAGAACTGGTGCTCCAACATCTGCTGGCTTTTGCCGGCGGAGGTGCGGGCGGGCTGGGGCTGCTCGGGGCTGGCTGTGCGGGACCGGCGCCCTTCCTCCTCCTCCTCCTGATCCCCGAGGGTCTGTGCTGGCTATTTCGGTGTGGCTTGTGCCATCTGGTTTCCATGGAAGGAAGGTCCTGCCAACTGCACACACTGATAAACACAGCATGATTTACTTGTGAGAAATAAACACTAGTGTTTTTTTCTGTGACTGTCGGAGGCTGGAAAAAAAAATCCAAACAAAAAAATGTTTCTTCCAGTGTTGGGAAGACTTTATTAGTGCCTGGGCCGCATTCTTGGCTTTGTGTGATTGCTTTTGGGTTTCAGTGACATCCTTTCCATACGTACTTTTATATGGGAACCCTTCAGTGCCTGATCCATAGGCAAAACTTAAACTGAGACTTCTTTCGCAAGCAGTGAAAAAATCAAAGGTAGTGAGTCCGTGACACTGATAATGTAATTATGTGGTTCTCAGCTTTTTGATGTTTAACAGTTAAAAATGTTCTTCTGGGAGTGCAGACACTTGCTGTGTGACTTAGCTTTGCAAACTGCTTAGAAGAAAGTCCCTGGGAAAACATCTTGCTTGCTGCTTATCAGCATTTTATTGAGCTCCTGTACTTATGTGCAAATATATTCCATAAATAAATCTTTAATGATGTGATTTTTTTTGTTGAAAGTAGACGCGGCTCTGTTCAATTCTTCTAATTAAATACAGCTAATGGTGGCCACTAAAATAAAAGAATTTGAACTTCTTTCACTCACTTTTCTGCATGACTGACAAAATTAGTGCTCTGGGTTTGTTTGGTTTGTTTTCTACAACTTCTAAGCATTCTGTCTTTAATCACCATTTTTATAAAAATTGTTTTTTCTTAAATCTTTTCAGAAGCTATTTTCCAAATATTCCATGTTTTTTTCTAAGACTCGTTCTCGTCCCAGGAGCTGCGGGGCGGCTCAGCAGCTGTGCTCGCACGGGGGCTCGCTCCCTCCCCATCGGCTGGCAGGAGGACCTCTGCCGCGGCTCCTCCCGGGCAGGAGAGGAGAGACGGAGCTGCGGGATTAGCGCTCAGTGTGTCAGTGGCACTGTTCGATGGGCTTGAGCACTGGTTTGTGTTGGGTTTTCCTATGGTGTCATTCTTCTTTTGGGTCATTTAAAAAATAAGAATGTTTAAAGTAACTAATGACCTGAGTCTTGTAGACACTTCTTGTCTGAAATTTTTGGTCCACAGTTGTGGTCCTTTGACATGTTAGCATTTTATGCTGTTGTAGCAGGCTTTTGGGGGAGACCGATCCATTTTTACATTGCAAGAAGAATTAATGGAAGTTTGAAGGTTAGGTGTTTTGTGATTTGGCACCAGTTGAGCATAAAAAAGTTTGCCTACGTAGCGAGCCAAAAGGACGCAGTTCACTTCTCCTTGTTCAGGAAGGAGGTTGTAGTGGACACCAGAGTGTGAGCCTCGTGTGCAGGGCTTTGCTGGAGCGGTGGGACATGCCACTGCCTCGGCCTGACCTAAGCAGAGTGAGCCGCTGTTCCGTGTTGTCGGAACAAGAGCGGTCCGGCAGCTATTACAGGGTGAGACCACGAGGAGTACAAGGATGCAAGAGGGTAATGAAGGGTCTGCATTCGTTCTGCCTCAGAGACGTTCCTTGATTATTCCGTGGAAGGTGGGAGCTCAGAAATAGTTCAGATAGCTCAGCCATGCAACAGCCGTAAATAAAAACTTAGCAAAGTAGTGGGTTACAACCCGATCCATAACCCTGAAACAAAAGTTATTAAAGATCTGTCTGGAGCTGGAAACCCCCTGTAGCTACCGTTTGCAGTGATGCAGAAGAAGGTGCCACCGTGCTCACTGCACCTTCCAGCAAGGCTGCTGCTTGCTCTTTTTCATTTTAATATAAGTTCAGTGAGCTCAGCCTGTGGGTGATCTTGCATGCCACGGTGTGTTACACCAACGGTGTCCCTGAAGCCGTCTTCACTCGGGGACCCAGGAACGCGCCAGGACCCGTGCCAGCGGTGGCTGGGGGTTCTGCTGCAGCGCTGTCCACAGGGCTGCAGGTGTGACGGTGTTCCAGCTCCCTCCCGTACGAGCACACGCCTTCTGGAAGGGCCGCCTTCTCGGCGCTGAATAACCAGAAATCTTTTTCATCCTCTTGTAAGTTCATCTTTATTCCCAACAGCAAAAGGCTAAAAACAAGAGAAAAGTTGTGTGCAAGCAGGTACTGAAGCAGCATTACACCAGCTGGGCCATTCAGACATTGGGGAATGCACAGACAAAATGAGTGTTAGCAAAATTTATCACCAAAGCCAGCTCTTGATGTCATTCCTGCAGCCTGACTGCTCCCGGGAAATCAGAGAGCACGACGTTGGGAAGCAGGAGCTGCTTTTCCTTCCGACTAGTCACAGCTGCCAGAGCTGGGGAGGAAGGGTAGCCTTAAACCCCGTGCGCTGCACCGCACCGGGAGGTCTCCCGGTTAACTCGCGCGGGGAGCAGCCTTGCTCAGAAGTCCCTTTGTGATGCACCGCCGGCAGTCGTGGCAGTTCTTCTGGCTGAGGTTTTGAGCAGCAGAAACTGTTCTGAACAGGGGCCGTTAGTGGGTTGTTTTTCATGATTGTTGTTAGCTACGTAAGTCTCATGATTCAAGATGAACAAGCATAACAATAAATTATAGCAAATACTGGTTAAAAAATGATCTCAAAGACATTTTTCACTTCTTTCCTAAAATAAAGCATAGTCATTCAGTTTTTATTATTTCTTTTTAACACTGGTGACTAATTTGGAGCTTTTCCTTGATGTCTGAAGACACATGTATTTATTTATCTTGGGTGAGATTGTTCATGATGCAGAATTAATCGCATCAATAAGTGTTTCTGTGCTGCTGAGCACTGTATGTGTAGTGATCTTTGTTAAGTCAAGGAAAACGTCTCCTAAACTTGATTAGTTTTGCTGTAAATGGAACAATCATTTTGCTCTCGCATTAGTGCATAACAATTATCTCTGATGCCTTGGATGGTGACAGAGCATAGAGAGGTAAAAACCTCATTCTCTGGGATTTAGATTCTTACATAAATAATGAAATTATTTTAGATTTGTTCTATTTTCTGATAAGCCATATAAGTTTTTACTATCCTGGAAGGATATGACTGATAAGTGTAAGAAGACCAGAATGTATTAAAACATGGAAAACACTCTATTTTGGATTTGAGATTCTCTGAGAAACAGAAAGCTTTGAACTGAAGTGCAGTCGGCTTTATCTCCTCTCTCACAACAGGTGCAGGAGTAGTTTTCCAGCACCGTCGTTGCCTTGTGATTCGCGTTAACGGTAGCAGAGGTCAGGCAGTCACATCCTCGCGCTACGCTGGCGATGCTTCGCTGCTCTGGGTGTCCCCGGCGAGGCAGAGCTGCGATTGCTGGCGACTGGGCCATTTCAGAGGTGCGGGTCCCCGGGCTGCATGGCGCTGCGCTCAGCGCTGCTGTGCTGCCGGGGTGCCGGCTCGGCGCTGCCACGGGTCTGGCTGGAGGAGTGCTGCTCTCCTTCGGTCCCTTCCACATCGGCAACCCCATTTCACCCGTTCCCATGTAATTTCCTCCTTCTTGGAGAGAAGCACGCAATTGTCACAGCATGGCCACAGCTCACCGCTGCTGAGCTGAAGTGACCGGGCCATCGAAACCTGAGCTCTAGCTGGCTGTCGAAAGCGGAACTCGGTATAACGTGTTCCTCGTTATCTGTATTCATGTCCCTTTTTGTTTGCCCTCAAGTCAGATGCGAGGTGAAGCAACGCACGTAATTAGAACTTGTGATTGGCCTCGCCAGGAGCATGCCCCTTTACGCAGCAGGCGGTTAGTTAGTGGTAAGGTGCCCCACGCTGGAGTTTGCCGAAGATGCCCCGGTGCTCCCGGCAGGCCCCGCTGCGGCAGTCTGCCTCTCCGCAGGGTGAGCAGGGCTGTGCCGTGGCTCAGGGGAGCGGGACACGGGGTGTGACCGGGAGTGGGACCACGCACCGCTTTGGAGCACATGGCATGGATGGCCTCTGCCGTTTCTGGTAACTGCGTTCAGATTTAATCTCGCTGATTAATTTGAGATGTGCAAGGATTTGGTGGCTCCATCCAGACTCCTAGTTCGTAATTATTCACGTAACAAAACGATCGTCATGCGAATGGGCAAGGACTTTGAGATCTTGAGTTTGGTGACGGGGGCGAACGTGGGAGGGGGTGTCCGGACTGGGGCAGGTTAGCGAGGCTCGGCAGAGGAGCCTCTTGGCTAGAGCAAATGCTATTAGTGATAACTTAATAATAATGGTAGTACTGACTGTGTATATGCCATAATCCATCAGGTGCTCACCAGAGTGGTCTCTGAAGACTCATTTTACCCAAATCTGGGATCCATTTCTGGGGGAGGACAAAGCTACCCTTTGCAACCAGGGCCATGTGGCAGCTGCTTTAGGAAGGGAAATGAAAAACGATATAGCTGATTGTAAAAAGTGGGAACCTTTCTAGAGGTAATGTGTAGATTTAATTTAGAGCCTTAGCAGCAGTAAGGTGCCAGTATTTTTTTCCTTGCTATACCGTAGGTGTTAAGGCACCTGACTTGCAAGAAGCTGGCTGGGTGTCTGCTGTGTCTCTCATGAGTGAGGGCTCCTCTGGGTCGCTTCTCCTTTCCGAAACCATCGGCATCAGCTGAATTCGATGTTAAAGGGAAGCGGTTGCTTCCCATGCTGAGTCATGGACGTTACTTTTTTCTGTAGCAGTTGTTATCATGGATGATGCTAATAATCATGTTTTTTATAGATATAACCTTTTATATATATATACACACAGAGGTACAGTTAGAAATCACCTGTCAATATGGGAGTGTTTGTCAGTGGTGTGTAGCTATCCTCTTTGCCAGGGTTATGCGTACCTCCCGGTTTTGCATCTCGGTTCTGGGACTCGAGGTTCGCCACGTGGCTGTGTTCTTGAGGAATGCACGCAGAAACGGCTGTGTGCGGGGCGTTCTGTATTAGCGTTTGGCTGCAGGGTCAGCTGGCACCCCAGCCTGCTCCCACTGACACAAGCAGGGGAAGTAACAGGCATTACAAGTCACACGTGTGCATGAGGCAGGAGAGAGTAGGAAGCGTTTCACAGGTGCAACGTACCTTTCTGGTGGCAGGGGACAGCGAGGGGAGAATGATTCGGGTGAGCGGCCGGCCGGGCCAGCTGTGCTTGCGCCCCTGTCCTGCCCCAGAGCAGATGCTGGGCTTGTGGGAGACTGATCCTGGTGTAATGCCATCGATGTAGGTCATCACGCCTCTCTCCTGCGTCACCGGTCTTACGGACGCTTGCAGTTAATCAAACAAAATGTCTTTAATGTGCAAGAGTCTGATTAATCAATAGCTCTGTACTTTTTAGAAGGGCGCATAGTTGTTTAGTTATGGCCTCGGAAACATCTTTGTGTAGAAACTTGGTGTTTAAAATTAATAGTCATTACAACAAGCATATAAGACTGATTTTTAATAAAAGAGCTTTTGGTTAGTTCAATATCGTTTGTTTTCTTTTTTAAAAAAATTACTTCTTGGAATTTTAAGTTAAATTGCTAGATTACTGTTATTTTTAAAGATAAACAACTTCTTTTTAGACTTGCGTGGGAAATGTCACTTCTGTTATAGCTGAAATTCCCCTATGTCAGGATAATACAGAACTTCCTATTTCTGAAATATATTATGTAAATGTTATGGTAAAGGAATTACAGTATGGATATGTTTTTACTACCAGAAACAATATTTGCAACTTCGGTGGTGTGGATGGATGTGTGAATGCTTTGTGATACATAAATCAGTGGCAAAATGGATTAAATGCAGAGTAGTCCTTCCTGCCATTTTGTGTCTCTGGCTTACAAGTTGAAAGAGCAGAATAATAGCTCGTATACACATTTTCTGGTCTGGAGACAGACACTGGCCTTTCCCTGGTTTAGTTTATAAATATACATCCATCTACTGCTGTCAGATAATGTGAGTTCTGCCCATCTCTGAAGCCCCAGATTTTGTAAAGGAGATTGATATATACCCTAGCTTATGAAAAAAAAGAAAAATTTCAACAGGTATATTTCTTGACTTTAAAGGGGTTTTTTAATCACAGTAATAGTGGTTACTTCATAACCATCTACTCTTTAAAGGAAAGAGGGCTTATGGAATTTGTAGTATAACTTTCTGACTTGAAAATAGCATTACTCTAATTAATCTAAAGTAAGAAAGGATTGGGCTATGGGATTTGTATGTCAGTGGCGTTAAACTGTTGTTGGGAATTGGTTCAGTTTGATTAGGGAGGTAAATCTTGGAGAACTGATTTCAAGGAAATACTTTATTTCTGCATGCTGCAGTAATGCTTCTGCAATGGGGGAACTTACTTTACAACATGTTGCCTCTTTTTTCATTATTTATCCAGTTTTCATGAACTGAGTACACTTGGATGTGTTAAATTCAGATGTAATGTCGCAGTTAGGTGTTTCTGCTAGAACGGTTTCAGAAACTGTGAAATATACTCAAGATCCAGACACATCTGATGAGGATCTGCCCGAGAAGCCCACTGCAGTCAGTGGGAGGTTGCCACTCTGTCGGAGCTAAACCAGTACAGAAATAACCTTTAAAACACTACTAGTAGTACTGCTACTACTAAAACTATGTGTATTATGCAAAATATCTGGGTCATAGAAGTAATGTTGGCATTTTTTTTACAAATCGGGTGTGGGACTTGCTTAATGGTTCAGTGCTAATAGGTGCTTGCAGTTTTGCCAAGCTCAGTTCATACCACAAGTTGCTGGGCTGTGGGGCGCTCTGAAGTTCCGCTCGGCAGGTACAGTATCGAGGCATTCCCTCTCCGGAGCTGCTGTGCCGTGCCGCTGCCTCGGTGTGCTCCTTTTCCCCCGATACATGCAGAAGTACCAAATTGAGAGAGGGGTCTATTTGCGTTGACCTACTGTCGTGTCGGCATAGTGGGTACAGTTCCTACAGAGCCAGAGTACAAGACCAGTTTGGTTTGTTCAGCAGTAGTTTACTAACGAATATTTTTCTTTAACCATTCCTTCACTGTTAGGTGGCTAAGATGTTAATTAGCTCATTGTTTCTGCTTAATTTTGTGACAGTGCTGTAATTATATCCCTCAATTGTGCCATGAAGTAATTGCTGTATCTGTTCCAAATTTTATGTTGAGATATGTTATTGGTAAACTTTGAATTTGGCAGAGGTGTTTTGAAAATACTGTAAGGCAGTCAGTAATTTTTGTATTTATTTAAAAGACAACCATTTGGCAATTTCAAGCTTTGAGACTGTACCGTCAATGTAAATAGAATATTGACTTTATTCCATTTCCTATCTCGTTAGAGTAATTGTCATGAGGCTGGATTCATGTTGTGTAATTATCTGTTCTTGCTGACAGTTCTCATGTCATTGAGACTGGCGTTTTCAGCTTCCACTTCCTCTGAGCATAAAAATAGCATTCTGCACTGCCATGTTCTCCTTTAGGGTTGTGCTTTTTGCCTGTCCAGCTTTATACGCCTTTCTTTCTGAGAGACGCCTGTGAATTGAGATAGAGAAAACAGGAATGTCCAGCAAACCCAGTTAGTCACAGGAAGAGTGAAGGCAGGGGCTCTTGGGGAACAGTTCCCAGTGCAGTGACACTCCTGCTCAGATACCTGGGTTTTGTAACAGGAAGAGGAGGAAAAGTGTATCGTTAACCTGGCTGTACAACACTTCTTTATAGCCATAACGGGAAGTAATAAAAATTGAACGTACTTAATCAGAACCATAATCACGTGGTCCTTTCTGCGTTAGTTTCGCTTTCTTGGGCACTTCCAGATAACCTTCCCGTTGATTTGTGAAGCCGTTTCTTAATCGTTTTCATTGACCCAGCTTAGCAGACAACTAAGTCACCCCTCTTACCCTCTTGAGGAATGACTTGTCAGTGTTACTTTTCTCTTTTGTCTTCTCTGAGAATCACTTTTTAATTTGCTTTCATTATTTTTAGCTTCATCTTCCTCCTATTCCCAGTAATCAGTGAAGGCAAGGTTATGCTTTGTCCAAACCAATGTTGCAACAGTGCCAGGACAAGTAGCAAATACTTCCAAATTTCAAAAGGTGAACTTCAAAAACCAGCTGTGGATTAGGAACAGCCTCTAGTACTGAATGGCCTATTAGGTGCAGTCTGGGAACTGTCAGGGCCCCCCCAATTTTAATTAATTTTTTAAAAAATATATTAAGAAACAACTCAAACCTCTTTCTGTCGTCTCACTATGTTTCCTCCCTCTGGATTTGTTGCAGTCTTTCCTAGCTTATCAGAGACAGCTCGAAGAGAGACATCAATATATCTGCAGATAGTGATATCTTTTAGCATTTGAGGCTTATTGGAGACTCCTTATTGACTTGGAGTATCGCAAGAGAATTTCAAAGTGAGAGGAAAATAGTTTCTGCAGATAAAAAAAATACAATTCTGTGCTAACATCTTCCTTTATTTAGTGGCGCTATTGAAGATACACGTCTGGACTGAAGTCAGACTATTTTTGCTAGAAGGCTATTTTTAAAGCTGACATTTCTGGCTATGTTTTCAGGTAGATAACAAATTCTGACAAAACAATTTTTCTTCAAGTAACTGTGCAGACAAAATATACATCCAGTATTTCTTCACAATCAGAAGATTTACCCTTGAGGCATCACAGCTCCTCGGAATAATACTTTTCTTTTCATAGCTGGCAGCCTGAGGAATGAAGGGTGAAATTCAGCGTTGTTTAATGCGGTTACAGATATGTCACTGACCTCAACAGGAGCAGGATTTCGCTGTAAGTGGCTGGTCGGACTCAAAATAGAAAACTTACTACAAAGCTGGGAATAAAACATAGTTTTGTGAGTTTTACCAGGAAGATTACTCCTTTCGCTACATGTGAGCGCAAAAGATAGTTTTCATCTGTTTTTGTTTTGTATGTTGCCTTCATGCTATCTTTCTTTCCTCATTAGGGGTGACTGTTCTTGTGATGAGAGTGAAATTAAATATCTTGTTTTGAAAATGTGCCCTTTAACTTGCTTTGGCTTTAGCATGTAAAATATATCAATTGCTGCTCTAACTGTTCTTGGTGCTTGGAAAAATCAATGCTTGGTATGGATTGTATACCAAACTGATGAACAGGAGAAAAATCCCTGCTTAGAGCTGTTTCACAGCTTTGTTGGAGAGCTCTTACCGCCTGCGTCGGCATCACGCTCTCCTGAGGGTCTCACAAAGAATAAATGTTCATAACAAATATCACTAAAAGCTGTTGTTTTGTGCTGCGCAAGAGTGATGATGGGAGGAAGCAGATACATCTGTTACCTGTATCTGTGGAGCTCAGGGTCAGTTGCAGCACACCTTGGCTGGAGGCTGGGTGATGTGTTTCAGGCTTCTGAAAGCTCTGGTGTGTCTCTGCTGTATCCCAAAGGGCTGCTCAGTAGTCACTGCTGGCACAGGATGACTCTGGCTTCTGAATAGTTGAAGCAAGTGACTATCTGTGTTTACCAAGAAGAGACCTAGCTGTTAACTTGTGCTCGCAAGTAATTATGCACGGTTGTTTCTCCCCTGCTAGCAGGGATTAAGAATCCGGGCATGATTAGAAGTGTCCTGGCAAGGAAACCACGGTGCCTGCTATAATCTTATTAGCTGCATTAGGTGTGCTTTACTTCTCCTGTAGTTTGTTGTTCTGATCACTTAGTCCCTGGAAGAAGACTCCTCGTAGATTTTTCATCTATTGTTTTGCATCCACGCTGACCAGCACCACTTCCCACGACGTGTTTTTGATGACAGTGTCAGTGATGCTGCTTTGGGAGGTGGAGGGGGAATATACAAATTAGGGAGCGGTGTCTTCAGAAAGACAAGGACACGAACAACCTTCCCCTAAACGCAGGCGGATGGGGTGCTGTTGGGGGTTGCAGTGCTGGCGGGAGGATTCCTCTTGGTGGTGGTGGCGGTGGGCTCCGGTGCTGTCTGTCCCGCAGCGTGCCCTGGGCACTGCCGCGACGGGCCCCTGCTCTGTGCTCCAGGCTGCTCTTGCGAGGGACGAGGGTTACAACTTATTAGGAGTTGTATTTGCATGAGGCACCAGACTTCTGAGGCAAAGCTGGGTGTCTGAAACTCATCTCCAAGCAGCACCCATTCCACCTTGGCATCTGAGGGGAAAGGTTTACTCTCTCATTTCTAGATGTAAAATGCCTGGATGTTTTTCTGAGCGAATGATGTTTATCAGGAAGCTTGTAGTCCACCTGCAGTATGCTAACGGGGGCAGGCAGAGTGCTGAGTAATCCCTCCGTCCTGGAAGGGCGGCCGCACATGTGCGGGCTCGGGATCTCCTGAGGTTTTGGCTGAGTGCAGCCCCGGGCCGGGGCCCTGTGGTAGTGACCGGTCGCACAGGCCTGTGCTCCCCCCCCCCCCGCCTCCGGCAGTCGCGGTGCCGCCGGGGCCGAGCCGCTCCTCGAGTAACCGGGCGTCTCGGTCCGTCCCTCAGACAAGCACCGACGCCCGCGGGAGCGGAGGGGTCGCGCCGGCCGTGCCGCCGCCGGCCCCCGGGCGGTGACAACCGCACCGTAACGCGGCGTTGGGGCGGGCTCCCGGCGGGGCCCGGCTTTCCGCGTCCGTGCGGGGAGCCGGTACCTGCGGGCCGCGGCCGGCGGAGGGGCGGGGGGGGTGGTGGCGGGGGGGGTGGCGGTGGCGGCTCCGGCGGGGCGGGGCGGCGGCGGCGCGCAGGCGGGAGGGCGGGCGGGTCAGCGGACGGTACCATTCCCCGCGAGCGGGCGCCGCCGCCGCCATGGTCCGTCCCCCTCGCTGCATGTCGGGTAGAGCCCGGGCCCACACGCTCGTCCTCCGGCGGCCGGGCGAGCCCCGTCGGGCGGGCGCGCTCGGGGCAGCGCAGCCAGCGTCTGACAGGCGCGACCTTTCATAAGACGGCCCCCGCCATTGGCTTTCTGCCCGGAATATCGCTGCAACGCTATCTGCGATTGGCTCGCTCCCGGTCATGCCTGGCTCCGCACGGGGAAGCGGCCCCTCTCCTCGCAGCCCGGCGGCGGCTGGCGTGAGTGCCCTGCGCGGGGCGGCGGCGGCTCCGCGGGACAGCCCGGAATGCCGCCCGCTGAATTGTAACGTGTCTCTTCTCTCTACAGGTTGGTACTAAGAAGTGCCTTTCCTGACGTCTCTGCTGCTTGGGACCGCTTCTAGAGCAGCCGCTGCTTTTTGCCTTGCTTGCTGCCAGCTAGACTGCGACGACAGCGCATCCGCCCGCCACCTCTAGCCAGACACCCCCGCTGCCACCCAAAACCGAGGGAAAGGCGCTATCGGGCCTTGCCGTAGGCTGCTTTACTGTAAAAATAAAAGTTTGCTGAGAAGGTCAGATACCTTCTGCCCGAAAATCAAGGAGAGGAGAGGAAAAAAAAAAAGAGAGAGAGAGAAAAAAAAAAATTCTAGTCTCGATCGTTGCTCTAAACTGCTGCATCTGTCTATGCCAAACTAATCGATACCGATTGCACCACAAAACCCCGTTGCAAATTCAGCTGCCTGGAGATTACCTTTCAGACAACTTTACTGAAAGCAGCTTGGAAATCCCGTGTCAGAGGCTCTGCCACGTTTTCATGCTTGCGTTGTGGGCTCCGGTGGGCACTCAGGATGGGTTACTGAGCGCACGAGGCTAGTCCCGGGCCACACGTCGTAACGCTCACCTTGCTGGTAATCCTGACGTTTCTCTAAGTACGAAACCTCTGTCGATTAACAGTGTCACGCTGTGAACTCCTGGTGGCACGTCTTTTCCTTGAGATCGCGGCCACCCAATTTTACACGTACTTTTAAAATAGGGAGCGGGGGAAAAAAAAGAAAAAGTATTCTGGAGGTGGCACTTTCATCATTTCCAGTTTATCAGTTCAGCTACTCGTTTGTCCGTTTTATTGGAAATTTTAACTACCTGTAAAATCTAAAGATGGCTGTTAGTGTCACACCGATTCGGGACACAAAATGGCTAACGCTGGAAGTGTGTAGGGAGTTCCAAAGGGGGACTTGCTCACGACCAGACACGGAATGTAAATTTGCACACCCATCGAAAAGCTGCCAAGTTGAAAATGGACGCGTAATCGCCTGCTTTGATTCATTGAAAGTGAGTAAATATTATATTATTTTCAAGGATATACAGTTAATGAAAGCAGCAGCTGTAGCCAGAGAAACCCTGCAGCCCAAAAGGGAGCAATTGCTGGCTGCCAGCAGTGGGATGTTTTGCTGCTTTTATTTTATTGATGCTTGTTGATTTGTTTTGCTGTTTTCCTCAGGGGAAGGGGAAGGATAGGGGGAACGAAGGGAAAACATGCCTGGCAGGGCTCAAATCCTCCAGTATGGCTACAGTGGCTGGTTCTTTGCCTCCAAATTATTCTGTGCCTGTAGCTGGAATAAAGGGCACTTCACGTAGAAACAGCAAAGTCACTGTAAGGATTCTTTGTTTTTAATAGCACAAACCACGTAAGCAATATGAGGATTTGTTTCCATCTCGTAACTACCAGCAGGTTGTTGGTGTCTCTGGACAGCTGATGGTGAATCTTAGAAGAGTGTTTTCCTCCCTAGGTTATTTGGGTGTCTGTGAGCACCCTGCTTGTATTTCTGCGTTTGGGACTGCTGTGGTTATCCTGTCTGTTCACAAATGCACTTGCTGAAGGGAAGGACAACGCTTAGCAGAAGGCAAGGCGCCTCTAGATGTGCAAGCAGGGCTGTAGCAGAGAGGGGGTACAGCTTCACTGTGATTTTTAGGGTGCATTTAGGATTTAGGTGCTATAAATGTATGGCTGCTGGTTTACTGTAGCCGTAGTTTCAGTAATAGGTGTTAAACGTGTGGGTCCCAGCGCCTTCCTTTCATTTTTTACAAACTAAATAATCTTAACATTTAAAATACTCATCCCACAAACAGTACAGAATTAATTCGGTAGACTCATATAAAAATCAAAAGTTGGGAAATGGAAACACGTCTGTCAGTTTTTTCTACAGTATAATTTTATCTTCCTGGGACCAAATCCCGGGAAGCGGAGCAGAGCCGGAGCGCGTGGCGTTGGCTGGTGGCAGAGACGTGCTCCAGGCAGGGGGCTGGAGCTGTAACCAGCTGCTGCAGGTCACTCGAGCAGCCAGGCCCCCATCGCGGTGTGAGCTGGGCAGGAGGTGGCTTTATAGCAGTTTTATATAAATCCTGCAACGCTCCTGAGTTTAAAAATGTGTCTTGTCACAGATCAGGGTAGAGGGTGAACCTTTCAAATGCTCTCAGGCCCAAAATACCCAGCTCCACCACCCCAGCCACGTTTTAACTTATGTGTATTGAAATGGTTTTGGTTTTTATGTTGTTCAAATTTATTTTAAAGTTACAGTAATTATAATGCATGCAGGGGGAAAGAAAAAATAATTTTAAAATGTGGAAATAAAATGTTTCTGTGCATTAAAAAAGTGTTGGAGTTAGGAGCAGTGCCAGTGGCCGCCGGCGCCGATGGGGAGCCCCGGCCCCGAGGCATCGCTCTCACCGGAGGAGCGGCCCAGGGCCTCTGACCGTGGGGCTGCCGTGGCCACCGCCCCGGGTGGCAGCTGGCCCGCCTGGCGCTTCCTCTTCGCGACGAGGCGTGGCGTGGCCTGGGCTGCCCCGACAGCGTGTCAGCGGTGGCGGCTGCATGGCCTGCCTCAGCGAGGACGACCGTGCTGCAGCCCTGCGCCCACGACGGCATACCCGCTGGAAGCCAGGCCTGGCCTCAGAGGCTTAAACCTGCCTCTGCCTGAGGGGCTGCGAGAGAGAAGATGTATTTACTGGGGAGATAGCACCCACACTGTCCCCTGGTTTAATTTCCCACTGAATTGCCGTGTTTGCACGGTGCCGTGCAGTTGCCGCAGCCCTACCCCACCGGCCTTGTGCTTTTCAGAGCGGGACCTGACCGAAAAGGTTGGAGCAAGATGCCAGAGTTATTTGAACAAGAATCTCCTTCGCTATGAGAGGCATCACCCGAGTTTGCTGTGAATCGGCGTCCTTCCCTCAGACTTGTGACGCCTGGGTCGCTGGAAGTGCCGCAGGATCCCGGTGCTGGGCGAGGGGGCCGGTGGCGCTGGAGCCGGAGCGGCAGCGTGGGCTGGTGTCTGGATGAGAGACAAACCGGGGACCGGCCAGGCTTCCCCGGCAGCATGGCGAGCTCCTCTGCTGCCGTCAGCAGGGCTCTTCCGTTTCCTTTTTTAATGAAGGAGATAATTACCACCTCTGTGAAGAGCTGCCAGGGCCGTGGGTAATAACTGTTGGTGACATTACAGCTTCAGAATACTCTGCAGAGAAGTCTTCTGTTGCCCATGTAAAGTCAGCGCAGGAGCCGACTGTAAGCTGGGGAGGAATTTGCTATTTAAAACCACGCTGCTTACCAGATGTGTTCACTTGCGTTCACGTGAAAAGGTTTGCTGGTGGCTGAGGCGGTTCCTCCGTGTGCCGCGTGCCGGAGAGGCGCCGGGGCCCCAGCACACCCCTCGCCGCAGCCTGTGGAGCGCGGCCGGCCCAGCAGAGCTTGCTTTGGTGTTCGTGAGCGAAGAGCTGCTGTAATGTATGCAAATACCTTCGGTCAACAGAAAACGGCCCAGCTCGGCACTGGCTTCCCTGTCCGCCCGCACGGCAGGAAAGCAGTTACTCGCTTTGGGGTTTGTTTCAGACCTTTATCAGTTTTTGGGTGTGCTCAGCTAAACAAGCACTAGTTAGTTTGTTACGTTTTCTGCAATAACGCAAACTTTAGATGTTTTGCCAAAACAATTTAGGGAAATCTTATACTAGATTTGTCTAGACCCTGTAAGGTCAGTTAATAGTTTACCAAAGGGGGAAAAAAAAAAAAAAAGAAAAAAATTATTAGGACATTCAAAATTTATTTTTAATATTTTAGTAATTCAGCGTGGTTGCAGTGCCCTTGCTCTTAACTGAAATAGCAGTACACCTAAAAATTGACCTTAATATTAAAATACTTGATTTCTTATAAATGTGTCTAATATTAGTATTAACTAAACATTGTCTGTTGGACATTAGACAGATATTAGTCACCGAATTTTTCTTTACAAACTCTGAATGCATCTTTTGCTCACAGCACTCCCGAGAAGTAGCATTAGTGTGTCTTAGAAAAAATGCTTTATGTTAGCTGGCGTCAGGCAGGTGTGTGGTAGTGCTGCAGCGAGCCGCAGCCCCGATAGCAGTACTTGCTCCTGAGCTGGAGACAGCCCGTGTGCTCTGCTATATTTAGAACATAAGCAGGCAAAGCGAGTAGTTTCTGCGGGGACCCCGTGAAATGGCAGTACCCTTCAGCTCTGCCCAGCAGACTTTGGCGCCGTCCCAGGTGTCCTCCGCGGATGTTGTGCAGGGACGGAGCACGCAGCCAGCCGCGAGCAAGCACGGCTCATCTGCTCTGCTCGGAGGAGGTAAAAATAGATTTCAGAAGGGGAACTTGCAGCTTGGGCAAAATACTATTTTGATATTTATTTTTTTTTCTCCCTGTGAATTGAAAGCAAAAGCTGTATATCTTGGTGTAGAGGAAAAAGAGGGGACATCTACCCCCGAGAGTCTCCCCTCCTTGTTGTGTTGCCGCCCGCAGGTACCGTCCTCGGCATCGGCAAGGGCTGCTTGTGGGCCGGTGGCACTGCAGCACTGGGCTGGACGCTGTCCTTTGGTGCACACCTAGCCGGTCCTCTCTCAACTCTGCACTGGTAACAAGCGGCAGTCGTTACCTGTGAGTTAGCGTGGGGAGAAAAAGGAAGGCACGCGTCTCTGTGACCTCAGCGAGTTAGTGCAAGGAAGAGGTCAGGGCCGTGTCAATCAGAGCAAGATTTTATCATCCCTCTGTTGAATACCCTGCTTCATAATTAGTCCTAATGAAATCTGCAAGGCTGTCCTTAGGGTAGTGCATTAATCAAGAAAAATGCGTGTGGGATAATCTAGCCCTTATATATTAGGAGGATAATTTTAAAACAAGAATGATTATGTAGTATATTCAAATTGTGTGTTTGAGTGGCTGAGTCAGCTCCAGCTCTGGCTCTGTCTTGTTTAAATGCCATAGGATTTTTTTTTTTTTTTCCTAAATTTGGATGCCTAAAAGCCTGTTAAACTGTCTACAGCAAAAATAAGCTCTTGAGTTCCTAAATCAGGAAACCGGTTTGCAACAGAAATTAGATTTTTAGAATAATTTTAAAACATTTTTTCTTCTTTTTTTTTTTTTGCTTGGAAAAATACGCCTAAGTAGGCTTCATTTTTGAAATTACATTAACTTCATCAGATGTTCCGATAGATGAGTCATCTGACGTTTCCTGAAAACTGAGATAAAGATGTCTTAACAATGGGGAGATGGATGTCAAATGCAAATCTTGCAGGAGGCTGCAGATGCACTGAGGACGCCCCTCCAGCCCGCCCGCAGCTTGTCCGTGCGCGCCACATCCTTTGGCTGCCACGCTTCTTCCCTAGCCACGCACTTTTGGAAGGATAAAAACAAGGAGGAGGAAGGTGGGGAAAGGGGATGTGGACTCAGACTGTTCTGGTTGCGGCCAGTGCTGCTGGCAGTCGGCGCTTCTCGCTGCAGTCAGTGGGCTTTCTGCGGGGTGTGGACTCTGGTGATCCAAAATATGTCGGTTCCAGCTGATCTGCACTTCACATATTTCAGCGGACTCGGTAAACAGAGCAGGATTTGGGCTGAATCGCAGTTTATCCCTTTTGGAGCTAATGTTTGTGACAGGCACTGCAACTTTGAAATGGATTTTTGCTCTCTTAAGTTGTACCCCTGCTAAGGCCGCTACTTCATGCTTGTGTTGGGTGTTCTGTTGAAGTGTAAAAGCTTTTTTCCTACTCTTCCTTCAACAGCTGAAAAGCCTTGAACTTTAACGTTTCTCTGCTTTCTTGAATTCTAAGAAAAAGCTAGAGACTAGAAGTTCAAGTCTTTTTACTGATGATGGCTGCGGTTGAAGCTCAGGGGCCTTGTGCCTAAGATCCACCAATAAATAGCATGTTAGTATTTTATTTTCTGTTGTAGAAGTACTTATTTTTTTAAAATGAAACTCCTGAACTCTGTAGTAGTGGCATGTCACTTTTGACTGAGAAGCCTTAAAAATGTGTAAATGCATTATTATTGTTATTATTATAGACGAACATGGCGAGTACCTTATTTCTGCCACCTCAGAGATAGAATTGTTAATTGTTCAAATCTCCTTCATCACTGCTTCAGAAAATAATAATTTTTGACTTGTCATTTGCCATTGTGTTATACTTACCTGAGGGTGTAGAATAACGACCCTATTTATTTATTTTAATACAAAGAAAAGAAAATCACAGTAAGTGTGTTTCACTAATAATGTGAGAATGGCAGATCATTGGCTCTGTCTCTTCTTTAATTAAGGCAGAAGAAAAAAATCCAGAAGCATAGTTTTAGGTCGTTTTAGCAGGTGACTCTTCAGTGATTTTAACTTTGGGGGTACGGCATCACTCGAGTGCGAGGCCATCGCAGCATTCTGGGTGCGGAGGTGCGGCTCAGCGTGGGGGCTGGGACACACGTCTGATTCCAGGGAAACTCATAAAGCAGTAACCACTGGAAAAAAATGAAAGTATTAACAGTGTTCAAATTCCTCAGATCTGATTTGCCATTTTTCTCCTCGTCAGCCTGTGCGTCTGCCAGTAGGCTGAGCTCCAGAAGAGGAAGCAAAGGGAAAGTGGCAAATACATTGGGAAAATGGTGCGATTGTTAGGCTGAGTGGCAAATAGTCCATTAAAAAACCAAACAATCGAAACCATGCGTGTTCCTCTGTGGGAGTATAAACAGCATTTTGAAATCTTATCGGGTATTCGGACAAAAGAGTTATGGCTCACTATGCTGTGCAGAGTTTATATTGCAGTTTTGGCTCCACATCTGCAGGAAGAAATTAAAAAAAAATTAAAACATTGCATTGCAGCATTTGCACTGTCATTTTTTTAGAGGCTGTATGTAATAGAAACCAGCATGGGTTTCTCTTATGTACAGTCAGGAATTCTGCTGGGTACAGTCACAATCAGTAAAATTCTGAACTAATTTGTGGGGAAAATTTGAAGGGGCATAAAATAAGACAACCTCATGGCAAGAATATTCTGTCATTTGTCCCGAGTCTTCAAATGAGTGGTCAGGAGCAGCCTGTGAGGCCTCTGCCCTTCCCGGGATGACCCCAAGCCTCTGTTGCTCTGTTTTTCTAAATACAGATGCCTTGTTGCCAAGGTTCACTCTTAAATTTGTTGGAAGCAACAAGTTGCGTTCAAGACCGAATGATCACATCTGGTTTTTGCCTTTGGAGAAGCTTTAATGTTTTTTCTTTGGGACTGCACAGCCTTGTTAGCCGGACCGGATACCCTTTAGGAAGTACTGCCCTGGGTGCTGCTTCAAAGCCTGCACTTCACGTCAGGAATAGCCCGTGTCGGAGCCATGTCTAACATCTGCGAATGAGTCCTGTTCTCTAGGAGACTGGCCAAAGCCAAGGCAAGCCTGCAGCCCTCCTACCGATTCGGCTGGATTCAGAAAACCCTGTTAAGAGGGAAAACCAGCATTGTTTTGGGGTTGGATGGTAATGGGCACCTCTTTGTGCTTCCTTCTGCGCTGTGTTGTTTTCCCCTGTGGATTGGCGATGGGTGTGTGAGTCTGGGCTCGGTAGAGAGCCGAGTGCCTGCTCTCCCCATTTCACAGCAGTGGTTCTCACCCTGGGAACCAGCTCTGGCATCGTCCCAGCACCGTCCTGCTGCTGGTCGGGGTCTGGACTCGGAGGGGGCACAGCAGTGCCCCATGCTCAAGCACAGGCTTGGGGTAGAGGCGGCTTTGGTGAAGAGCAGTTAAAAACTATTCCTGTCTATCCTATGTTTTTCCCTGCTCGGTGATGCTTTCAAAGGGAACGAAAGGGAGAAAGTGGAGTCTGGTGCCAGCTGGAGCACCTTGGAGGGGGGAGTGCTGCCTGTGGCGTCAGGCCAGCTCTCCCGTTGGGAGAACCAGGGTCGCAGACCCTGCACAGTTCGGTGACGTTAATTGCTTGATTTTGTCCACTGATTGCCTCGCTGTGTGTTTCCTCCGCTCAGAGGAAATAGCAGGGTGATCTTTCTAGTCTTTAAAGGATGTGAAGCCACCTTACCCCGTCTCTGGCTAGCCAGCTGTGCTAATTGGCATGCTTGCTGGTGGCCTTAATTACGGGGGACTGGACCTGTGCAGGTGAATCTGCCCGAGCAGCACAGCGGTGCTGGTCCCTGCTCGCCTGACTCTGCAAGCCCCGCACCGTGGCTGGGGAATCCAGGCTTTTAGTTTGTTCTTCCAGGGCTGCCCAGCAGTGCTTAAATTAGTCCCTGTATAAAATAGCAAAAGAGACGCTTTTATTCTAATCCAGACTTCTGTCTTTTCCCTTAATTTGCACAGTGCCACTTGAAGGGCTACTGCTAATGAAGTAAGATTTAAGAAAACACTCAGTTGTAATATAATGAAACACAGGATTAAGCAAATAAGAAAACCTTTTTGATGTTCACGTTTGAATTTATTGAAATACTTACGATGTACTCTCTTCATTAGGGAATATCTAATTATTTAACTGATACAAAATATCCTGTTGAGGTAGTTGGAAGTAACTCCCAAGATTTTGATCAAATAGAGGAGAATATTAACATCTGATAATTGGATTTTTTAAAGAGGAATAACAAATCCAGCTACTTCACCTGCAGGGTGTAGCGGTGCTGGAGTGCTTCACACCAGCAGCGGCAAGCTGTGGGACGTGCTCCTGCTGCGTTAGCAGCAGCAACGTAGGAGACCTCGAAGGACCTCTCTTTGCGTGATCCACCAGAAGCTGTGCTGGAAACCCATCGTGTACCCAGGCGATGCTGGGTGACCTGCGGGAGCTCCGGCGTGTCCCCGCTGGGAGCTGCCCCCACGCCACCCTGCAGGGTGAGGGGCTGGCAGGGCTGTGGCAGAACGCTCCGCTCTGGCACGTCCCCCCTGCCCGGCCGGGTCTGTCCTCCCTCCGCGGGTGGGCAGTGGGGTTTCCCGAGGGACGACGCTAGGCAGAACTGATGGGTGCTGTCGGGGGCATTGCCCGCCTGGGTGCCCAGCCTGGGGCCAAGATCTGCTCCGTTCCAGAGAAACAGAGCTGTGTTTCTGGGCACTGCCTCGAGAGGTGGTGTCCCTGACTCAGAGTGAGTAGAGGCATTCCTGGCTATTGCAGATATATTGGTGTGATAAACAGGATCTGTTTCTTCAGATTGCGTTTTTTTATATCCCAGCTGCATAAACTTGCTGGTTGATAAAAGTGCTGAACTCAGCAGCCTTTTGCACCCCAGTGCGCTTTGACTGCCAGCTCTCAACCCAGAGATCCTGAAAAGTTTTCTCGCTTTTCAGAAAGGGGATGCTGGGAGGACTAGTGCTGCTCCGATGGGAAAATGCTGATACTTTAGAAGTTTGCTCAAAGGCTGCTGAAGAGCGGTGGTGGTTTAGCAGGAGGGTTTGAAGGGGCCGGCTGGGGTAGCGGGTTTGGATCGAGCTTGCATCTCAAGAGCACTTCAAGTCCCATGAAGTTCCTGGAAAGATTCTCTTCGGCTCCAGATTCCTCTGGACCATTCCTAACTTGGTGAAATAGTACAGAGACTTAGCAAAAAAGGGACACAGTACTATTTGAAGAAAGCAGCAATTTTTTTAGGAAACAAAGTAATTTACTTTTAGTCGGCATGATTTCACTGAACTTGAATGGGATAGTTTCCAGGCTTAAACATAAACATAAATAGCTGTGAGACTGAGATACAAATTTGAAAAAGAGCAATGCCAAAGTATAGAAGTTGTCTTTCATGCACGTGCACATTGTCCACCCTGCCGTGCTGGCTGCAGGGAAGGCATGTGTCCTTACGTGCCCAAGGGGTCAGGAAGTGGCCAGCACAGAGAGGGTGCTGTGGGGACGCAGGAGGTGGGTGGTGCAGCCACACAAACCCAGGGTAGCTGCAGGTGTGGTAGGTGACCACCACTTTGCAGGAGTAAAGGTCATTGTTTTCTGTTCTTTGTAAGTCTTTCCTGTCTCCTGCTCATGGATTGAATTGCTGTCTAAGGGAAGTACCCACCTGCTGAACTTCAGGAACAGCAGAAGCCCTATGGCATTTTAGCCCTTAGCAATCACAGAAGCCCAGCCTGTTTGGGTGGGCAGGGACCTCCCAGCCCATCCAGTGCCACCCCTGCCATGGGCAGGGACACCCTCCACTAGCCCAGGTTGCCCAAAGCCCCATCCAACCCGGCCTTGAACACTGCCAGGGAGCCAGGGGCAGCCACAGCTTCTCTGGGCACCCTGTGCCAGGGCCTCAGCACCCTCACAGGGAAGGATTTCTGCCTCCCATCCCATGTCCATCTCCCCTCCTGCAGCTTCAGGCCATTCTCCCTTGTGAACACTGCCTGCTGCTCACGCTGCTGGACACGCAGCCCAGGACACGGGTGGCTTTCTGGACTGCCAGCGCACACTGCCTGGGTCATGTTGAGCTTTTCATCAACCAACACCCCCAAGTCCTTCTCCTCAGAGTTGCTCTCAATCCAATATTAATGCTTCTTTGATTTCCAGCTTTTCCAGCGTTGTTTTCCCTTTCCCTGTCCTTTCTCTAGATGTGCGTCCTTTTAAAAAAACCATCCTCAGTCTTGAAAGCATAAATACAAACCGATCGTAAACATTACAAGGTTAAGATTGCAAGAAGACACAAGAGTGAATTTTAACAAATTTGACTAATCCATGCTTTATGCATGCTGGGGAGAAATCTAAGGAATAACTGTGTTGAAGTGTACCAGCGAGCAAGCAGAGTTGCATGGTGAATTTGTAACAGTGGTTACACTCTGCGAGCCTAGACTGATAATCCATTGAAGAAGTGAAGTTCTTCATCCTGTCGGGATTCAGTCGAAAATCCAGTGCGATTTCGGTGTGGGAGAGGTTATTTTGAGAGAACTCTTTCCAGCCTTGACTGGCCCATGGAGAGGTTTTCACTTCACAGGAGCCTGGCAGAATTCTAGCTGCGTGTAGTAGCTAGCATAGCAGTGTCGAGAACAGTGCACGTTTTTTCTTTATTTGTTAATACATGAACAAGAGTACGCGTGTTTAACTGAAGTCTTTTGAAAACAACAGAATGAAATGTTTTCTGGGACCTTGGGACTTGCTCTAAACTGCTATTGGTGAAGCAAATACTTGAGAAAAAAAAATTGTACACTTGGTCCTGCTCTTGGAGCAGAACTCGTCTGCCAGTGTGCAGCAGCTCGGAACGCGTTGTACAGCGAGGGCCAGGCGAGCTGAAGCTGGGCAGGCTGCTGGCTCTTCTGTCACTTCCCATTTTCTACGGTGGAATCGGGGTTTAGAGCCAGCTGTTGATGGTAAATTGTGCCTGTAATTCAGCTTTCTGGTGGTAGGGCATGTCCAGAAGATCATTCACATTAACATATCCTTGCTTGTCCCGTACCCTGGTGAAATGTTCCCTGCAATGAACTGAGTTAGGAGGCAGCTCAGATTTATGCAGGGACTGTAGCCAAATAAAAATGCAGGCAAGTTAGGAGAACCCCTGATTGGGCAAACAATGATTAAAGGTTTCCCACTCAAACTAGACACTCCTCAGAGGAAACAGAAGAGTCAGTTCTTTGTACTTAAGTTGTTGTTACTTACTCCTGTTGGTTTTTGAACACTGAGGCTGCACCTGGTGTTTTATGGAGCAGAACAAGGTGCTGCCCTTGTGCAAGGCATGCGGGTAATGGGTGGAGGGATACACGTGGAGATATATGGCAAAGGACAGTACCTTAAAATGCAAAGTTCCTTTCGATAGTGGAGTGCGAGGGATTGTTTCATAGAAAAGAAAGTAATTTATTATTTAAATATTTCTGGTTGATGCTGAGGGGGCTCATGGTGGGGTTTGTCGGTCAGGGGAATTTCTCACTTGGCCAAGTGTTTGTGGCACAGAAGTGAATGTGCGTGGAGCTGCAAACTGGCAAAATACACCTGCAGCAAAAGGGTAAGCACACTCTGACCAGAACTGAGGATTGTAATCTTTTTCTGTGGCTGGACCGGACAGGAGGGGAAAAAGGATTTTTCAAAGAGCAGTACCATGCAGCTTCAGTTAAAACTGGGTTTTTTGGAAATGATTATAAACTCTTGAGGGCACGAGTTAGAAGAGTCTCTAGCCTGTAAAGTCAACTCAGCTTTTCATTGCATTGAAGGTAAAACTATCTGCACTTTCCTGATGGTACTATCAATGTAGGATTGGACCATAGTTTAAAATATTGCTGGAAAAAGTGTTTAGAAGTATGTGAACAATTCCCCCCCCCCCCCCGTAACTTACTTGTAACAACTTATTTGCAAGTTGTATTTTGTGTTCAGAAAACATTTCTGGTATTAATGTCATTAATGTGCCAACAGAGCAGTGAACGCTGGGTGTCATTTCTGCGCTCTCACCTGTGAAAGTGTGGAATATATGGAGCAGCAATGTGCTCAGGGGAGATAAATCTGCAAGGAAACTTATTGAACTCTTTAGGAAGAATAGACCTCAAGTCATATAAAGATGTGTTGGTGAGAAATGCACTTTTCTGCATGTAATTGTTAAATAAGCCTAATGGCAAGAAATCAGCTACAATATGCGTTAAATATAAGGATGTCGATGCGCTAAGCGAGGCCCATTGTCAGCCGGTGGAAGAAGGGATTGCTCAAGGACTGAAGCGAAGTGGGAGGGGGAGAGCAATGCCGAACCGCGGCGGGTGCGACCTGGCAGCCCAGGCGGTGGGGTCAGTCAGCTGGTGTGGGGTGAAATAAACCCTCCGTATTGCGGCCTCTGCACTTGGACTTGGCCCCTGATGTGGCCGCCGGCTCCACCCGTGCTTCCAGAGGTGGCTGGGATTGCCTTGCTCTCGGGAGCGGTTGTGGTGGACCTCGCTCAGCCCAGGGCAACGGACTTGGGAAATATTTAAATGGCAACCCAGTAAGATGCAGCACACTGAACTGGCTGTTTGCTCACACACTGAGGGGACCTCTCTGAAGCATCATGAGTAGAGCTGAAGGAAGACAAGTAGAAACACATGTAATCACATTTTTTTTTTTTAAATCAGCAGTTTTCCTAGTGACTCAAATGAGAGAAGAATGGGTGCTCTCGCATACATTGGAAAATAACACCAGCCATATAAAGAGCCTGCGTAATATTTCAGAAATACCGAGATTGGTACATGAGGGAGAAGGGCACAGTGATTATATATAACTCAAAATTTAAATGCCTGCACAGTGTGGTGCAGCTGACTTTTGTTTGTGGTACAGCTGCTTGTATCACTAAAATAAATGAACTGGCAAAGGTAAGAATGCCATTGTGAGACGGCAGAAATATCAGCTTTTTGGCAACTGTATTCAGTTTATTAGATCATGGATTGCTGTGTTTAAAGCTTTCCTGGAACATTATATTCTGAAAGCCTGGAGATTGCCTGAAATAAGCTTAAATTGTACAGAGAGTCAAAGTCTGGTTTATATACTCTGCCTTCTTCAGAAGTCTCACAGTGATTCCCGTTACCTTGCAATCACGTAGCTGCCCTCTGTAGTTGAATTTTGGTGGGGCAGGACCTCGCAGCCCTCGCTCAGAGATGAGCGTAGGCTCAGCCGCTGGAGATGCTCGCAGCAGCTGCCACTGGAGAGACAGCCGTGGGTTAGAGCCAGCGATTGCCTTTTCCTATAGCCGGTACCACTAAAAGGCTTTAATTGAAGTAGCTGTAAATGATTAAGGTTTTTTATGGACCTGGTTACTTTGAATAGAGATGAGTGTTCCAAAGTGCAAGTTGTATGCGCTGTTGCTCATTTGAATTTTTTAAAAAAGTTTTGAGTCATGCAGATAATTAATTCAAATGCTGATTTCAAAAATGCAGAAAAATGTCTCAGGAATTACTTTAAAACCTCCTTGAAGTGCTGGGTTTGGGGTTTTTTGTTTGTTTGGGTTTTTTAGTTATCCACTGCAGGTATAAGTTGATATGGCTTCTTTATGTTGAAGTAAATGGCTCTTCCAAAGGAGAGGTGCCAGTTGTACTGGTTAAGGTCCAGAATACCAGAATTTCTGGCTGCTTTTTTATGTCACATCTCCTATTTGAACTATGGATGGCTAGATTTTATATGTGGGAGGGGGAAAAAAAAAGGGAGAAATAGAAAGAAACTTTATTGCGCATAAACTCAAATCCCTTATACCAAAATGATCTGGAACAGACATATCATGAAGTGGTTCATCACAATTAACATTCCGTTAACTGTCACCATGTTACTGACCCCGCAGGTCAGAGGTGTGGGTGGCGGGGGGTTCATTTACCCTCATCGCACAGGTTCGTTGGGCAGTGCCCGCTGGGTCGGGGGCTCTGTGTGCAGATGGCACAGCACCACGTCGTGCAGGTGCTGAGCACAGAGAGTACGTACCCCGGAGCCTGTCTTTGCTTAACTGGCTGGGGGAACTCGCCTGCAAGGGCTTTTCAAGTACATGAATGTTGACAGGATGGGAGCCATGAATATTTAGATGAACAGAGTGTGTTACAAGTAATTTCTTTAAAAATACATACAGCTGTGTATAGGAGGAGGAATACCATTGTAGCCGCTGTGTGCAAGATTTTGAATGCGGCTACGGCACTTATTCCTTCCTTTTTAAAGTATTTCTTGAAATCAGGAGGGTTTTTTTAATCTCGTTTTATTTGGTATATAAGAAATATAACCAATTTTCTTGGGTCTATTTTTATTTGCTTTAGTACGTTAAAGTCATATTTTTGCAGGAAGTTCTGTAAGGAGGGGTTTGGTTGGTTTGTTTTAATTCAAGGCTGGAAGAACAAAGACGTTGAGGTACTAAAATTGTTATGTAAATGGCTATATCATAGCCAGCTAAGGCACTGGTACATCGTCAATGCTATTTTTCCTCATTTTTTACAATACAAATTTAGCTGTAAGCAGGTAGCATGTACATGTATTGGGGTTTGGGGGAGAGCTGGGGGCGGGAGGAGCGGCTGCGGGGCTGAATGGGTCAGCAGAGCGGGCTGCACGCGGGTCCCTCACCCTTCTCGGGCCGGTATTTTCACTTCATATCTTCCCCGTTCGGACAGAAGGCTGTGGCTTTCCAAGTGGCGGCTGGCCCTGGCTGGTAGCAGCGGGTGGGTTTGATGTCCCACTGGGCAGGGTGCCGCTCGGTGCTGGGCAGCCCCTCGTAATGGTGGGACGGGTCCTCCTGCCCCCAAAGGCACCTTTGCCTCTGGGCTTTGTCTTGGCAGGGGCAAGAGCGTGGGGATGGCTGACCGCGCTCCGCAGCTGCGTGGGGATGGCTGACTGCGCTCCGCAGCTGCGTGGGGATGGCTGACCGCGCTCCGCAGCTGCCTGGGGTAGCCATTGCCCTGAGTTTTGCCTGGGGTGGAAGCAGGGGCCCGGACTCTGAGTGTGGCCCCCGCCATGGCTGGGTGCCGGCCGCGGGCTGCCGTGGTGGTTGGCCCTGGCAAGGGAGCCTGGGTGCAGCTGGGAGCAGGAACCGCAGGAGGCACGGCCCGGGGAGCATCGTCACCACCGTTGCCTCCCCAGCGGGGCTCAGCAGTGGCGCGCCCCTGCACCGAGCTGTTAGCTTCCCAGCTTTGCCCCCGTCTGACAAGCACGGCAAACGGGGTCTGTGGGGGGGGCCACGGGCTGCACAGGCAGGCAGTCCCGCGCTGCCAGGCTCCTCTCGGCCACTGCACCGTGGCTGGGGCCCTGAGAGGAGAACGGACTGCGGCAACCCCTCCTCGCCTCGGGGCTCAGCCTGGTCCCAGGGAAGGTGCTCCTAGGTGGGATGGGCACGTTCAGCGTGCACCGAAATGGAGATCTGAGGGGAGTGAAAAAAGAAAGCAGTCAAAGGGGAAGCGGGGGTGACGACCACAGGCGTTCTCCAGTTTGCAGAAATAATATGTGTAAGGAAATGATTACATCTCTAACTAGGAGAGAGGACAGAAGAAAGAAGAAATTAAAAGGAGAGACAGAAGACAGAAAAAAAGCATGAGCCTGAAGGAGGTCGGATGCTGTTATACCACCTGAACAATGCCGAAGGAGAAGGAACTTGGTTTTAAAGGTGTTAGCAGGCAGAGGAGGAAGAGAAAGAAAGCATAAAACACAAGAGAGGTTGAGAACTAAACTCTTCAGGACAGTGCATCGGTTGGATGTGGCATACAGAAAGGCTCTTAAATTCCTTGGGAAAATGCACTTGTTCTCAGTTTGTGCCAGCTCTTTGCAAGACAGTGTTTTGTACCTAGTTGCAAGCATGGTTTTTGGTGTGATTTTAAATATATCTGAAGAGAAAACTTGTTGATGTTTTTTTTTTTTTTTAATATGGAAGACAGTGCACCTAATTTTACCTTGTTTACCTTTTAACATTTGGCTTAATTAAGGCACTGACAAGACAAAGGGAAGCAGAGGCTGCCTCTTAATGTTTCAGGCTGCTAGCCGAAGATATTGTAATGTCTGTAAATATGTAGAATATTTTTACATGATGTTT
The DNA here is from genome assembly GCF_011004875.1 of Balearica regulorum gibbericeps. Lineage (NCBI taxonomy): Eukaryota > Metazoa > Chordata > Aves > Gruiformes > Gruidae > Balearica > Balearica regulorum. The sequence continues at coordinate 28,688,741 of NC_046192.1, read as the reverse complement.
GTCACACATCTTTAGATGTTTCTGGTGATTTTAGATGTGTAAACACCTAAGTGGTTAGACACTGAAAAAATGGCTACAGTGGAACTTCAAAGTTGCTTGTTATAAAGCTTTCAACTAAGTGTTTTACTCTGTGCTATACATATTTGTGTATATACACACTGCATAATATTTGTATGCACAGTATATGCTATATATATTATATATGTGTATATATACAAACATCACAAACTAATGACAGAAAGCAATGCAAAGCAAGGTTCACTGAAGTCAGGCGAGGGACAAGAGGTGTAAATTTTTAGGGCTGTGTTGCATTAGGGGTTTGCCTGATGTGAAGTGCGGGGAGGCCCTGTGCCCCCGGGAGCCGCTTTCGGGAGATGCTCAGCCTTCGTTTCCCTGGGGCGGCCGTGCGTGCCCGGGTGCCCCCGGCCCTGCTGCGATGAAGCCCAGTCTCGTGCCGCGGGGGCTGAGCTGCGAGGTGCTTCCCGGCCCCGCGTACGCAACACGGCTCTTAACGGTGCAAGCCCACTGGCTTCGTATCCGGGCAAACGCTGCTTCAAAGGTACTTGGAAGGATCGTGAAATTTACGTAGATCTGTTATCAGAATTGCTCTGAGGTTCCAGCGCTGGGTTTGGATGCTCATGAAAGCGTTTGGCACCCGGGCGCAGAGAGGTGTTGTCGTTCGTTAATTAGCTGTGAGCAGACAGGCCTGCGGTACTGGGGAGCAGGCACGTGTGTGTGCACTCACATGCCAGCAATAGTTATTTGTAATACCTGTGTTGTACATTTGCATAATGCAGATAGCAGGAGGTGTTCCAACTGTTGTATGATTTACTGATCACGGTGCATTGCTTTCTCCGGCTTTATATCTGTCTGTATCATGTATCGGTTTTTAAGTTAGGCTGTTTTCCAAAACTCTTTTGTACTTGCTTTCTTTATGGCGTCAGTCGACTAGCGTGCAGGAAACCAAAGGAGAGCTCCTCCCAGCACACGTGGGCGAAGGGCAGGGGAACCGCTCTCATCGTGTTTAGCAGAAGCAGGGCGTTGGGGTAAAGATGGAGGTTTGGTCCCTCCAGAGACACGAGGGAAACACCAAGTGACCTGAGTAGGATTAGACACTCTCTTTTTTTACAGACATAGTAAAGTAGAGGAAATGCAATAGGTGAACTATTCAATTGCTTTTTTTAAACACCCGCCTGTAGATTGGCAAAATCTGTAAATACAACTTTTACAGTGAAGCATTTGAAACATAACAAAACATTTTAGGAATAGGAAAACATTCACAAAAGCTAAGGCTTAGTCAGCGTTTTCCTTTCACACCCCGGTGAAAGACATCACCTCCTTCCTTTGAGTTGGGGCTGGGGAAGAGGCACCATCTCCAATGGGCCGGCACTGGGCTTGACGAGCATGGCTTGCCGGCAGCTCCGCAGGTGTTGGGAGACGAAAGCTTTGGCAGGATCCCCGAGCGTCTCATTCCTGTGCCTGCGGTGTTTGCGGGTGGAAAGCTGATGGGGAGAAGAGTTTTCACCCGCTCTGGCTGTGTGTGGCTGGGGTAGATGCAGCGTGCTGCTGCGCTCCCTCGCGCTTCCCCTCCGGGGCTGCCAACGTCACGGTCACTGTGTGTGGGGAGCGGGACGGGCTCCCCTGGCTGCGGTGGTCTGTGGGTGCTCCAGGGGTGTAAGTCGTGCCGTGGCAGCGAGGGAGGTCCGCTGTAATTCAGAGTCAGCCTCTGCTCGGGGTGACATCGGGTGTTGAGGTCAGCACCCCGGTGCAGCTCTCCCGGCGCGTGGCTGTTTGGTGCTGGAGCTCTGCTGGACCGAAAGACAGTTCTGCTGGAACAGGACAGCTCTCACCGCGTCGTGGGTGGAAGGTGCAGACGCAGCAAGCCCGCTGTACTCCAGGTAAACTGGGATGGTATTCAAACGGGCTGTTGGATCGCCCTGCCGTAAGGCCAGTCTCACCTTGCAGTCTGTCTCATGTACGTTCTGGTACTCAAAGTGGGGGAAAAAGACCCTGAAAGTCAGTCGGGTTTGATGTCTGTGTATGCTCTTCTCCCTTATTAACTGCACTGATCTGAGAAATAGCTGAGCTTGGCATTAATCTGTTTTCACGTGACAATTATTTAAAATTAAACTTTATGATGTAAATTACACTGTCAAAATTACTTTGTCAGTTTTACACTTTAGCTACTGCTGATTCCAGAAGGTTTCTGGAGCCGAAACCTCCCTTTCCTGCCTGACTTTTTTCTGTTTCTGTGCGTACGTGTTCTGATTACGTTATAGCCAGTTGCAGTGGGTTTCCTTGATTTGTACATACAGACAGGTATTACTGCTGCATGTATTTCTGCAGCACATTGGTGGCTTGCTTTTAATACTTTTTGAAAAGTAATGTTTTCCTAGTTTTGTTCCCCATATACATTGCTTGAGACCAGAGAGGACTGCCGTCAGTCCCCAGGAGGGTGACAGTGACAGCCTTTTTGGATACCCAGAAGCCACCTCGCGGTGTGAGCTTGGCTCCTCCAAGGTGTCTTCAGGCTTCTGTGTTTTGTGCCTTGACTTTGGGTTGGTATGTAAAAAGGAGCCTTCAGCAGCTGGAAAGGCCTTTTGTGAATTTAGAAACTCTGCTTTGTGCTTAAACAAATTGAAAGTAGCAGTTGCTAAAAATACACCCATATTTAATTTTTAAAATTTGGAAAGCATTGCTGGATTTTATTATTCTCTGGAGTGCAGCAAAAGGTCACTTGTCCAGCATCATCCACATCCAGCTTCATTCTTTTCTCTGTTCTGTTTAAATGACAATTAATTAAATGTTATTAAGTGACTACTTAAGTTCTGTTTTGATCATCTGACAAATTGCTCAGTTCAGCTTCTGCTCCTTAACTTTGTTTAAAAAGTGCCGCAGCCCTCGGGAGTGGGAGAGGCAGGGATCTCCAGTGGCGGGGGAACTGCTGCGTCCCTTCGAGAGCTCTGAGGTGCTTTACCTGCTGGAATGGGACCTGTGCTCCCAGACGGGAGCACCCGGTGCTGAGCACTCGAGGAGGATGGGGAGCTCCTCCGAAGGGCCTGCCTAATGCCAGTTCAGATGCTGGTGATAAGCCCAGGTGCACATGAAGGCATCAGCAGTCAGGGGCCTCCTCGCTCTCTGATCTTGCTCTCGTTGCTGCGAAGCCCGAGGAGGAGGAGGAGGGTGGTGGTGCATGGCGTGGCGTCGCCTGGAACAGTGGTAGGAGCAGTCAGGGGCAGCAGTGTCAGGTCTCCCTCCAGCCTTCCTCCTCCTTCCTTTTTGTCTTGGCTTCTGGTCCCATCTCTCCTTCTCCCTCTTCTCCATCCTCCTCCTGTTTCTGTGACAGGAGCAGACAGACTCCAGCCCTCACTCTTGGAGTAGGAAAATTAATTTTACCAGCACTGCTGAGAAGCCTGATGTTAAGTGGCTTCATCCATACAGAGGAGGAGGAGGAGGAGGGAGGCGTGTGCCGGAGAAGCCATTTCTCGCCCTCAACATTGCCTGTGGAGATGCCGTGGTGGAGCGGGATGTGGGCCCTGGGGCAGCACGGGTCAGCGCTGGCCGATGGGAGCAGAGCATCTCCAGATCCTGGGAAATTCCTTCCTGGGACTTTGAGGGCTTGGCAGTCGGTGGGCAAAGCTTTCGGCTTGAACTTGTTTTATTGTAGGGAGGTTACACTGTGGAAAGTTCTCATATGCTATTACACTTCTTTTTTGTTTGACTACTTTTGGAGCCAATCTGGTCTAACTTAAAGAAAAAAAAAAAGGTGGGGGAAAAGAGGGGAATTTAATGGTGTTTTTATTTCCTTTTAATACTCAGAAATGAGTTGTTTCCTCTCATAGGTATATGTGAAATATATTAAAGGAGAATTTAGGTTCTTGAAGAGCACACACCTGTAATGCAGCCTTCCAGCCCAGCCCCGAGGCCGATGCTCTCATCTGTGTGACTTTGATTCTGCCTCACACATGCTGAACTTAGGGAAAAACTGCTTCTCAAATGAGATCATGATACGCTGCTCTTCCTTCTGAATGTAACTTCTTGTTTCATCAGTTCAGTTGGCTCCCACACATGGAAAATTTTTAATTTCCCACCAGCTATGTGGCTGAACACTTCAAGCGAGAGCGTTCAAATCTTCAGGTCATAGGCATGTTTTTCAGCTCACACGCACTGCAGATAATATCTGCAGAGGTTGTATTTTCTTTTTCTCAGTGTATAGAGGAAAGGTAGTGGAACTGTTGAAATGTCTTACAATGAACTTAAAGTGCCCTTAGTACAAATGCCACTTCCTACAGAAAGGTAGCTTCTGTGAAACAGATGCTTGCCCCCCTTCCACCGTTGCACCTGGGGTTTTGTACCCTCCCCCTGTGCGGAGGGACCCCGGCTCGGCCCCGGGGCAGCCGGCCGCTGCGCCCCAGGTGCTGAGCACCACGGAATGCTGCTGCTTCTGTCTGCGCAGTTTGGGTTTGTGACTGGCCTTTTCAGTTGTCAGTGCCCATGTTTAATTGTTTACTTTAAGGGAATTCTGACCACAAAGCAGTATTTTGGCATATTTTGTGATTATTTAACTTTAGAAAAATAAACCCTGCCATCTGTGTTTCCCACTAATTCACCTCCACTGACCTCCTCTATTCAGCAATGGGAGGAAAATAGCAAGGGCAGATTAATCTTCACCTCTTTGTTCCTTCAGAGGCCAGATCCTCTGTAAGACCTTACAGATGCTGAAAAACAGTTTCTGCTCTTTCTATGTACTTTCTGCTCCTCTAATGTCATTGTCACATATTTCATAAGCTTGTCTGAGCTATCATTGCCCTTTTTTTCCCCCAATATGTGATTTTGAAGAGTTCAGTTTTTCATGGCTTTGATACCAAATATTCATCCCGCAGGCACATTTGTGAGCGCACACGGGATTTGCACCTGCGTCCTTTCCAACGAGAACAACACACGTATCTCAGAATTGTACCAGGGCTGCCAGCACCCTCCCCTTGGGAACGGGCAGGGATGCAGGATGTGCCTCCAGCCCAGGGGGACGGGCAGGCACTGTCCCCAGCTGTGCCCAGAGCTCCGTGCCTGCTCCGCACAGTGCTGCGGTGCGTGGGCCGTGTGTTACCAGCCTTGTCCGTGGCCATACGGAGTCCTCAGGTGTGAGAACTATCGGACTTGTTCTAGCAGCGCGGATCTATGCAATGGAGTAAATGTTCTGTATTTATTTGCTCCAACAACTAGTTGCATTTTTAAAAGTAAAGCCTATACGTGGGCTTAAGCAGAGAGAAGATGGATCGCTCCTGAGAGCAAGAGATGTTTTCTTATAGCCTTAATTATATTTGCACCGCACTGGTACGGACAACATAGATACTATCTTTATTTGCACACTGTGGCTTACAGTGGATCCTTTGTTCTGTCGTTTTGTTGTCACTTTGTTTTATGTAGAAAGTGAGTGAGGCCAAAGCTCTGGTGTAAAAGCTAAAAGGGACACAGAGTGTGTGATTACAGCAGCGCTGCTTGTTAGATACGGTTTAATTAGTGCATACATCCGTCATGCAGCTTTGCCTTTGTAAAATATTGATCTACAATATCAGTGTTATGAGTCCTGGAAAGCACTTAGTGCAGGAAATTATTCTCAAGCTGTATGAAAAAAAAAAAAGTGTGGCCAATACAGGGCCCGTTGAGTCCAGCTTGGCTGGTGGGTCAGCGGTGTCCTGCCATTCCCCTCCACTTCTGGCAGTGCAGTACAGAGCTCTGAGCAGGAACTTCTTCATCGGTATGGGGTGAAGCTTCAATTTTCCTTAACATTTCCATCTCCCGGTGTTAATGATTATTGGATCATGGCATGGCATGTTGGTGATGGAGCCAGAGACTGAGCTAGGGCGCGGTGGCTGGATGCTGGGCTGTGCCCGTGCCTCGGGAGTTGTTTTGCTATTGTGTGCTGAGGCTGAGCTGCAACTGGCCACCACAAATTAGAGATTAAACAAACCTTTACTTGTGGCATCAGGTGATCCCCTCCAGAGCTGGGCAGTGGACACCCAAAGGGGTCAGTGTCTGCTGCACTCCTCGGTCCTTTGGGCTGTGCCCGTCGTGCCGTGAGCATGGTCTGTGTGTGCTGCCCGCCGGGTGAGGTTTGCAGAGCTCGTGCCAGCTCCGCTTGGCCAGCCTTGCCGGCTGCTTGGCCCGTTGCCCTCTGCCTGCACGTCTGCAGGGCCGTGCCGCAGCGTCCGGCCATGCTCCTGCCGTGGTGCTGGGCTCAGCCCGCGCTGGCTGCTGGGGTGTCCTCCACGCGTGTACTCTGTTGTGCTCTGCCTCGCAGCCCCCCATGCCGCAGGAGTGCTGTGTCCGTAACGTCCACGTTTCTGACGAGCAATACACGCTTCCCTTCCCACCAGCTAAGACTGGCATCCTCGACTCTTTGTTTCTCCACGTAGCTGTTGTACCACTTCAGGATCAGGTTTGGGGTTTGCCTTTTTTTAAATAGACGTGACACGTGTGTCCCAGACTGTACCGCGAAGCCGTGCTTTACGTGAGGTCTCACTTCTCGCTCCACTGCTGGGATTCACCAGCCCAGGCCTCCAGCCATGCGCTCAACTGCTTGGTTTTGCCCCAGCTGCGGTTAGCCTGCAAGGACTAGAAGGTTGTTTATTTGGTTAGGAAGCTTTTATTGTGCCTTAGCACACATTTGCTAGGTAAAACAAACCTGATGTATCAGCCTTTATTTGCCCACGACACTTTCCTTTACTCCCCTTGCTTGCTTAAACTTGTTCTTTGTTAAAGACTTAACTCTCCCTTTTCCTCCTGTTAGCAAATACATCAATATTACTGCATCTCTCTCTTTGCGCTGAAATCTGAATTACTTATAGACAGCTCTTGACCATTGTAACTTTTAAACCATAAACTTTAAGGGTTTTTATTTCTCTGCTGCCGAACCATTTATTCATCACATCCTTTTCTTCCCTCGTATGCCTAGGCAGTAAAAAACTTTATTAATCAAGCTTCTCTTCATTTTGGCACGGTTTGGTTGCTTTCTTTATCCTCTAATTATTTTACATTTATCTTTCTCGCTGCTATGCATGCCCCTCAAGATGATGTAGTAAAATTTTAGATTTGTGTTGTTCTAATATAGTCCCTTTACTAACATCCAGTGCCATTATCCCTTCAGCAGTGAGCAGCGCAGACCATATTTTAAGTGTAATGAGTACTTTTCAGTGTGGAAGATCGCCATCAGGGTTATCTGCTCTTTCCAACTTTTTTCCCCACTTCTGAAGCTTCTGCAAAGTACCCTTATGGTCTGAATACCGTATTGCTTGAGAGCCGCCAGAAATGTGCTGATTCTGTACGCAAGCGAAATGTTCTCCAGGTTGCATGGAGCCTGAGGGTTAACCCTCGGTGTGACGGCCCGTGGTGTGCCCGCCTGGGCCTTGTGGTTCACAGCCCCTGCAGCCGCTGGCCATGGTCAGCACCGTTCCTGTGGTGGTCCCGGATGGGAGTGGGCGATCGCTGTCTGGAAGGTGGCGAGTGTCCTGTGCTGCGTCGGTCCTTGGCTCACCTTCTGAAGCTGTTCTGTGGTTTGAATGATAACTGTAATCAAAATTAAACATATCCTTAAATTCTAACTGCTGTATGTCACCCTCCTTGGCCTCCCCAGGCTGAGCAGTTGTGGTGCTCTCCACGCTTAGGAAGGCAGAGGAGAAGCTGGGGATGTGGTCTAACTAGGTCACGGTTTAACTTCATTCCTTAGTGCAAGCCGTTAGCTGGAGTCGCCCGGGGACGAAGACCCCGTGCCGCAGACCCTGCTGCACTCCCAAAGGGGTTGCTGTAGCGGGGCTGCCTGTCAGCCCGGTCTGGCACCCCGCGGGGGCACCCAGGCAGGACTGCCCTCCTCCTCTGGCCAGTCCCCTGCCCGCCCTGCGAGCCCAGCTCTGCTCTGCCCTGCTCCGTGCCCGCCCCGGGCCCTCCCAGCCCTGCCGCCCCGGCCTGCCACGCAGCTCCCCTCCCACCCCTCTCTTATGCTTTGCTTTTTTTGTCCAGAAGTGACTAAGCTTCCTGTTATTCCACTCTGTCAGTTTTTCCCCAATACTGGTGTCGTGTTGAGCAATATTTACTTGCTAGCAGCTTCCTCTGCTGCTGTCCCGCTCCAGCTCCGTTGTGTTCCCACGTACCTTTCACAGCCACGCTTTGTTATTAGCAGCCCTTACGCGTGGTTGTGTTCGCTCAGTTGGACTTCTGTCCACCAAACCCAGTATTTGTAAAGAGAAGTCACCCCCAGCAGAGCTTTAACTAGTTACTCCAGGAATGCACTGTGAACCAACGTTCAGCCTGTGGAAGGGAATGTTGTGCTTTGGTTCTTCCTTTAAGTATAGGTGCAGCCAGAGTGGGCATCTGACAAATGCTGCTCCCGTGTGTGAAGGACTTGTGTCTGCCTCACCAGAAACCCTGGGCACATTTTGATTTAGAAGGGCTTTCCCCCAGACAATTGGAAATCAAACGTTTCTCCTCCGGCGGCAGCTCAGGCAAAGGCTTTCCTTCTGCAGCTCCGAGGGCAGCGCCGAGGTGGAGGAGGAGGGCAGCTCTCCCCAGTGCCCGGGTGGGCGGTAGCTGAAGGTGTTTCCCACAGTCCCCCCGGGTACGAGGAGCTCTCCCAGCCCTGCCGGGCAGCCCTCTGCCCCGAGGCAAGACGGCTGGGTCGGCTTGGGATGTCCCCGATATGGTGCCCTGCGGGTTCGTGTGCCCGGCCCCTGCCGCCTGCCTTTGCTGGGACCAGCGGCAGCAAACTGCCACGGCTGCCCAGAGCTGCCCATGTAAAAATAACACATCGGGAGGAATAAACAAGTTATTTTTGTGTATTAGGGGTGGCCATGCATAACTGACTCAGGGCCTCGCCTTGCTCTGCCACAAGGGCTTACTCAGACATCTCGAGCATTTAGAAACAACTTGAGGCATTTCCCCTGTTTTTTGGAAGGCAGGATGGGGGCCAGTAGAGCGTGGGGGATGTCAGTACCCCAAGAGGAGCCGCTGGCTGCCTGGCAATGCTGCTGTGTCTCGGGGTGCCAGGTCCGGAGGTCCTGCAGCAAGACAGAGCCGCTGCCAGTGCTGGTGGTGTTTGTGCCCGGGGTACCATTAATTACACCAGCGTTTCAACAAACTACAAGGGGTACAAAGCACTCAGCCTTTCTGAAAATCAGCCAGTTTATAAAAAAAATCTGAAATTTGTACCTAAATTCTTTAACTACTAATATTTGAAATGCTGCTGGTGCAGCTGAATGGAAGGAAAAGAGCCCGTTTTGCAAAGTTGGCGCAGCTGACTGTGGCATCCCTCCCCGCTCCTCCGGCTGCGCTGCGGGACGCTGCGGCCACACACTCTCTTCCGACAAGTTTAAGATTTTGTTTTCCTTCAGAGAAACATTTTCTAAAAGTTAGTAGGGATAAAGCTGGTAGAAAATGAATAGTGCCCAGCAGCAATCGGGCATGAAAAATAACACAGAATGGAAAATAGGTTATCTTATGTAGAATTAAAACACTTGTCACCTGCAGAGTACAGCAGGCCTGGCTGTGCGGGGAGAGCATCTCCTGCTTTTTTTTTTGTTTGCTTGTTTGTTTTGACAGCACTGTACCACTGGAAAAGGTATTAATTTTAATTGTTTTAATTTGCATGTGCTGAATTCTGTCAGTTACTAGATTCTGTGGAACAGTACCCATTCCAGTTAGGCTCCACGGGTTTTATGGTGATGAGCAATGAGGTTGTAACAAAGCACTCTTCATTTCTGTAGGCTTGCTCCCTATCCGCTTCTAGAGGTTTACTTCCATGAGAGCAGGTAGAGCCCGTATTTTAGATGCAACGTTGTCCCTATTTTAGTCACACAGATGTCTCATTTGCACAGGCCATGCTCTCTCCGTGGCGGGGAGGAGCACCGTGGGGTGCCGTGCCGGTTGCCAAGCTGTCTGCGGCACGGGCAGGTGCAGGCGGCCGCCCCGGCTGGTTTGGCCGAAGCAGCCCTCAGATGCGTGTGGAAGGAAACACCTCTTTTTGACTAAAAAGGTATCTGTGCTGGTCTTTGTTGTTCGTTTGCAACCATATAAATAGCTGCTGTGTACCTGGTGGCGAGATGCTTCGGTGGCGTTTGGCAGGGGCTGCCTCTGAAGCACCCGCCCTGGCTCAGCCCCCGCGGCTGCTCCCCATGGCGCCGAGTACTGCAGGCACCGGGACGTGAATTATGGGCGTCTTCCGGATCTTCCAGAGTGAGAGGAAGCCGCCTGCTCTCCGTTGAAGGTAAGGGTTGGGGTAACGAGTGGATATTAACGAGCAGAGAGGATTTAACGATCGCTGGCCTGAGGAAGGTCTGAAGGAAGATGGGGCAGCATGGAGAATTCGGCTGGGTATGGCTGCAGCCGCAGTGGGGACGCGTGGTACCGCGTACGCAGTGAGCTGTTACCAAGACTTCTGCCCGCGCTCTGCCTGCAGCCACGTTTGGTGCCTCGGGACGGCAGATGTGACCTTCCCACCACAGCCATGCTGTGGGCAGAGCCCAAGCCTCTGGGCTTTCCCATCCTCGTCTTTGTCTTGCAAAGCCTTTTGTTCTCCTCCTCTTCAGTCCTCCTCCTCCACCCCGCTCCTCTCCTTTCCACTCACTTGCCTCGTGGTGTGCTCTCTCCAGTGCTTTTTCCTCATGCTGTTCGCCTTACCTATCGATACCAGTTTTTATTTCCTCTTTTATTCCCTGTCCCTTTTTTTGTGATGGCACTGATTTTGATGGTTCTCCAGAGCTTTGCTGACCTGTCCTGAGGACATCTCTTTCTGTCACCAGCAATTCCTGGCACATTTTGTAGAGCTGGCCTCCAGGTCTCTTAAAAACTCGACTTGCTGCATCTCCCCTGTGTTTCAGTACCTGCTGTCTGACAAATTTCACATGTGATCTCTCTTTTCCACCAAATCCTCCGCTCTTCAAACACCTCCTTCCTTCCACACCCCATAGACAGCAAGGAGAGTGAGAAGGAGTTGTGAACATCAACGGAAAGTATCCCCTGCCTTACCCTGTGGCAGACGGGTAATTACTTTTCTTAATCAGAGAAGTTTCCATGCGAGTTGCGTGCCATGTAGCCAGCCCTTCCCCTCTTTCCTTTTGAAGTGTGTTTACTATTCCTTGACATAAAACATAAATATTTCTAGTAATCAGTCTAACTCTAGGAGAAAGATTTCACTATTTGGTGGAATATAAAGTTCAGCAAGGGCCAAAGCTGATGATTTTTTGATGTTGTAATTATGACGCAGCAGAGAGGAAAAGAGCAGCGTTTTTCTGCCTTGTGCATTTAAGGAAAAATGCAAATCTAATTTTCTGTCAGCCTAATCTTTATCTTTTAATGATTGTTCCCTGGTTTTCACCGAAAAGACAGAATTAAGCTTTGCAAGAAAAATTTCACAGAGGCAGGCCGACAGAAACAGAGGAAAGGTGTGGGGACGTGGCAGTGCCCTGCGGGTGGGCGGCAGCGGCACACCAGCTTTCGGGGGGTGCTGACCCATGGATGCTTTTAGGCTTGAGGTGTGTGCATTGTCCTCGTGCAAAGATGCGTGCTGCTGGGTTCAGAGATTCCTGTTGAACTACTGATGAAGTCTTGCAAAATTTCATTGCCATCGATAACTTGTTAAGCGTGGTAATGTCAAGCTACGGGAAACTTTGTAGCTGTCTAATTGCAGCACAGGCGGCATGGTGAGATGTGAGGAGCTGTATTTCACACTGACCCTTGGGCAGCTGGCCTTGCACTGCGCTGGTGCATGATTGCTAATTAATTACTGCTTTGTTTAGCGTACTGCTTACAGCAGCTTCTGACAGCTCCGGCTCCATCAGTGCAATAAATAATAATCAGATGCTGACACTTCTTGGCTTCGTTGGGTACGCAGACCAACTGTTCGCTCTGGATTCTTCTTGTGCCTGTCCCAGGGATACAGTTAAATAAGTACCTGGTTTGTCACGATACGTGGACCTGCCACCTCAGGCACGTTTCTGAGGGCTCTGGCAGTCTGTGCCCGCCAGGCTGTGGGGCACACGGGGTGCCAGAACCGGGGGCACACGAGTCGGGGGATCGCATGGTACTGGTGGCGATGCCCGCTGTCCTTCGGAGACCGCGTGCCACGGGGGCTGTTGCGGTGCAGGAGCCCGTGCCTGTCCCAGGGCTTGGCTGACGTGTGTGCGTCAGCCTGGCTGTGCCGCTGCTCACGGCGCTCGTTTCTGCCGTTGGTCTTGGGAGGACCGAGTGGACTACAGACGGGCTGGTGGTTGGTTTTTAAAGATGTGTTTTGTTGGAAGTCACTGTCTTGTCAGAAGCTGAAGCCGTTGGCTTCACCAAGTTCCCTGTTGTGGAAAACAGGTGGAATTTTTTCTTAAAAATTGTTAAAGATACCGTGATTATCTAATTTTTTTTTCAGAACATAAATTCTTCAGCTTTTTTATTTTATAAAGTTCTTGTTGGACAGGAAAAGTATTTTCTGCCTTACTCAAGAAGATTTGTGATTTCATCCTTTTGGTCGCAGCAGTGATGCTGGCTGGAAGAGGGATGTCCGCTGGCCTGATGTTTCTCATTACTGGAAGCTCTAAGCATTTTTCCTTGTGAAGTTTTTCTTTTCTCTTTTGTGTCTCTTTTTAAACAACCCCATAAGTTAAGTCTCTGTTGTGCTATTTCATCGTCCTGTGCTGACTTGCTGGACTCTCTCTCATGCTGGGATTAGCTGGACCTTTGGCAGCCGGGCACAGACGAAAGGTGCGTCCTTCCTCCTGGGCGGAGGATGCCCTGAGCCGTGGCCACTGGCAGTGCCCAAGCGGTGTGGCACAGCAGTGCCCCAGCATCGCCCGGCCCCGGGAGCAGCGAGCCGGGCTGGCACCGCTGGGGTTTGCAAGGCTGGCCGGCGCTCGGTCTGTTCTCCCTGTGCCTCCCATCAGTGATACCGTGGTGGTGGGCAGCAGTGAACCAGAAGCAAACCTTCACTGGTAAACGTGTGTCACCCCTCTCTGGTGCAGCGGGTCAGCTCGGGTTTGCACTGGGACCTCACGCTGTTACCCTAAGGGTTGCAGTGTCCAGGTTTTGCCTGCTGTGGTGGACGTTAGTTGTCCGTCAGCCCCGGCATCCTCGTGTACCTCAGAGCGGAAGCCCCTGTGGAAATTACATCTCCAGGCTTAATGTTTTGTGCTGTAGTGACATTAGCCTAAACCGGTTTTAAAATCCAGTGCAGTTAGGGGTGAATGTGAACCATGCCTCCTGCACAGGCCTTTCTTGTGCGGCTGTGTGTGTTATTTCAGTCTCCTTTTTTTTTTACTACTGAGTAGACTGAATGGCCTGAATTTGATCACCGTATAAGCAAACCATACAAAAAGGGCCAGAAGTGTTAAGTTTTTGGTGGCCAGAGGCAGAACACAGTGTCAGCTGTCCCCTGCTGTCACACACCTCTGTGCGAGCGGCACCCACACACGTGTCCCTGCAGGCGTGAAAATGCTGCTATTTGCTGAAATGTGCAAGAGAGTCTGTCCCAGTCCCCTGACATCTGTCCCTCTTCCCCTCCATAGCTGCTGCTCTCGGTTTATTTTGGCAATACTGGGTATGTGCAGTAATTAAGTAGAAAGGTTTGGGTGTTATTGAAGCAGTATGTTTCCATCTAAGAAAGTTTACTGTATTGTAAAATGTCTCAGGCATGTGCGAGTTAGGGACTGGAGAGCTGTTTGCATTCCTGAAAATCAGGTCACTTCTCCGTGCCTCCTTTCAGCGACTTTCCATGGACGGGCGTGCTCTGCAGTTAGTGGGTTTTCCTAGCAAGCGAAATGCGCTGGGCTTAGTTTGTCTGGTTTGACTAAAAACACCAGCCAGCTCTTACAGAACTGCACAGAGAAGCAGACCGCGTTGCCCAGCGGATATTTCAGCGTGGCAGTACTGAAAGAGATTCAAGGTCATTTCTCACGCTGGTAATTCAAAATTGTTATCCTTTGCAAACTTCTGGAAAAAAGTTTCTAGCACTGAGAAAGTAGCTGTTCCCTTTGCCAGGTAAAGTAGCAGTTGGTTCCCATAGTGCCACTACCGCGCTCTTTGTTCCTTGTGTAAAGATTGGTTCGAGCCCTGTGCTCAGCGTTCGCCTGGTGAAGAGGCACTGTCTGCTTTTCACATGCAAACGGAAGCGGCACCTCGGAGCAGAGCTCAGTGGATGCGTTTGAAATCATTTCCCCGGGCTTGGTATTGATTCACAGAGCAGTTCCTATTTGAGAGGTTGACCTTGGTTTCAGGGATGTTTTATTTATCTGAAAATAATTTTCATATTTGTAAGGTGTACCTCAAGACCTGACAAACTTCACACTCTGTCTTTCTCCTTCCCCACAAACCGATCCTCTCGCCCTGAACCGATGGTGTCAGCAGGGAGGAGGCATTGTTTAGCTCTTCGGTGCGGGTGCGTGCTCAGGCATCTCCTTCGTTCTCTGCACGGGTCTGCCTGCTCACAGGAGAGCGGCTGGTCCTCCCGGCACAGACCTCAGCTGCCTCTCAGTGGGGGAAATGACCATTTAGATGTTTAAAATTCGGAGGACAAGTTTTCAGTATTTGACTGGTAAGATAATTTTTCAGCACCGCTTTGAGGTTCCAAAATCAGCTGAAATTAGCCTGGACCCAGTGTAGTCCCTTCCAAAGGAGGGAGACCAGCAGGAGTGATGCAGAGAAGTCTTGCCAAATTTGAGTATCTCCTGCAGGGCACTGAAAACCTTTGGCTTCCAGTAATTCAAGTTATTTGGGGCTGGTAGCATCCCCAGAGGGGAGATGACCTTGCCCAGGGCTCCTTTGATTAATTGCAGGTCAGCGGACCTCTCCTGTCATGAAGGTGGTGCTAGAGCAGGTCCTCGGCGAGCTGGCTCTTTTGGGGTAGGAAACACAGTTCTGGTACTTCCAGCCTCTCATGGCCTTGGCAGATCCATTCACCTCTGACTCTGCAGCTTGAAGCAGAGGGTACGCAGCGGCGAGGCAGCCTGGGCTGCTGCAGCAGTGGACCTGGACAGGCACGTCTTGGGTTTGGATTTACTTGGGGAAAGAATCTGGTTGAGAGAGACTTTGCCAGGAGAAGAACTCAAAAGCACACGAGGGCGGTACGGCAGGGACACCCGGACGGGGCAGGGTACGTGCAGCGTGGTTGATGGCGACCGCCGGTGTGCCGAGGTGCCCAGTGCCGGGACTCACGGCGGAGCAACTGTGCGGGGCCCGTGCGGTGGGGTGGGAGAGCTGGAAACCACGGGGCGCTGGAAACGCTGCTGGGGAGGTCTCGTCATCAGAAAGCAAATATCGGGGCTCTCTGTTCTGCCCATCCAGAATACAGACCGGGAAAGCTTGCACAGTCAAATGCTATTTTGAAATTAAGTTTAATAATTTTCCATATTTTAATCAGAACTTGTCATTTAACTTCACTTGAATAAAACAGTATTTTAACAATTACTTTCCCCACTAATGTTGTTAGGTAGTTTTTAGTCAGATTTAGGATTAGTTTCAGTGAATCCATATCCATTATTTTTCAATCAATAAAATATTTGCCTGACAAATTTATTCTAATTGTATTCAAAGTAATGTATCAACATGCTGTGTTTCCTTAAAAAAAGGCAAAATACTGCAAAAGGGATAGCAAGAAAATAGAGAAATGTTTAATTGCTATGTAAACCATGTCAGTAAACCCCCCAAACATGTCAATGTGTCGGCATTTTCAGGTTAGGATTCCAGCAGTGATTTCCAGTGTCGGTGGCGTGGGGCTGCAGTTTTCACCAATGCTTTTAAATCATCCTCTCTTCAGTAAAATCCAGACAAAAAATAATGACAGCAATTGACCTTCAGATTGCTAAAGGAGTGCTGTTGGTGTACTGTTGGAAAGTGGAGAACAATTTATTGATATGACGTTAATTTTTCTGTTATTCAGCAATGACCTTAACTATAAATGCGAGAGGAGGCTGCGCGGCGCTGGCAGGCTGCGCGGCCACTGACGTCTCGCCCGGCACGGCGGAGCATTGCAGTCTGTGTCCTCGGTTCACCTGGGGCTTCGGCCCTCAGCAGCCAAGTTAGCGATTAGGATGAAGGCGGAGGAGAGACCTCCCACGTTGCACTACCCGCCTAATGCAATATGCCCATTTCCTTAAAACCTAACCTTAAAGGGACCCAGCACGAGGAGGTTGCAGGGGAGATTAACCACCACCGCTGCAAAAATTACTAGCAGAAGTAACGTGCATTGCAGCGGGTAGTACGGCATGGAAGTCTGCAGGGATCGCTTCTCCTGATGGAGTAAATACAGATTGAGCCTTCAGAGTCTGATGGTGGTAGGATGTTACAGGAGAGGTTTATACCCATGGGGATTTCGGACATGCAAACAGAACGGGTGAGATAAATGCAGGAGAGTGAGGCTGGGGAACGTCCTTCGTTTTGTGACTGTCTCAGTCTGGCTGCTCTTTGCAGTGTCTTCATGGCTGTACCTGAACTCCTGCACTCAGGCTTTCCTTTTCCAAGTGCATCTCCACACTGCGTCTCCTTTGGGTGTTGTAGCAGCCTGTTATCAGCTCTTGGTTTTATCTTTGTTTTTAAATTACTCCCACAGCTCTACAGTGCTCTGCCGTTTCTGTGCCTTGAAAAACAGGGATACATTTCAGCAGTGGTGGTGAGGTGTAACGTGGGCAGCTCCGATCCCGCTGTATTGCTGAGGATTCACCAGCTTCTGCTCCTTCCCCCAGTATGTAAAGGACTGCTTTCGAATTACTGTCACTAAAAAACCCCGGCACTTTGCAGAAGCGGTGGAAGTGCAGGCAGGCACAGCTGTGAGAGCGGCTACAGCGCTGTGGAAAGCTGTTGGAGCAGTGTGCTGAAAATGAGATGCAGAGCTTAAAGAGGGAAATCTATTGCATGTATAATTAAAGTGAAATTTTCTGAAAATATTTGATTTTTTTTTTAAAGGATATTTTTGCTTTTGCAATGGATATATTGTGAATTGGTTATCAAACCACTCCTGTTTAGAAAGAAGCATGGCAGTTTGCAGCTGTAATCTGTTAACGTCGCTCACATCTCAGACACCGTAATTGCAGTGCAATGGTGTGTCATTGCCATAAAGTCTCATCAGAGCTTAAAGGAGGGAAAAATGCGCTTCCCCTTTCTGAAGCAAGTGGTTTAGTATGAAGAGGGGAGACTGTCCCCCTTTCCCCTCCTGGGCCTTGTTCTGGAGCTTTCCCCAAGCACCCTGTGCACATCTTGAGAGGGGCCCTTTGCTCTCTGCCCACATCCAGCTGCAGGCCAGGGGGATGCTGGTCCCATCATCGGGGATGCCGGGCTGGGGGATGCCACGCGGGGGATGCCGGGCTGGGGACACGCTGCAGGTATCAGTGGGAGCTAAAGGCAGCCTTCAGGGTTCCGGGGCTGGGGGTCCCTCCTGCAGCGGGTGCCCCCCGCCGGGCTCTGTGCAGAAGGACCGACACAGCGACGGTGCCTTGCTCCCTCTCGTGCCACTTGTTTGCTTTGCTTGTTCTGTACGTTCCAGGTTAGATTTATTTGAAGATGCTGTACTAGTGCTTTGTGTCATGCCTGTGCAATTCAGGGAAGAGCTTTGTTAAATCGAGCATCAGACTGGCGTCGCTCCTGCCGCGGCGGCACGGCCAGCGAGCTTGCTGTGTTTGGCCTCCCCTTACTCTCCGCTTGCAGATGTAAGCAACAGGTGATGGCAATGTCTCTCTCTTGAAATCACAAAAGCAAGATTTTATTTTTAAACTATAGCAATTCAGTTTTAAATATAGCACCTATAATGGAGAATTCTGCTGCGTATTTACACTTGGGTGAGGACACCAATTATCCAATTTAGATCACCATGCCAACCACCTCTCCTTTTCACCAGGTAGAAGAGACTTAAAATGCCAGCACGCTTCAGAAACAAGTGAGAATAGTTACATCTGGGGGTTTTTTTTTGTATTTTACATATGCATATATGTGCCTTAAAAGTTATGTTTGATATCTAACAAGAAAACTTTGCTTGAGTCAACAGAACCACAAAGACAGTGCAGGCAGGAGCTGGAGGCAGCGCAGGGCAGCCGGGGAGCTGGGACGGTGGGAACACCCCTGCAGGCAGCGCGGGCAGGTTTCTACACAATCTGAAAATATGCCAACTATGTAAAAAGTATATGATAATGTACATGGTGTCATCCCTCTCATGGTATTCCCTTTCTAACTTTGCTGTAAATTGCATTGACCTGTTTTGGTAGCTCTGCTGAACAAAGGCCATGTCCTTTTTGTTTGGTCCCTCACTTTGGATGCAGCGTTTGACAACTTGCCTGTTTTCCATCATACCACACCAAAACAAATCAGAAGCCTGAAAATACCATTAAATATTAATTATGCTGCAGTACATCCATTAAAAAGTGGCAGTGGAACCTGACAGATCTTCACCTTACTGCTTATTTTAGTCATTTACTGGGAACTACTGAGATCCTAGGAGCAGAGGCTGCATGGCAAAGGGACTGTTTTCAGACCGAGTCATTTACAGGGAGATTCTACATTGTGAACAGAAACGCTGATAAAAATAATCCCCGGTACCTGCAAGGCTTTGTACAGCGCTGCTTCCTTCACCGCCTCTTCCTTCACCACCGCTTGCTGGTTGGCACTGCGTGAAGCTGTAACGATAAATAGATTAAATCTTGCACGTGTTTCACTTGATCTTGACATAAAGTCATTCATTTTACTCTTAAAATGTTAGTTATTATATGCTTGAGTAAGGATCATACGGATTACTGGAGATTGCTCTAACAGGATTTTGTGGCTTTAGGAGTTTAGAGCAGTTTCTGAAGTCCCTGCTAGGAAGGTTTTGTGGTTTCTAATGCTGTTGTTATCCACGTGCAACCCCCGGGAGAAAACCGACTCTGGGAGGGGGGGCAGTTGGTTTTCCCGGATAGGCCTGGAAAAATGCAGTTCCCTCTCGTCCAGCACTGGTTGGAGGGCAGGGGGGTTCCTTGGGAAGGCATCCACTGTTCCTCTGTCTCAGTCTACAGAGTTTGTGTGACTTGGGAGTGGCGGTGGTGTAAATACAAATTGATATCTATCACGTGTATACTCAGACACACGTGGATATACAAATATTTGTAATAATATGAATATCAATCCCAAGTTGTATTAAAGGATTAGAAACAGGTTTATATGTCCATAGGCTATACTTACCAATGGCTATTAGGAAACAAAGATTTGGGGTGGCTTGGTAGAGTCCCCAGCGGCCACTTTACCCCGGGTTACAGCTGACTCGAGCTGGACAGACGCCTCGGTGATGCCGTGGTGGGTGCTGCGCAGGGGGAGGAGGGTGCAAAGCAAGGTGGTGCAGGCGTGAACGTCCCCATCCACGGCCCTGTGCCCATCCCCATCCCGCTGTTCCTGGAGCTGGGGATCATTCTGTGCTTCCCCTTATTTCTCCCTGTCTGCTCCTGCGGGGTTGTGCACTTTGGTGTGCCGGTGACGACAGGGTCGGGCCGGAGCAGAAGGTGCCTTGGCTGGGGGAGAGGCCCCGGCGAGTCCCGGAGCACGTCCCCTGCCTCGGTCCCCGTGCGGGGGCTGGCCGGAGTGCTCAGCCCTCCCAGCAAAGCCCGGGGCAGCTCCCGGCAGACTTAGAAACAGCGGGGTGGGTTTCGCTGCTGTGCTGTTTTCTTTCCTTCTGGGTTCATGCTGGGAGTCTGCTTTCTCTTTTTTTTTTTTTTTCTTTCTGTTTTTTAAGCCTGTTGAATTTCATGGCAATAAGACGGCCCCTCTGCTATTCTTCCCGTACAAGTGCCATTAGCAGTATAAGCCAAAGTGATAAATCGGAGGGTTTGAGACTTTTATCTACAAGGTAGACACACAAAGACGTCATTAAGTGGTCACTTCAGTGTGTTTTATGGCTATGCTGGATATGAAAATATGCACAAAGATAATTAAAAAGTATAAAACTTGTAGCCGAATCAATTTAATTATTATAACCAAGATCACATCATGCCAAACAGTGAGCGTCTTAGCAAATTCCTTTTGTAAAGGCAGAGTAGGTGCCTGCAGGAGGCAGGGATTCCTGGTGCCGTCGGGGCGCAGGGGTGTGGGGCGGCTGCTGTTGGGGCACCCGGGCACGTCCCCGGCCCCACGGCAGCACGGGCACTGCTGCAGCAGTGGCTGCGGCTCCTGTTAGGTCCTGTCTGTCTGCAGGGTTGAGTTGGGAAACACTTATTCTGTAGTGTGGATTTTGGCAAAGAACTCCCAAAGTGACCAGCAATAACTGAAAAAGGCCTCTTTTATTATTATTTTTTCCTCCTTTCTGCAATAATAGCCATAAAACTGTAGAAAGAAATATATGATAAAGAAATAAATCAGTGAAGTGTATTTGGAAATAATTCTGCTCAGCTACTTGATTTAGCTGAATAAATCAAAATAATGCATTGCAGTAGCTGGAGCACAGCATACACATCACTGTTGGGCTTACCAGGGATGGAGTAAAGTCATCCCCTGGACCAGCGGTCCTGATGAACTGATGGGCTTGAACCGAGCTTGAAACAGCTCTGAACCAAAGTTAAACTCTTTTCCAGAGAGTGGCTGAGCTTTGATTGGTATTGCTGGAAACAGGACTTAACCAAAGGTACTCAATGTGTCTGCTAAATGTTTACAGTGCTTTAAAAGCAGAAATTATTCGCTTGCTTTCTACTACAGGACCTTTAATAAGTTTCATAAGTAAGTTTGTAATCGGAAATTAAATAGCTGCGTTTACTTGCACCAGGTTTGCTGAGGCACTGTCCAGAGCCAGGTGGAGATGGGGACGGGGATGGGGATGTACCTGGGGTGGTCCCTGGGGTGGTCACCGGGGCTGCCAGGGAAACTCCTGCTCTGCGGGGACTTCAACGCCAAAGCCTGCTCTTAAATGGAGGAAGGTGGAGATCGGTAAAAGCAGAATTATGTTGAATCTTGTTGACTCAACATGTTGAATTGGCTGGTTTGGGGCTTTGCAGAGCAGATTGGTCAAAACACAAGCAGGGAAGAATGCTGGTGCCGATGGCACAGTGTACATGCTGTCACTGCGCTGGTGTCACCATCGGCTGCGAGGTCCCTCTGCTCTCGTGATGTCATGCTCCCCACTACAAATCTGCTCCCGGAGGCTCGTATTTAAGCGCTGAATAAATGCATGTTTCAGCTACCTGATAAAACCCAGGGCATTTTTTTGTTGTTGCTAAAAATACTTTCCGCTTTTCTTTGCTAACACTTGGCAGCTGTTGCAGTCCAGCAGCAAGCCTTAAGGGGAGACTTAGTCAAACTGAACTGAAGGCTCTGGAGAGGTATCCCCATCATTTTTATCCTTTTATTTTATTGTTGCTATTCACTAAAAACGTGTGCTCCGTGAGAACTTCATTAATGTCAGTGCTGACAGAAATCTGTGCTTGGCAGCACGGGGCTGTCGCTGCTGGGGGGCTGCTTGCGATTTAGTTCATCTTCCACGCTGCAAGATGTGTCTGTGCGCAGACCCCCCCGCAGTCCCGTGGGGCTGATGGCAGCTGGGTCTGGGGCTCTTCCCAAAAATCCACAGGCAGCGGGTCAGGAACAGGTTTGTAAGTGTTGCGAAATGGCGAGGGAGAGATGAGGTACAGAGTTTTTATTGCTTATTTTCCTGTTCCTGCCGCCTGGATCCCAGCAGTGACGCCATCCCAGCTCCCGCAGTGCCCTGACACCTCCTGGAGTGCTCGTATGGAGCAGCGACGTGAGAGCGAAACGCGTGGCCTGTAACGCATCGGTATTTTGAAGGGGTTGATTTATGTAAATGCTAAGGCAGTCATTATCCTGTTGTTTATTAAGATCATTATTATTAATTGGTGAAATGTTATCTAACTGGATACATAGTGCAGGTGTAAAAACAATTTGAAGTTTGTAGGAATATTAATGAAGCAAAAATGCTGCAGTTAAATAGGAGGAGGAATGGGCATGCGAGTGGCACCTTCCAGTGGCTCCCTGTAGTTGTTTCTTTTTTCCGCTTGTGATTAACTTAAGCAATATAAAATTAATCATTTACTAATGTCAGTTGTTTTGGCTGGTGAGTTGCTGGGATGAGGTGGGCAGTCGGACATGGTCTGCCCCCCAGCTGGCAGCCGCAGTGCCCAGTGCCCAGGGCTGCTGGTGCCCGGGGATGCTGGTGCCCAGCGATGCTGGCTGGCTGCGCACCGCAAGCTTGTCTCGGCGCACATGTGGCAAGGACATGGCCTCTCTCCTGGTGTCACCTGGTGCCGTGGCCGTATGGTGAGTGCTCGGTGCTGTGCTCCCCAGCTTCGGTGTGTATTTATAAAGGAGATACTCAGCTGTGACTGGCTGTGCGTGTTTATGTGAAATCCTTTGTTTAACAGAAATTCAGCAGTTGTTGTCAATGTTTATTCTCATCCTCTGCTATTTAATCAACCCCTTATCACATTTTCTGGGGACTGTGCCGTGGGTGTCCTGGCTGCCGGTCTCTGCGTGGCCATGCTGGCTCGGCACCGTGCCGTCCCTGGGCTGCCGTGGACCAAAGCACTCACACCCCACGGCTGCGGGAGGGGTTTGCCTTCACCCCTGCAGCTCTGTGCTTGGTTTGTAGGTTGGATTTTGCCTTACTTATAAGATTCTCTAATTATTTGAGGCTAGTGTTACAAAGCTGGGGCCAGTGGCATCCTGCTCACGTCCGTGGCCACCGGAAGCAGGAGGTGGGACTGGCGGGGAGGCGGAATTGGGCTGGCTCTCAGCGGGACCTTTAGGGATGATTTTCTAGAGCAGAGAAACGTGCTTGGGTGGATCAAAGCGTGGCGGTGATAATTGGGGAAGCGGATGAGGTCTGAAGGGCAGCTTGAACGACCTAAACTGCCGCATCCATGGCTGCCGGCCTCCGTGCCTCTGACGCTGCGCATCGCCAGGCTGCTCCCTGTGCTCGAGGGGAAACGTGTATTTCAGGGGGGATTCTCTGTGTGTTTGTCGTAGGCAGCTGCACCGGCACACTTGTCCTGGGGTAGCCCGACCACGATGGTGCCAGGAATGTGGTTATCATACGTAGAAACGAGAGCCTTCTGGGTTTTGCCGTGCTGTGGGGTATTTTCATTTTATACATGGAAACCGCATACAAAAACAGAAATACACAGATGTTTTTCATCGTTGTTACTCGGGCACAAGGCATTGATTATCCCATCTAGGTTGTGTAGTGCCTCAGCGATCGTGGTCCTGCCTCTGGATCGCTGCCTGGCTCTGGAGTCCTAAGTGTAGCCGTTGGCTCACCGGGACTCCAGTTTGTATGCTTCAAGTCAGTAAAATAAGTCCAGTATTTCTTTCTGCTCAATACGAAAAAAATTCTCTGAATGTATGCTTGGCAGGCCAGCTACTATAACAAAGCGAGTGCACACAGTTTTATTTTTAAAAAGCAAACCATAGCTTACGTGTAGTTAAATGCTTCCCTGTAAAACACATGAGCATCCGTATAAATAGTTTTACCATTTAGAGGCAATATTCAGATTTTACGTAACAGCCATCTTCCTGCTTGGGTTTTAACGCGCCGGGCTCTCTGCTGTCAGAAGGATTTTATACTGCCTGAAAGAGGGAGATGTTTTGCATGTTTGTTTTGGATAAAAAATATTTAATCTGTTACAGCTGCACTGTTCGGCATGGCTGCTGGTTTGCTGGCTCTGGCTCACGCGGAGGCAAGCAAGCCGGGTACCCGCAGCATGGGGGCACCGGCAGCACCGTGTGGAGGCACCAGCGGCAGGCAGAGCCCCCCGGCCCAGAGGAGACGTCAGCGGAGCATCCTCAGCAGCGGCTGTTGCCATTCAGTATCGTGGCACGTTCTGAATACCCACAAGTGATTGGTTTAATTATGTCAGTCACTAATAATTGTTAAAGAGTGGCAGGGCAGTAAATGTTCATGCAGTGCAGTTGGGATGTGCAGCACTCACAGGAGTGTCTGCTGCCCACCAGCAGCTTTTTCTTTTGTTTTTAGGATGTAGCCTGTTAAATATTAGAGGGTTATCCATCTGATTTTGAAAAGCGGGACTTGGTAACTCTGATGGCCAGAAATGCTTGGTGAGTCCATCGTAAGGCTGCAGGTAACTAAAAACCGTGGTAGCTGCCGAAGACCCTCAGCAGAGATTACAACCTGCTTCTGGTAGATGCTTTTACGTTTAAAAGTTCTTTGCATCCTGTGGCCTGGAGGTTGCCTCGTTGATTTAATGGTAGCACCAGTGACAGCAGTGCTGCATGCAGGGCCACATTTTAACCATGATTTCACAAAACCACCTGAGGAAAAAGCGTTTGCTCAAAACCCGGAGCATCTCCACCGGGCTGGTATTTCTTAGACTTCTGCTGTGTTTTGCAATAAGCAAAGAGCAGAGTTTGGGCCGTAGTTTGTGTCTCCACGTGGCTCTGGAGGGTTGTTTTTACCTGTTGCACACGAGGTGCCCCACGGCCACCTCTGTTGAGGCGGGGGTCTGGCACTGGGGGTCCGGCACCGGCTGCGGGCTGTGCACCCTGGGCAGAGGCGGCTCCCCGCGCCCATCCTGCCCACCCACGGCCAGCCGTCACGGGCACCCCACTTTTCTCTCCTGCAGTGCAAGCCTTGTTGCTAAGCAACAATTTTTAATTGGAGAATTAATTTGGCTCCAGGCCATGCCTGAGCAGCGACACATGTTAAAATTTCAACTGAAATCACATGTAAGTTGTTCCATCAGTCTTGTCCATATGCTGTTAGTGGGTATAAAAGCCCCTTTTTTAAACATTCTGTTTGCTAGGCGGGCGGTGGGAGGTGGCTGCAGTCCCAGCGGGGCAGCGCTGCAGGGATGCAGGTGAGTGTCTCGGCTCTGAAGCAAGCAGCCGGCCCGCAATCAGGCTTGATAAAAACCAAGAAGCTTTCCCGTTTGCTTTTGTGAGCAGTAGTTCTTGTATAAACACGCGCAGAGTGGTGTAGCAAGTGCTCGGTAACTCGGGTTGTGCTACCGCAGTGGTATAAAAATAGCATAAATAAACAGACCCAGCAGGCTGGCGCAGCTTAGTTTTAAGACTTTCCCAGACCAACTGCATTTATGAAACTTGTTCATACAGATGTATTTACTTCAGATTGGCGGAGGGTGCTCAATGTTACCAAACTCCAGCAGAACGGAGGAAAGCTCCGTGTGGTCAGGCAGCTTGCCCTGGCTGAAGGAAGGGGTCCGTGCCGCGCTGGGGGCGTGCAGCGGTGCTGGCACACACCCCCTGGCCGGCCTGTTTGGTTTTCTGCTTTTATCCTGTTGCAGAGGAATAACTTAAACAAGGATGGCAGGATTGCTGTGCTCCATGTGCACTCTCTGGTGTTTATCAAATGACAGCAGTAACTGTGATCTTTAATCAGTCTGTGTCAAAATTCTTTTGTATTTCGACTTCGGCTGTGCCCAGTCCGATGTTTGCTGATCCTCCCAAAACCTTCAGCCTCTTCTGCAGAGGATGCCCCTCTCCAAAACTGCAGGCATCCCAGCACCATCCGTCTGTCCAATTGCTGGTAACATTGCAAATACAAACGCAAACGCAGTGTCGCCTCTCTGCCGCTCTCCCCTGTTACATGGGTTTGGCTGCAGCCGCCCGTGCCGAGCGGTGTTCCCCCATGACTGCGTGCACCCGTCACAGTCCAGAACCCATCCGGACGCTGGAGGGAACACTGACAACAGTTATACGTGATGTTACTGCAAATACCATTCCTGTGGAGATAACCAAACGCAGGGTAAGCCCTGCTTTGAGGAACCTCAGCCTCAAATTCGGGGGTACTGGAGGCGGCGGATGTGGTGGGCTCCCAGGGCTCCTTCTGGGAGGGGAGGGTTCACGTGGGGTGTCGCATTGGGCAACGGCACTGCGGGTGCCAGGCCACAGCGGGGTGGTCTGGGTCCTCCCTGCCTTCCTGCACCCCGCGAGGGTTTGGTGTGGGAACAGTTTCCGAGGACAGGGCTCTGGGCTTTGGCAGTGGCCCTGCGCGGGGGCTGCTCTGGCACCCTGCAGGTCCCCTGCGCAGGCACGCGGGGTCCTGGCGGGTTGTGCCCTGAGGAATAATGACCTTGCGAGAGCAGTTTGCTAATTAGACCTTATCTGTTGCATCACCAGGCTGTGCTTTCCAAGAAAGTTTTAGACTGGAGCTAAGTCCACCAGGGTGATGAGTTTGCTGTTCTTCCTTTGCAGGACAGATTAGAGGTGTCTAAGGAGAGGTATTGGAAAGTAATTGTTTTGAATTTGAATTGGTTTAAGCAGGTGCTGAAGCCGTAAATGTTTGCAAGTTCTTAAAACAGCTTTGAAGGCCTAACAGCAGCTGCTCAAACTCAAACTACTCTGGGACCTGCTTTTCAGACCTCGGTGCAGATACTTGCACAAAGTGTGCAGCTTTGGCCTGAGTGTGCATGAGATTGGGGGTTCACACGCACCTTACCGGAGCGGAGGCAGAAACCAGCAGCAGCGTGTCAGAGACGCCAGGGCCACGGGTGCAGGAGCTGGACCCGATGCCACCCTGGGATCTTCTCTGCAGATTGCGAGGTTGGACAGGAACAACTTGGGTGCCATTAATTTGTAAACCCACCCGGTGTCAGCAGTGAGGTTGCTGCTGTGACCTCCACTGCTCTGGTGGGTGGGGGGCGACCCACTTGCCTCTTCCCTTGGAAAGAGCATTTTCGGGGCTCAGAGGATTTTGCCCAGGCTGTAGGCTGTGCCACAGCCGTGGGTGAGCGTCCCTGCCTCGGGGCTGCCGGTGGGTCACGCTGCTCTGCTGGGCGGCAGCGCGCTCGCACAGAGGGCTCTGCAGCACACTGAGCTCAAATTGTCCTCTTGTTAATTAGTTATTGACTTCTGCAGATATTTCCATTAAATATTCCCTCAAGGAAAAAGTAAAAATGGTTAGTACCCGTATTACCTAAGCTGTAACCGCAGCGGATGAAGGAGCTTGCAATCTCAGAATTGAGTCCCAGGAATACTTTTTTCATTATTAGGCATGCAATCAGGGTATTTTCCAGAAGGAAAAATTGCTGTTGTATTTCTAACATTTAGCGTGGGATCTGAAAAACAGGAGGTGCTGTACTTCGCAGAAAAATGGTGTTGTAGAGAGAAATATGGTAGTGACCTCACAGAAATGGACTAATTTCTTGCTCTTCTGTGTGAAAGCCTTAAATACCTGGGTGTAACATCAAAATCCAACACATCTGTCAAATGATCCATGTCTTGTAGAAATACTTACGCTGTATTTTCAGAATGCAGAACTTTTGGGGTGATTTTTCCAAGACAGGATTGACTATGGTTTCTTTCTTCTGTGAGTTTTGCATGTTTTCTCTTCCACAATTCTGCAAATATCCACATGAAATGCCTCCCGCTTTGTGGGCAATAAACCCAAATTGCATAGCTGGGAGGTGCTTCTGGCGGTCTGTGGGAAGGTGCCTGGGGACAGGGACCACGTCCCTGCTCCCCTGAAGGCAATGGGAAGACAAACTCCCGATCACCAGACCTTGCTTAACCCCGAGCTGCACCTCGACGAGGCATTACAGGGGACCGAACGCCGCTGGGGTCAGGCACACGCGCCCAGGCTGCGGCTGGGGCGTCCTGATCCCATGACCGGAGTGGACTCTTCTTGACAGCGTTTTTGAGCAATGAAAGTGAAACGTAGAGAATAGGAAATAAATTTGTGTATTAAAAACTAAGACAAAAGTGAGGAGCCAGCTTTAGAAGATTTACTTCTGTAACAAGAGCAGGAGCAAATGTGCACTTGCCCCCATGTTTCAAGACTTAAGGGTCTTTGTATAGTAGCTGCTGTCAGCTAAAAAGATGATCCTTCTTCCTGGTATTTACCAATCATTTAAACAGGAATCTGCACCTCTAAAATGTGTCTGCCCCAATAAGTAATGATTTTGTTGTAGGATAATTTGAAAAAAAAAATAAGAACCGCAAATTTCCCTGTGGTTGGGAAGTAGTAACATAACACAGAAAGGTTCTCCCGCTTCACTCCGTCCCTTCCGTGTCGCAGTGGTTTCCCAAATACAAAGGCAAGTGCTGCTGTCTGGCAGCAGCGAAGGC
The DNA here is from genome assembly GCF_011004875.1 of Balearica regulorum gibbericeps. Taxonomy (NCBI): domain Eukaryota; kingdom Metazoa; phylum Chordata; class Aves; order Gruiformes; family Gruidae; genus Balearica; species Balearica regulorum. The sequence continues at coordinate 28,660,715 of NC_046192.1, read as the reverse complement.
AAGGTGTGTGCTGAGAGCACGCTGCTCATTTCCACCTGGCTAGGGAAACAAATAGAAAGCTCAAAGAAAACAGGCATTTTCTGTCAACAAATGAATAAACAGAGTAAATATTTCCCTATGGATACATTTTTTTAATACCTATTTCCAACTAAAATCTCCTCAGCACCATAATCTGACCAGCAGTTTTTACAAAAACTCTGTAGTCTTCAGGAAAATATATAGATTACAGGGTTTGGTGTGTAGGTCATAACAAAAAATTGAGATTAGCAATAACCAATTTTTTAAGGTATGTTTCAGGGTCTGTTTTTTATTTCTCAGGAAGCTGTGCAAGGGTGAAAAAGCCGTGTTTGATGGCTTCTGTGTAGCATGCCGGCGTCCCCGGCCGTTCGGGGTGGCTCACCCCTGCGCTGGCTCCTCGTGCAGCATGGCAGCTCCCGCTCTGCTGCGGTTGCCATCTTTGCAGCTGCTCCCGCTTTGGCTTTTTTCACTTACCCGGCTGCTGCGGGATGCAAACCCAGCTTCCCCGGAGCAGCGCCGGGTGCTGATGCCGTCTGGCAGCGCTGGCACAGCCAGCGGTGTGTGCTGAGCGCTTGAGAAGCCAGTGGCAAGTCTGCCAACGTCCTCTGAGCGTGGGACCTGGCTGCGAGTGGCGGACGAGGACCTCCGGGCATTTTTGGGTGGAGGTGTGGCATGCCCCGCAGCCGAGGCCAGCTGCCTGCACCGGGGCACAGGAGCTGCACCGCTCAGCACCACTCACAGGCGTGAGAAGGGCCCCGGGAGATGCTGCTAGGAGGAGGGATGGTGCAGAAGGTAACACACGGGCAGATGAGCTTGCAAACAAATGGCTTTTCTTGGCACTGCCCTAGCCATTTCATGGTGTTTGCATGGCGTTTAGATTCAGCAGGTATTCAGAGGTGGGCCTGATCCAGCAGGCAGTGGGGGCAGACGGAGCCCCCCATGGCCCCCCAGCCCCATCCCCTCTGCCTCCCCAGAGGGTGCTGAGGAGGCAGCCAGGCCCCCCCTCGGCTCCCCCGCAGCTCAGCGTGTGCTCGCCATGAGCTCGGGTCAGTGACCTGTGAATATTTATTGGGGGCGCAGAAGTGCTGCAAGCGAGGCCGGAGGCGTTACCAGCAGAGAACGACGGCCTCGCCCCCCAGCCCTGCCGGGGTGGCTAATGCCGGGCCCACGCCTAGCACCGTGGGGGCTGGGGGGGCACCCCCTGGGCGCAGGTCCCTGGTGGGTGTGCCACCCGCTTCTCCCCTGTCCCTGTCCCCATCTCCTGCTTTTGCCAGGGCTGGGCAGCTTAAAATACTGCAGACATCATGCTGCCCTAATTTAATGACAGTCAGGCTGGCTGTTCAGTTCAGCCTGGGCGCTCTGCCTGAACGTTGTTGATATGATAGCTGGAGAAAAACATCATGTGAGAGCGGCCCGCGTGTCCTCCCGCTCCGGCATTCCTGCTGGGAGGACGCCAAGCCGCCGGGCTGACGGGCCGAGCTTGCTCTCTTCTTCCTCGCTCTCGGGGCCTATTTGTGAGCAGGGTGCGGACGAAGGCTCGGCACAGCGAGGGGCCCGCGGTCTCGCATGGTACCTGCTGGGTGCTGGTTAGCGACAGCGGGATTGCTCACGGGGACATGTGTGGGGAGGGCATGGCTGGCAGGCCGCACAGGCCACGCACCCGGGACTGGCCTGCGGGAGCCACAGCGTGGCCATGATGCGCAGCTCACTCGGGCTGGTGCGCCCTGGGCCCCGCAGTGGGTCTGTGTACGTGCCCGGCTCCAGCAGCACCGCCAGAGCCTGGCCGTGCCGGCTGTCGGCTGCACTGTGAGCGAGAGCCGGGTTTCTTCCTGCGGGAGTCCTGGGCGCAGAAGTAAACACGGGATTTTTGCCCAAATATCACAGCCCCCCCATGGACGTTTCCTCCTTGGTGTCACGCTGCACACCCCAAGTTTCCCTGCTGGCTCTGCTGGCAGGGGGCCCATCCATCCCCCTTGTCTCGAGGGAGCAGAGATCTGCGGGCGGCCTCTGCTGAACAGCGTGCCCAAGCACCTCGGGAGCGTTTTTAGTAACAGCTCTCAGTCCAGCCGGGTTCTGGTAGGGCCCTACCCGGGTGCTGGGGCAGCGTCTCGGGACACTGCCAGTGTGCGCAACTTCACTTGCTTATGGTGTTCATTTTTTATCGTTGAGAAGACAGCAGAGAGTTCAGAAAGGGTTCTGTTGACTGAAGGTACCAGAACGTAGTGAAGAGGTAGCTGAGCAGCTATTTGCTTGCAGTATAAAGGAGATGAATGCAGTCCATGTTCTTGATCGAGATTTTGACAGTGGTTTTCAGCCTGCGGTTTCCAACACAGGGGCACTCTGTGGACCATTTCTGAAGGTCTGTGGAATGTAAGGAAGACAAGAAAGCCATTTCGCAAACAGAGAAGTCTGCATTTCTTTTGGAAAATTTGCTAGGATCTGAAAATGCAAAAAGGTTGAGAGTTAAATGCTGCACTAGACTCCAACACGAGACAAGAAAGGTGTGAACTTTTTGGTAGTAGATAATGATAACTAAGCATAAGGACAGTTTACCTGGGGATGTGGTATGTTCTTGTAGTCACTCAGAGTAAATTGTCTTCCTTAAAGATCAGCTGCCAAGCGAATAGAAATGATGACCTTGATGGGGAAACGAGGGACGGGGCTCCTTGTTTCCCAGGAGCCCGAGGACGTTGCGTTAGGTCACTGGAGTGGTTTCTTCTGGCATTAAAGCATTTGTGTCTATGAAGAACACTAAGCCGTCATGACGTACAACATACAGTGCCAGACTTTGGATCCAGCCTGGAGGGTGTGGAGCAGCCTAAACCCCACCACTGAGATGAGGGCATGGAGCTAGTCTGCATTTCGGAGTCCGGTTTGTTAATCGCTCCTCTCTGATTCCAGCAGCACATGTTGTAGTTTCATGTTACTCATTTAGCAGTAATTAAGTCAGGTTTTTACACTGCGCTAATGTAAGATACCATCTTCCAGTCAGCTATTAAATGTGTAATTTTGCCCTGTGTTACTGAGTGGTAGCAAACATTAACACGGGGTTTAGTATCAGGAGAAAAATTGGCGTAAACAAAGCTGTTGCAGAGGGCCTGCCTTTTACCTGCCATTTCACGTAATTGTGAAATGCTTTGGGGGCAAGGTGCTGAAATGAGGTTGGTTTATTTGTGCAGAACGGCTTAAATGCTGAACTGTGGTGTCAGTAGGGTAGTAAAGGAGAGAACTGAGGGTCGTTTGGTCCAAAAGCATCCCCAGGCTGAAGGCGGGCTGCCCCCGAGCGAAGGCGTGCTGTGCGGATGTGGGAGAAGTCCCGCGTGTCGTGGCTGCCGGGTGCTGGCATGGTCCCGTGGACACGGCCAGCCGTGCGGGGCTGGAGGTGTCCCGGGGAGCACCCACGGGTGGAACAGCCACCAGCAGACGCGCATACGGAGACGTGTGTATGTGTATATACACACACTTATAAATACACTGTTTCAATTAATAGCACAGCAACTAACATCCATGCTCCATAAACACCGATTCCTTTCGCCACCATCAGTTTGTCTTTTCTGCTTAGAAATCGTTAATGTTTGTTACTGAAGTATCCTAGTCCTTATTTGCAGAAGGAAACTCCATGCCCCTGTAAAAATATTTTCCCAGGCCGCACATGTTTTTTCCCCCGTCTTATCTGTAGCATAGATGTCGTGCTTTTAGCTCGTGTGCAGTGCCTGGCCCCTGCCTTGGTCGCTTCCCAGCGTTTGGAGCTGTGTCATTAGGGAGATTTCCCTGCGAGTGCCGTCAGTGGTCCCTTCCGTGCGTCAGCTCTGCCGCGGACAGCCCGCAGCACCGCGCCCCGTCGCAGGGCTGTGTCGGGGGGGCAAAGCCCCACGCACAGGGCTCGGGGGAGCCCCCCCCGACTTGTGCCACAAACGAGAAGACTGGCATCGGCAGCCCCGCTGTTTGTTGTCTCCGGAGGTAGACGGGATCGTGTAATGGCAAATGCGTTTCGTTCGAGGAAACGTGCTCGAAGGTTGGGAACAGGTGCTCGGGAAGATGAACTTCCTTTGCCGGTCGTTACAGCAGTGGTCTTCATACACGTAGGGCTTTCCGAAACCTTGGTATCCACAAAACTTGACGTATTTTTCTGTCTCTCAGGTGTATGTCCTAGGCAAGGGTCACTCAGGTGTCAGTTGTCTAACTATGAAAATGAGTTTTAAGAACTTTGGACCGCCAGCAGGAAGACGGATTGGGAGGGGGCAGCAGCAAACCGTTTGTCCCAGCCTTAAGGGGAGACAAAAATCATCGAACAAACAAGATTTCTGGTAGATCTTGTAACAAGAATACATTTTAACTTTCTGAGCGAAATTGCAGTATAAGGTCAAACTATATTGAATTAATTTGTTTCCTGATAAAAACGGTTTCTTACTTAAATTAAGCCTGTCTTTTGCCTTGTCATTGTTCCTGTTTGGATTTATTTCAAAGATGAATGAGTAAAGGAAAACCAATGTAATTTAAGGAATGTGGGTTTTTTCCAGAAAAGGATTCAATTCTCCTTTTTAGTTGTGTGGTGTTTTTATTGTTACCATCCCTTTAGTGAAAGTATGGGCTCGTGTTACAATTTTAAAGCACAATTAGTGTGTAAAGCTTCCATCTCAATGAATTTGCGTTTCTGAGCTGGCAGCTCACACGCCCTGAGAAGAGGGGGTTCCCTGCCCCGGGAGGGGGTTTCTCCGAGCGGCGGAGCCGGCAGTGCCCTTCCCTCTGGTTTTTACGGTGGAGCCACAGCGGGGGGCTGGGGGCTGGTTTTCTGAGGCCACCCTCGTGCCCAGCTCGTCGTGCCGCAGCCAGGAGCCCGCAGGTTTGGATAGACGTTGTACATAGAAGTATTTTTTATTATTTCTTGATGTGACTGGTTGTCAAATTGATGAATGTCCTTTCATCCAGTTAAAATTAGTGCATGAAATTTGTGATTTACCACATCTGAATTTAATGAAAAGTTTAGAAACAAGTCAATTCTGATTTACACAATTACAACAAAAATGCATTGTATGTAAGAGGTTTTCTTCAAAGATGCTGTATTCCAGGTCGAGCCAAAGTGCTGTTCTCCTGGGGATGATTGCTCCTTTGACCACACGTCTTGCTGTGCGCTTGTTCTGTTTGTGCCCCTGCACAGCAGAAAGAGAAGTGAGCCTTGAACATTTTGAGGGCAGCAGTGAGCTTTTGTGGGTTCATGGCTGCAGCCGGACCGCGTTGCTTCTGTTGGGGTTCCAGCTGCTGCAGGCAGCTCTGTGGGCAGGGGGAGCCGTGCCGGGCCCCCGGGATAGCTTTCCCTGAGGAAACACGCGTGCCCAGAGGGCATGGGTGCGCTGTGCTCTCAAAACAACTGGTATTCGCTCCCCTTCAGCAACTTTTAAAAGAAACGGTATTTTTTAGAGTTGTACTGTAGAAATACATAGTTCAGAAAGGCAAAGCAAACAGCTGATAGTAGAATTGTCAAGTTGCTCTGGTCAGGATGTGATAACCTAGGGAAGCAGCCGGGGACTTTCCTCCTAGGTCTGTGGTGTTTGTTTTAGCCGATGACATGAGGAACAAAGATACGCCTATAGCTTCTAAGCCAATTGTGTTGATTCTCTTCTTCAGGGTCGATGTTCAAGGGAAAACTGCAAATATCTTCACCCACCACCACACTTAAAAACGCAGCTGGAGATAAATGGACGCAATAACCTGATTCAGCAGAAGAACATGGCCATGCTGGCCCAGCAGATGCAGCTTGCCAACGCCATGATGCCTGGTGCCCCGTTGCAGCCTGTGGTATGTGTGCTTTTTGGCTTCCATCAGTGGGTGCAATGAGCTGTAGCTGAAGTAAGTCAGCAGGTGGGCTTACATCCTGTAAAATCCCACAGACATCGGTAGCTGGTGGAGAAATCAAATACAGCGAAATGCTAGTCTGTATGTCTTTGTGCTGTTTAATTCTCCCTTGCCTGAATTAATATTGTTAATTTAATTAATTTTCTTAATCTTTTGTTAATCGTTTTTTGCAACTGATTTCTTACAATTAAGAGAGTGAGTGATCTGCGTGGGTTTTTCATAAATGGGCATTTCCTTTACAATTTCTTATGCTCTAGGAAATTCCCAGGTTTGAGAAGATTCTCACTGGATGCTTTCCATTCGCTCGGGGAAACCTTCTCAGGGAATTACTAGCTGGAACTGGACTTTGGCTTTACAGCACGCTGTCAGGCAGAGCAGAAAGCTTGCCCTGAGCGATGTATGGTGCATGTCAGCCTGACCTGCACGACCCACAGCTCCGGCTCAGCAGGAAGAAGGAGAAGTACAGATAATCATACTTCCTGCAAAAAGCCAAGGGGTGGGGAAGGAGAATCTGTCAGAAATCTCTCATCTGGTCACAGTAAAATGTGATCGTACGTGACATCAGACCTGTTTCTCGTATACCTCAGTACGTAAGCGCAGCGCAGCGTTCCACACGGTCGAATGCCGCGGCTCGGTTTCTTGCTCTGCAGTAATCCCTCATTTCAGCAAATGTGGGGATGATTGGCATCAGCCCGCGTGTGCCTCCGCGTTTGGGAGCTGAACACCCCGTGCTCTCCAGTGCAATCCGGAGAGGTCATCTGAGCTGACCTACCGCTAAATTTGGCCCAGAACCTTTTTAATACAAATTTCTAGCTCAGACGTTAGAGGGTACTGATTAATGTATGAGCGAGACTGGTGCTGATTAATGTATGAGCACAGCTGGTATACTCTACATAAAAAGCAAACAATGCTCCCCTGGCTGAAGGTCTCTCTTTCAAAGGGTAAAATGGCAGTAAAGGAAAAAATCAGTTGAAAAATATATATAAAATAAATATATCTACATTAGCGCTTCTCTGACAATTCTTTTCTTCCTTTCTTGCTGGCAAAGGTAGAATTTAGGGAGTTGAATTTACCTCTAGATAGCTTTCATCAGGAAACCTATATACACTCTGTTAGATGAATTCTTCAATTCTTTTATTTCAAAAAACATAGTGACAATAAATACTCCTCAAAATGTAGCTAAATCCTTAGGAAAAACCATCTCAGCAGAAAGGACTCTCAGACTTGTGCCGAATGCTTATTTGGCCCCACGTTTTCTGGGTCTGCAGAACATCAGTGAATATTGTGTGGTGTATTTGATTCAGTTAATATAACTGTTATTCTCCCACAGAGCTTTATGCCTCAGCTGCTGCAAGAAAAAGTGTATGTGGGGGAGAAAAGCGGAAAATGTTGTGGTAGGATTGTCACAGTAAATTGACTTTAGTACCCGTTAGCACAGCATGAGAAGATAGGACATTTTATTTTCTCTCTTGTGATTGGCTTTCCTTTAAATAAAACTGTCTGTATCACCTAGGCAAGGGGATGAGGTGAGGCAGCGTCAGCGCAGACACCGAGTGCGGTGGCACCGCAGCGCTTCAGGGGATGCCATGGCACTGCACCGTGCAGCAGAGGTGGGGCTGGACCCCACTGCTGGTGGCTTCTGGAACCAAAATTAAGTGTCCGTGCAGCTAGAGAGCTCAGGCTGTACTTGATGTGCTGTAACTCCAGAGCACCCTCAGAATGATTTCTCAGTTTGAACAGCTCAAAACAGACGTATGCACGTGCCACAATTTCATTTTTGTTTCCTGATCTGAGTACAGAGATACAGCCTTAGTGCCAGCAAATTCATATTTGGGACGGTGAGAAAGCTTCAGTCAAAATGCAGCCAACAGTAAGAACCATTGCTTACAACGTTCTTCTCTATTAACCTGTTTGTTTGATGAATTGTAACCAAGGGTTTGTACAAAGCAGTGTGTAGGCGCACACCAGCAGTTGGATAAACATGAAAAAAACCTGAATGCAGTTCTTTGGATTAGCGCTCCTTTTTAATATAAAGAGAGGCTAGTGCAAGGATAACATTTAAATCGTATTTAAATTCTCCTTTATACTACACTCACGCTGTCCTAACAAGCAAAATTTGAGTCAGTGTATTTTGAAGAAACCTTCCACCCGTGCCTGTGTAATTTCTGTGTACATCACTTGAGCTCAGACATTACAGACTCCGTATTTTCAGAATTTAGTCTCATTCCATACGAGGATTCACGGCAAGGCCCATTGCCCATCCCAGCAACAGTGTTTCGACATGGATGTCATCCTACTAATTTGGCCTTAAAATTACTTTATTTTTTAGTACAGTTGAAACATGTTATTTCGGGGTGTCATAGGAGGTGATTTATGTCATCCTGTCTAACGATGCTTCAGTCAGTTTGTTTTGTTTTACAAAAATCAATACCATATGCTTTAATAAAAGTGAACTAACTTAATGAGAGACTCTAATTTGGTAAGCAAAGCATAGGATCCCTTCACTCATATTTCTGTTTGATCAATGTTTTAATTATCTTAGTTGCAAGTAATGTCTGTGGATTTTCCTCATCTTTCTTTCTTAGTTCACTCTCGTATCTGCCTTTGTCTGGCAGTTGAGGGAAGGGATTTCAGAGGGTGAGGGGGGATCGCGTGTCCTGCTGACTGCAAGCACCGGGATCCCGAGAAGAGCTCTGCCTGCCCGGATCGGTCCTGCCCTCCTCGCTTGTGAACTGGTTTAGGGGGAGCTGGGCTCAGCTGGACTATGGCTTTGGTACGAGTGCGTCGGAGGGGATACTGTGCTGCTTTGCAGCGGCAATGTCAGACCCTGGATTGGCCTTTGCCAGTGTGGAAGAGTGTGTTTGGTGGGAAAAATGTTAAATAGAAGCAGGAAGATGCAGACGTGAGACCAGAAGAGTGGCGATGGGCTGTGAAGGTGGCTGGAGGCTCCGGGGCCGTCCCTCACCTCTGGGGACACGGGGGGCACGGGGAGCCCCGGGGCTGCTCGCTCTGCTGTCAGCCAGGCATGCCTTTCTGCAGAGCGCCGGGCGATCTGCACGCTGCAGGTGTGAGCCTGGAGCAGAGCGAGGTCCCAGACCTTCCTGCGGGTGTGTTTGCAATTAGGAAGGAGCTGTAGGTTGTCAGCGTTTCTGTGTACATGGGATGCTCTTGTGCTTTCCTTGGCGTGGCGGGTGCTTGGTAGATGACTGTTAAAGATGCATTAAACGAGTCCAGCTCCTTCCCTGCGGGCAGCTGGTCCTTCGGGGCCGGCGAGCTGGGGGCTGGCAGAAAACCCGTCTGTCTGTCTGTGGCTCCGCTGCGCTGCAGAGGCCGATTCCAAAGGTGCCCCCATGTCTCCTGCCCAATCGATAGAGCCTGTTAGCGAGCAGTGCCTTTGAAAGGCAGAGCCAGGGAGGTCAGACCTGCTGGTGAGGTTCACGTTCGTTGTGCACAGGCGTTTTTAGAGCAGAATTATTCAGTAGAGGAGATGATGTGGATTATGGGGCATCTGGCAGCACAGAGCTGCATCCAAGGCTGTGTCCTCCTTCACCTCTGTTCTCTGCTGATCTACAGGAGCTTTTTTCCTTTTTTAGCTGTTTTGCACGATGGACAGCATAGTAGGGCCGTAACTGCAAGGCCAGTAAGCAGTTGTATGGTTTGGTCGTGGTGATAGAGAAATATTACCTCTGCTTCTAGAGAAGGGGAGGTGAAAGCTCGCTGGAAAACAAGTGAGCAGCATTCAGCAGAGATGAGCCCAGCGGCTCGGACTGACCTGGAGCTCCCCCATGTCTCTCCTCTCCCACGTGGCACCGAGGTCCCAGTTCTGACCAGTTTGCAGTTACAGGATGGGGAGCCCAGGCTGACCCTCGGCTGATGCTCACAGCTGGCCGGGCTCTGCGTGGGGCGACCCGCTCCTTCCCGTCCCACGGCCACCCAAGCCTGGGGACGGTCCCTGGGGAGATCCAGCCTGCGCCGCGTGTTCTCCGGGGCCACCGTACCGCCAGAAATTTCTCCTGGGTGCAGGAGTGTTGGGGCAGCTTCGTGCCCTGGCAGACTCCTCTGCTGCCCAGCAGTGCTCCTGTGCTGCCCGGGTTTCACCCCTTCGTGGGGTGCTCCTGCCAGCAGCCTGGCTCCGAGTCTGGGCTGATACGACTGCAGGATGGGTGGTTATCTCCTAATTTACATGGGTACAGCACATTGCAAAACACCTGCCAGGTTCAGAATGACAGGAAGCGGTCTGATAAAATATGCTATTATTTTGCAGTGGCGTAAAGGCCACAGGTTATTTTTATTAGTATAAAATTACCTCAGTAGAAAATAAATGTAAAATGTAAAATAAAAATGTAAAATATAAAATAAATTTATTTACTGTACAGTAAGTATATTGGGCTGAAATCAAACATTGATATCTCTTAAGCTACACACTACCAGACTGGTTCATGATTTTATTTTTAATGTTCATTATTACATAGCTGATAACACAGTAATGAAGAGTGCAGTTAATTAATAGTGTATTTAAGCGTAATATTTTAGTTCCTGTAAAATTTGCCTGTTTGTTTTTCATTCACATGGATGAAGAGCCAGAGACGCTAAAGAAATTATTCCCATTTACACTTCTTTTTTCTTCAGTAATCTCTGCATGTGTTTTTGTCCAGTGTTTCAAATGGACTTGTTCCTTGCTTCCAAACAGTTCAGTCATTTCCTCAGGAATACAAAAACAAGTGGTGTTAGATGCTGTCTGGCTTTAATAGATAGGAAACAGAGAAAACGAGTTGTGTTAGCTCTGTAGTTGTTTTTCCCTCTAAGAATTAGTTTGGAAGAAAAATATAAATGTCTTGAGTAACTACTTTATTTAGATACTAAAGATAAACACTCCAGACTAAATTTTATTTGGCAATTACACTGGTAGCACAGTGTCTTTGCATTCGGTGGGGCAGAAGAGTTATTTAATCTTTACCGCAGCGTAGCAGCTCTGCATTTGGTCTTACAGCATTATTTGGTCTTCTACATCCAATTATCTTCACAACATGTGATAGCCTACAAGGGCATCTGACTGTTTCTTTTTTTAAAGCAAACAAACAAACAAAACTCCCAGTATTTGTACACTTTCTTTCTCTCTCTCTCTCTCTCTCTGGCTTAATGTTTTAGTCTAAATAAAGCATATCCCTGTTGCAGTGTATTTCTTTCTGAATATCTGCGTGGACAGCCTGTTTAATTGCGTAAAAATGAATGATTATGGTCATCTGGTCTTGTTCCTGTATTAAACCTCTGTAATTTCTGAACCAGTACTGGCTGTCATCAGGGTCAGAAATGTATTTATCTGGGTCTGGAGCTGCGTGTGGGTTGATGGTGTGTCGGGGCTCTGGCCCAGACGCCTGTTTCCCCAAGAGCAGATGTTTGTACCCATTCTGGACACATCCCTTCGAGACCCCCAGGCTTCCTCCCGTGGCCATGAGGAGTGCTGGGTTGTGATGGCGTTGCTCAAGTGTGGGTCGAACAAGAGTCTGCTCCAGAGCTGCCCCGTGCAGGAGAAGCAGCTTGAGCAGGAGAACCAGCAGAGGCTGGCCGGGGGTGCCTGTCCTCATGGGCTCGCTTGTGTGCAACATTTGCACGAGTGTTCTTCGTGTCCCACGAACACGACAAATGCTTCCTTCCCATCGGTAACAGAATCTCACCGCCACTGCACTCAAGATGATAGCCAAAAAGTTATTATGCTGACAGCATGGCAAGTATAAATATTTAAAGTGTCTGTCTTCTTCTTTTCTCTGATTGCAGCCGATGTTTTCCGTTGCACCAAGCTTAGCCACCAACGCATCGGCCGCCTTCAACCCCTACCTGGGGCCCGTCTCCCCAGGCCTGGTCCCAGCAGAGATCCTGCCCACCGCCCCGATGCTGGTGACAGGGAACCCCGGTGTCCCAGTTCCTGCCGCTGCCGCCGCCGCTGCCCAAAAGCTGATGAGGACAGACAGGCTGGAGGTAGGGGCTGACACGTGTAACTTACTCCCACAAGTTGTATCATTTATTATGTCTGCTAGGTATAAAATATTTTTCTTGTGAAGGAAAATAATGCAGGTTTCACTTCAGCTGATAGTGTCTTGGTGACAGGTAAGGACGGGGAGTGACTGAGTGATCATACAGTAAGATAATGCTTGTGGTTCTTTTTCTGACCCTCCATTGCAGAAAGAAATGGAAATATTGAGTCCATTTAGGCATGACTGTGGCAGCAGCAAGAGCGCCTCGAAACCGCATTAGTGTGTGCCCAGGAGGTGTTAACGTGGGGGTGCAGGGGCATGGGTACCAAACACCGGGGCGGGTGTCAGGGCAGAGCTTCAGCTACCTGGGCAGAGGATGACTTTCAGCCTCTCTCTTACTTTCGCTGTGGACGGACAGTGCCGGCACTCCCTCACCGGCCTCCCGCGCCTGGCTTATCATCCTTGCTACAACCCTGACAAGTGTTAGTGCTCTCTAGCTGGTACTCTCCCTTGCCCTGAATCTTTCTTATCTGAAAGGCCTGACAGTGTTTTCGGCACCTTATCGGTGCTGCGGCAGCATGGGCGGTGAGCCAGCGACCTGCCACCGGCTGCTGCGTGCTTGGGGTGTGCCAGCGAGCACAGCCCGCCAGCACAGCCAGCGAGCGCAGCCTGCGTGCTCGGCAGCGCCGGTCCGGCCCGGTGGTTAGGAGGCGGCAATGGGAGACGCTGAGCAGACGGGGCGATCCGCTGTCACGCCGTGGTCTGTTGGATACGGCAGTGTGTTAGGGCACGCACCGCCTGCGAGAGGTCGGCTCTCCCTGCAGCACGCCGGTGCTCACCTTCTCCAGCACCATGCAGCAGCCAGCGGCAGCTTTGCTCCCTGAACTCAGGGAGCACGATGGGAGGAACGAGAAGGATCTCTCTTTTAAAATGCAGCCAGATGTAATTCTAACGCTTTTCTTTCTGCCCATGCATTTGCATTAACAGGGTTTAATTCTCCTTACAAGGAAAATTAATTCCTTTTTCTTAGTTGCCTCTCTGACCAACAAGCTGCTGCTCAGAAGGCTGTGAGCTGGGAGGAGGGTCATCTGGCGGTGAGCGTTCCTGCTGCCGCTGTCACTATTCTCAGAGCTCACGTCACCGCAGGTTCCCCTTCTGCAGGATCGCATCATTTCCCTTTTTAGAGATGTTTTCTCCAAGGAAAGCGTTCCCCAAAGCGTGCTCAGGTTACAGGAGAGGCAGCCACACCAGCTGAGAGCTGGCGCACGGGTGGCTGTTTGGAATCACCAAGGGATGTTTTTCCTTTGAGGACTTTATTTTGCGGTGGATACCTGCCAGAGGTGGATTAAAACCAAATTGCAATTAGATAAATTCATAAATAAATCATGCTAGGTTCGGAAATCAGTATCGAGAGGAGGATGCCGATGGCAGGGAGCCCTTTGGGTTGCAGAGCCGAGGTTGGCTGCTGTGTCTGACTGTGCTTCCACGGCCACAGCGCTGGTCAGTGGCGTTGGGGACATGTGGGCTCAAAAGCTTTCTGTTCATAAGCAGGAGCAGGACGTACTCGAGGTCCCTGAGCCCCAGCTCTGCCCGAGGCCAGGGAAGCATGTACGTCAGCGGGAACCCAAGAGAGGCTGTGCAGGGGCACCTCTTCATGTGGAGCCTGTGGGGCAGAGCTTGCGCTGGCCAGCAGCCTGGGACCAAAGTGCACGGGGAGCAAATGAAATTTGGGACTTCAACGTGCAGGATTTGGTCCTGCATTCTCTTTATATAGCTATTTAGAGAAGTGATACGCTGCTGAGCCAAACTCCTCTGCACGAGAGGGAGTTGTGAGAGTGTTACTCTCACAAAACACCCAGGGGCACAGTCTGCAGTAAAAAACACTTTTATCAACAGGGAAAAGCCAGCAAAAGCATCTGAAATCAGTAAAATATTTTAAAAAGGCCAAGTGGTTTTGCTTTGAACTTGAATGAAAGGAACATGATGGCCAAGTTGGAAACCCCTGAAAATAAGTGCTGAGACTTAGAGTGCCTCTCTTGTCACCTTTCCTGGTGAAATGGCGCTGTGCCGGGATTCCTCTGGGAGCAGACTTTGTTCACCGCAGGAAATACTGGCGGTGCAGGAGCGTGCCGGGTCCCTGCGCATCGGCAGAGCTTCCGCGGGGCAGCACCCCGTGCCGGGGAGAGCCCTCGGCAGCGCCGGGGAGCCAGCACCAGCCCTCCCGCGGGCTCAGCTTGCAGCCAGAGCACAGTCGAGCAGGACACCCGCTTCTCAGCCACATTCTCCAGCTGACTGACGTCCCAGCTCAGTCAGCACCCAGCAGCCTTCTCTGTTGTAATTGCCCTTACCTGAGCGGGCTCCGCTCCTGGGAGATGCCCTTGTCCTTGGGGGAGGGCTGTCCCAGCCCTGCCTTCCTACAGGGCCTTCCCTTGGCTCTGGTTTAGCCATTGCACCATGCAGATCATTGCAAAGAAATCCAGCTCCTTCTACCCTTTAAGCTGTTTAAGTTTTGCTTTTTAATTTGACTGGGATCAAGAGCACGTGCAGGTTGACCCAGACTGCGCTGCTGCCTTGCAACAGTAGTATCTGTTGGGGGGAGAGGGTGTCTTCTCCTCCTCCTTTTTTCCCTTCAGCAAATGCAGTTTAAATAGTGAAATATGTAGTTGAGAAGATAATTCGCCAGTGCTTTCTAGTGTATTGGTCATTTTATCTGGAGTATCCAAATTTAGTATACAAATGCCAAACAAGCACATCATTTTTGTGAACCACAAAACATTTTAATGTACTTTACAGAAATGCAGAACTGGTTTGAAAGATTTTGCATGCTCTGGTTGTTCTCTCAGAGAAGCCAGTGTGTGTCTACCTGCTCTTTAAGCGAGCTTATAAGGCTTTAGTAGGCTCTCCCTTGGAATGAACTGTCCTTGAGAAAAATAACAGCTATGATGTTAGCATCTAATCTTGGAATATGATTTGTTCTGCTTAGAATTTTAAGTACTTATTTTCAAGAATGATGTACTCTGGCATTAATTAAGTTAGCACACGTGTTCTGGGATACTGAATCAGACTGTACCACAACTAAAAGCTCTCAATACATATACCGGGGATTTTAAGGAAAGCAGGCAGACAACACAGATCTGTCAGGCAGTGTGCCTAGTCTCCTAAATTAATACGAATATTCGTAAGATAAGGTCGGTGACCGTTACTAGCAGTAGGGTTGATTTCATACGTATTTGGACCATGCATACAGATAGCATGCAGATGTTCGGGTGTCCAGTGCCTTCAGCCACTCCCGTAAGGAATCTGGATCTCAGGGTGGAAATTTCATGGGTTGAGGCTTGTCCTACAGCTTTCCTCACGCTCCTCTCCTGCCAGAAATATCTTGCACAAAAGTGTGGCTCTTCAAGTGAGCTAGAAGAGAAGCGAGAAGGACAGGGAAGTGAGAGAGAAAGGAATTGCCTAACCGTTTTATTTAAAACGCATGTGTTTCCGTTTGAATGCCATCATTTTCTATTAAAAGTATTCAAGAATCAAGAATGACCACAACCAAGCTGCAGTTTCCTGCTCCTTTCATATATACCATTTTTTGCCAGAAAGAAGCAGCTTAGAAGTTGTTGGAGATTGTCAGATCTGGGATAATCAGGAAATCTGACCTAGCAGTGCCATTTGTTTAAACGTTCAAAATATGCCGGGTAACAATATCCCCATTTCAGTAAATTCTCTTCCAAGCAGAGGAGAGGCAGGAGGTGTGACTTGCAGGGATCTCGGTCTGCTGGCCAGTCCCTCCAGCCAAAGCTCTGCCCACCTTTGGGGAGCAGCGTGGGACCTCGGCCAGAGCTGAGGTGACGCAGAGGTTGTCTCTACACCAGGGTGGGCAGCTTGAATCCCGGCGGGGCGATCAAAATAAACTCAGCCCAAAGTTAGAACGAGTTAAGTGAATGACGATGGATCAGTAATGTTGCAGCACTAACTCAGCATTTTTGCACACGTGCTAGAGATGTACAGGTGCCTCTTTTGGGTTTGTTTCTTAACATACTGGGCTGAAAATTGTGATGCTAATTACAGGGCTATTAATAAATAACTACATAGAAGCTCTCCAGATTCAAAAGACTGATATCATGCTTCTGTGTCTCTAGTCATGCAGATGAACGATATATTACTGCATGCCTGTGGCAAAAAAATACCACCATTTTCAATGCTTGCTTTTAAATAAACAAGAATTGGAAATATTCTTGGCTACCATCACTGTGGTTGAAGAGCCATTACTGGTCACGCTGATTCAAAGGACTAGCGTGTGCCTGACTGCTGCGAAGCATCGGTCAGAGATCCATCTGTTCAGGAGCACTGAGCGAGTCGTTCATGGCCTTAGCTACTGCAGGACAGCTCAGCGAAAAGCTGCTCTGGACACACCAAAGGTGATCTCTATCTGCCTAGCTCTTTCAGTTGTCTGGTTATTCTTTGGTTTTTAACTGTGAGAAAATTAGCTTATCTGTGCATGCTTTTTCTTGCTCTCTCTCTCTGTATATAGATGCTTTTATATATATACACACTTATATATGAATCCATATATATATAATCTTTGTGTTACTAATGGAGTAGTTCTTGCTTCCGTGTGGAGTGGTTTTGAGACCTTGGTTTTGCTGATCCACCAATACAAGACAAAGAGCAAAGACAGCCACTGACATTAGTCCCATCCTTGTCTTTATCTTTAGAGGAAAAGACTTCAGTTTACTTCTAGACTGTAGACAAATAATCGAAGGAAATGACGCATTTTTGTCTATTTGGGAGGCCTGTGTTTAAGTAGAGGACACTGGTTCATGCCCAGGAAGCATTCCTAGAGGATGAAGGAGCGAGAGGTGCTGCAGGCAGTGGGGCAGACCAGCGCAGCGCTCGGGGAGCAGCGAGGTCAGGTCCCTGTGGTGGGTGCTCGGGGGCAGACAGACCCCAGGGCTCTCGTGTCGGCGGGGATGGTGCTAGCACGCACAGCTACCAGGAGCAGACTTGTATCTTTTGAGGGCTTCAGCAGGCGCCATGTCCTTCCCCTGTCACTCCCTGTGTTGTGCTGGCTGCAGTGGTTTGTGTCACTGCATGGGGACTAGGCTGGGGAAGGGATCCAGCTGAAGAGTCACCTGGAAGGAAGTGGTTATTTTCCAGCTGAGGAACCTGCCCAGTCCATTTCATGTGTGCTGCAGAAAGAGTTCTGCCGGCACCCAACCACCAGCCATACGGCCATGGGGATGAAGGAGAGCCGTGGAGGTTCCCGAACCGTCTCATTTGGCTCTGCTGCGAGTGTACAGCCAGAGTCTTTGTCACCACGTGGAAAAAGCTATAAATAGGGTCATGCTGGAATGACCCTGGGCAAACGGGTGTTTCCTGTGAGCGGGTTCACAAATGACATTGCTCTTGTCCTTTGGGGATGTCAATTCATAGGTCTCAGAGGATGAGCAGCTGGTCCTTGGAGCAGCAGCACAGGGGTTAAAAAGCAGCCAGAGCAGCATGGATGGAAACCAAATAATAACCAAATTTGGTTTGTTGCAGGGATCAGAGCCAAGGTCCTTGAGGAAATACTGATGATCCAAGCTCATGGGCACCCACCTTTAAAAGGAAATTCCATCTACTAAAGTGGTTTTATTTTTATACAAACTTGGTTGCTTTTGTCCCTTTCTGTTTCCTATAGCCTTTGGAAAACTAAAATGACAAACGCATTTTTGTTTGCGGTTTGTGAAGACCAGACCATGAAAAGAATGTGCGTCATTTTTTTAAATGTAGGGTTTGCAAGGTGTGTGAAGAGGCAGCCGACGCGTGTCGCAGTGGTGGTGAAGTAGTGTCAGCACCGCCGGCGGTGGCTGGAGGTCCGGGAGGGGCTGTGCTGGCTCGGGGCTGGGCTGGAGCCCATGTACCCGCCGTGGGACGCTGCAGGGGAATGCCCTCCAGCCCTGCAGGTTTCTTCCTGTGCTGATTCCTTCAGCTCCGTTTGGCTGCTGTCGCACGGCAGTAGCATGACAGCGGGACCGGTGACCGCTCTAGCTGCAGCCTCTGCTCTCCCAACGCGGCCACCTTCTGCCGATGCACAGGCGATCCCGGCAGCCCGGGAGAGGCAGCCGTGCCACTGCGGGGTTTGGATTGCCCTCTCGTGGCAGACGCTGGATCATGGAGGCTGGTGTCGTGCCACACAACCCAATGGGTGCAGCTTGCTCCCTGGCACGGGCACGAAGCACCCATCCGGTGGGGCTGCCCAGGGTCTGCCACGCGGTGACCCTCCCGGGACCCCTGGCCAGTCACCGTAACGCACCGGGCAGTGCTAACTCGGGCACAGCCAGATCACCCAGGAGCACAACCACGTCCGAGCACTGTGGTGCTTGGGGTGATCTCCCAGAGCTAGCCACAGCGCGTTTCTTCAGAAAACAGAAGGAGCCCTGTGGGTGGCTAAGCGGGAGCCAAAATCAAACCTGCTGTGTGCTTGGCGCTCGGTCCTGCTGGGTTTTGGTGCTCTTTGACATCAGAGGTGGCTCTAGAGAAGCCAGGTCCCTGCTGCTCGGGAGCCAAGCCCACCGTCCCGCACTGCTGTGCTCCTCCTGGGGCCGGGCGCCCGTCCTCATGGCACTCTTGCAGACTTCCAGAAATCCCGACTCTGCTCCGAGCCGTGCCTGTGACACCCGTCAACCAAATTAAGCGACTTTCTTTTCCCGGTGTCGCAGGTATGTCGAGAGTACCAGCGTGGCAACTGCAACAGGGGAGAGAACGACTGCCGGTTCGCTCACCCCGCCGACAGCGCGATGATCGACACCAATGACAACACGGTCACTGTCTGCATGGATTACATCAAAGGGAGATGCTCACGGGAAAAGTGCAAATATTTTCACCCTCCTGCACACCTGCAAGCCAAGATCAAGGCTGCCCAGTACCAGGTTAACCAAGCTGCAGCTGCCCAGGCAGCAGCGACTGCAGCTGCCATGGTGAGTTTGGAAAACACCTCTGGAGTAGAAGTCCGTTGACGAGAGAAAATAACTGATGTGTTAGCTGTTCTTGCTGGAGGGGGGCGTGTGTGCTCGGGGGTCCCGGTCACTACACGGTGCAATGAGCTTTCTCAGCATGTGGTGCCAGGTCTGCTCTTAAGTAGTTTCAGACCGTTAAGGTGTTTCACTAATTTTGCCTGCTGATGTACAGAGTATCTATATGTACATATATGTGTGCATACGTGTGCGTGTGTCTGTACGTGTGTGTGCATATATGTATATATAGTTTATTGTATGTTTGTGCGTGGGTAGATGCATATCTATCTAGTTGCACAGATAGATAAACCCATATTTCAGTTACTGTAAGTCCGTGTTTGTAGCGAGTTAGTTGGAAGTCGATGCCCCTGTGTTAGTGCTGCCCGTAGCCCACCTGCCCTGTCCCCCACCGAGGCTGGCGGCAGCTCTCTGGAGCAAAGCTCCTACTTGTATGGGTCAGGCCCGGAGCTGCTCCGGGATGGTTTCCCAGGGCGGAGAGGCCGTCATCCCGCGGAGGGCTGCGGTGGCACGTCGCCCTGGCTGCGCGGAGCCCCGTGGGGTGTGGGCAGAGGAGCAGAGCGGGCGCGGTGGCCGGGAGGAGCGGGCAGGTAACCACAGGCTGCCAGAGGCCTGGCGGGGCGGGCGGGGAGCCGGCGGCCGCGTGCGGGAAGCCCCGTTTCCGCTCCTGCATCGCCGTGAGGCCCCGCGTCTCCCCCCGGCCTGCCCGCGGGAGGGGGCCGCCGTCCTGCCCGCCCTGCCCGTCCTGCCCGCCCTGCCTGCCCTGCCCGCGCGGGGGCCGCCCGCCGGCCCCCCGTGCATGCCTAGTCTTGTTACCGTTGTACACGGCATCCGGTGATTTGTTTTTATTTGTTTTTTCTCACCTACCCAAATGCACTGCTGCCCCCATGATGCACCTCTGCTTGCTGTTTATGTTAATGCGCTTGACCCCACTGGCCATTGCCATCATGTGCTCGCTGCCTGCTAATTAAGACTCAGTCGGCTGTCAAATCACTGAAGCGACCCCTCGAGGCAACCTTTGACCTGGTACTATGACCTTTCACCTTTTAGCTTGGCATGTAGCTGTATCGTAGAGTCGAGTTTGGGTTTAATGTGTAGAAATGGAATATCCCGGTTCCCCTCCCTCCCTGGTCCCCGGTGAGGGGGGCGGGGGCGGCCGGGCCAGGCTGGGCACAGAGCTGGGACCCCGCCGCCCCCACACCCCGCCGGCCCCGTCCCGTCCCCTTCCCTCCCCTCCCGTCCCCCCCCCCCCGTCCCGTCCCATCCCGTCCCCGAGGGTGCCACGCGGGCGGCCGTGGCGCAGGGCCGACCGTGGGCGCAGGGTGCGTTGGCATGGCTTCGCGGCGCTGTGGCGCGGAGGCGGCCTGGGGGTGCCGGCATGCGACGCGCGCTCTGCATGCCCGGGCAGGCGCTGGGGCCCGGGGAGTGGGTTGGCGCCAGCGGCCCTGCCATCCGCTCCGGACGGTGACTATTAACATCGCTTCTACGTGTTGATCCTCATGGAGCTAGCAGTGCTGCTTCCCCCCACCCCAGTACCCTCGCTCCTGATCGAAGCCCTGAAGCTTTACCGTAGCATAATACTTAACGGCGGTTCCTATAACGTACGGCTCCAACACATTACCTGTGCCGCTGTAATGGTAGGCTAAAGTAGTGCTCCCTTGTAAAGCTTTTACCTCGCCTTTTATTTGGTAGTTAAGTCTGCTATGCTGCTTGCTTGCTCATGGATAAACATGGTGCTGCCTGGTTTTTTTGCCTTCTACTGATTTTTCTTTTTTCCTTTCTCTCTTTCCTTTTCTTCTCCCTCCCTCCCTTCCTCCTCCACACCCCACACCCCCCTCCCCCCCCTTTTTTTTTTCTTTTTTTTACTGGACTTTATTTTTATACCCATCCACCATTCAGGGAATTCCTCAAGCTGTACTTCCCCCATTACCAAAGAGGCCTGCGCTTGAAAAAACCAATGGTGCCACCGCAGTCTTTAACACTGGTATTTTCCAATACCAGCAAGCTCTTGCCAACATGCAGTTACAGCAGCATACAGCCTTTCTCCCACCAGGTAAGTGCTTCTCCTTTGCCTTTTTCCGGGGAGGGAGAAGGGGGAATTCAGGAAAAAAACACGCTAGGAGACAACCGCTTGTTCCTGATGGCAAAGGCGCAGAGGTGTTTGCGCAGCGGCGCTGGTGCCGCGGCGGCTGCAGTCGGGTGCAGGCAGCCTCTCTCCGGGCTGAGACGCTGCGGTGCCTGGTGAGCCGCGGGCAGAGGAGGTGCTGGCTGCAGGCAGGCTGGCTTCTCTCTGCTTCGCTCGGAAGCTGGGTGGGTGTTCTCCAGTCTAATACAAAAATCAGTACCATGCTTCCTCTCGTTCCTCTTCCCCTCGATTAACTTCTCTCTTCGTTATGCATCTCTTAAGCTGTTGTATTTGTTTCTCTTTGCTGTAAGACCCCTTTGCCTTCGTGTGCTTAGCAACAGTTGTTCTGAGTCACACACTTGAAGGTTTTGATTTTAGTCATGGTGCAGTGATCATAAAAGACACTGGCAGGCAGTCTCGCAGATAGGCTCATCATGAACCAGCACAGGAAACCAAGGTTCAGGCCTCTACGCTGAAGCCTCAGGGTTGATTTTGGACTAAGCAGAACTGAGGTGCACTTGTTCTTATTCAGGAGTGATCAAATCTGCACTTGTCCTAGTGTAACTGCTGAAGAATTGGTGCCTGTACTATTTACATAAGCAGAAATCCCTTCAGAGGACAAGTGATGGGACTTAAAGTTGGAATATATATATTTTGGTTCTCCAAACAGCACTTCATGAAAAAAATCCATTATCTAGTATGACACAGCTGAGTTAGTTTTTCACATATGAACCCACAGTAAATCAGCGCTGTCATTCTAGGAGGTATGCAGAGGACGTCTGGTAGGTCTGTGCTCAACAAATTGGAAGGAGTCAGTGAGGACAGCCCTTCGTAATGCAGACTAGCTGAGGGGAGTGGAGAAAGGAAAATACAGCTATTCAATCTTTACCAAAAAAATTTAAGGATTTTATTCTTAACATTTTTGGCAAGCACGTTCCCAGGAATTCGGCATAATGCCTTTTACTGTTCTTTCTTCATCTGGCGTACAACCAATATGTATAATTTAAATGGCACAAAAATCAGTTGCTTGATGTAGTACATTGTAATAACTTATTTAGGTTCCAAAAATACATTGCAACCACTAAAATATATTAGTAAAAGCTTGTTGGAGTCCATAGGAAGACTCTGATGGAGTTAGCTTTAGATCAGGTTTGTAGCCCACATACTAAAATTCTTACAAAAATGCTTGTGCAATCCCAGTCCTTCCTGTAGATATTAAACAATTTCACAGATTTGTTTTGGCAAAGCATAACTGGTGTAGTCCGTAAACGCAATTCTCCAGCTTCCATTAGATTGGTGAGGGGCTGGATGATTTCTGGAAGTACTCGAGCTGCTTTGAATTGCGCCCTTTGAACTTAGAAGCTGGGGCTGTGGTTCCTGTGCGTCAGATCTCATTTGCACTACGTCAGTGACGGGGACCTTTCACGTCAGCACTTGCACACATCCTACCTCAGCTCTTCCTCTAGCAAATTACTGAAACCTGCAGGGGTTTGCGCAGTGATGCTTCATTTGACCACTGAAGTTTAGCATAAGTTAAACAAGAAGAGTAAAGGATTTCTTAGCATGAGCTACTATAAATTCTCTTTTTATATTTTTCAGGTAGCAGCAGTTTGAGCTTTCCAGCAATCCAGTACTTTCCCAAAAGTTTGAAAATTTTATTTGCCACCTTGCCATTCTTAGTCTTCTCCACTTAAAATTAACTAGCATCAGTCCTGTTTGTGCATAGTCATCTGGAAACAGAGTTTCACCGTCCGTCCCTAAGAACGGACGGGAGAGCACAGAGCATGGGTGGCCTCTGCGCTGCCAGGCAGCAGAAGCAGGTTAATTCAGTGGGCTCTGAATTAAAGTGGCATTTTTCAGGTTCAGGCACCCAAAGTGTAATTACTCGTATGTGTTCTTAGTTGCTTCAGCTGCAGTGAGTGAGAATGCAGCAGGTCTGGAGGACAGGACACTGGCAGAACCTACACGGTGCAGGTCTGTACCCCTGCGGAGGATCTTGGCAGGACCCTCCTCCCTGCAGGGCACTTCCCTCTCGATGTTTCACCCTTGAGAGTTTTCCACTCATGTTCCAGACAAACCCAGATACCTCTTCTAAATTGTAAGGCCTAATTCTGGCTGCCTGTATGCAAGGGCATGTGAATGCAAACAAAGGGATCGTCCGTGCCAGGGGATGGACACTGGCACTCCACCCAGAAGTCTTTAAATGATTAAACGCCCTTAGATACTCATCTCCCCGCTCTCAAACAAAACTCCCTCTTTGCACGGCTCCCCTCTTGATGTCTCCCAGAAACCTTGGCTGCTGGAAGCTGTCCCCAGACTGAGAGAGGAGTCTAAAAGGCGTTGCAGGAAAGAACTGGGAACACTTGTGGTGTTGGCGAGTTAAGTGGAGTTAGTCTGCCGAATGAGGAGGCTCTGCACAACTTAATAGATGTTCACAGCTTGTTTCGGTACTTTGGTCCTGGCTGCCGACTCGACACCTTGGCAGACACGCAGGCGAACGTTTTGCTGTGGGGCTGTGAACTTGCAGAGCACCGGTTACTTGGCGTTCACTACTTCCGCACATGCTCTTTGTCCCGCAGTACCTGCGAGCTGGCCGGGGGTATGTCTGTACGTGCAGATAGAGAGCTCCTATGTGCAACTAGATGACGTTCATGCCCTGGTGCTTGTTACCATCCTGTGCCTCAGCTCGCTGTCTCCTCAGTTGTGCTGATACGGCTGTTCCTGCCTGTAAACCGGGTGACCAGACGGTCTTTGAGAAGCGTAATCCTCCAGAAGCCAGGGCTCAGGTTTACAGGATGCTCCCAGGAGCTGCTGTCCTGATGCACCTGCAAGAATGGCAGCAGGGCAGCTGAGCCACGAAGCCAAGCCACGGCAAGGCTTTGGCCGCCTCTGCCATGAGGTTAACGCATTGCATGTTTATTTAGTTACTGCAGCTTCATCACCAGAGAGCGAACTTGCTCATCACTGGGACTCACTCGGTGCACAGATGCTTTCCCAGAGCGGCGTCTGTGTAAGCACCTCCCTCCATCGGCTTCTGGGGCTGCGTAAAAACACTGCTCTGCTCCGCATGTCAGGGAGGGAAAGATCAGGCACAACTGTTCACCTCCACAGGACTCCTTATGCTGTCTTGGTGATATTTTTAATTAGGATTTAGTAGATTGAAGAGAATCAATAGACTGAGGGGAATAATACGAGGGAGAGAAGAGAAAAAAAATGCTTCAAACACCAGGAAACCTAGAATATTTGTAAAAGTAGCTTTATTCCACTGCAGAAATAATCTGGTTGTGAAGTTATGATCAGTTAACTGAGCACATTCTTGAATTAAAATTCTGCCTTGTGCTGAAAAGCTAGGGAACATTTGAAACTGCACATTTATTATTCATGCATTCTCATTAGTCAGTCAAAGCTCCTGAAGTCAAGATGAATATTAAGGTCATAGCAAAAATTATTTTTATTACTGGTAAGAGGGTCATACAGCATTATGTCTTCATACTTGCAAATTATTGCACCCTAGCTAGTATTTTCATTTCTGCCTTATGTTCATTTGCTTCAATTCCCTTTCAAAACTGTGTGCACTGGTTATAATGTTAATGATGATAACTCAGACTAAAATTTTGAGCTGAAAAGCTTTACGGTGATATTTTGGAGTCATTATGAAAATCTAACTTGTCTTTAGCATGTAGACCTAATTATGCGTGGAATGACGTAATATTCCAGATCTAATGAAGTAGGTACAACCTTATAAATAGGGCACTTCTGCACAGAGACAGAACTCAAAGGTTCTTCTCTGTAACCTCATTAACACCACAGAGGTGTCGTAAGAGGGACTGAGAAAGCAGTTTTACTTACTGCTTGTACTTTATAGCCAAATTTTGCTCCATTTTTTAATCTTGCAAGTGGCCCCATTGACTTGAGCCATGATTTGTGCGTGTGGAAGTCAGAAGAGCTACCCTTCTTTTGACCTTTCTTTGTGAATATTTTCAGTCTCTTCCATGGCACAGAAATAGAAGAGTAATTAGGAAACATGATTATGCCCTTTTCTTTGTAGCCTTACCGATACAGCGATGACAGAGAATAACCTTGTCCCCAGCACTAATTGCACCGACTGACTTGTTCCCTGCTCAGTTAAATGCTCTGGAGATCGTGCAAGCCACTGCAATGCTTGGCACCGGCTAAAACAATTTCCTGTCCCCTTGGCGGTCACGTAGTGGCGAGGAAGCAGCATTGCCATTGCCGTGGCTCCCACCAGCAGTCTTCTAGAATGTTTCCATTCCATAGAATGACTGGTGGAAGGTATTTTGCTGTGCAAAGTAAACAGAATTACCAGCTTAGTGATATTTAAAAAATGACACCATAATGTTCCCCAAAACACCATACTGCTGTTGGCTCCTGCTGTTGCAGGGCAGAATTCACCAGGCGCTGTCGCTTCAGTTATTTTTGTGGAGCCTAACGACAGTTGCAGGTTGTGAGCCCAGACACCAGCAGCTTAAAATACATCGCATAATGTAGAAAAAAATGCTGAACAAGTATTCTTAGGTGCTGCCATGAGCTGCATGGGAGGCTTGGGCTGTGCAGCCACCCCTCTGACCTGGTGTTAAGCAAGCAGCAGAGGACAGTCAGGATCGCTTCCACTTCTCCGCCAGCTCACCGGGGTCACACAGATATGACAAAAGCACTGCGTGCCAAATTCAGCTGGGTTTTCCCTGTACGTTACCTAAATATTGGAGCAGTCGGGCTGTGGCTAATGAAACAGTATAGATCAAGTCATTGCTCTGTGAGGGATCGTCACTCCAGCCCATCCGAGAAGGGCCCCAGCTGGAAAGGAGGAGAGGAGAGGAGAGGAGAGGAGAGGAGAGGAGAGGAGAGGAGAGGAGAGGAGAGGAGAGGAGAGGAGAGGAGAGGAGAGGAGAGGAGAGGAGAGGAGAGGAGAGGAGAGGAGAGGAGAGGAGAGGAGAGGAGAGGAGAGGAGAGGAGAGGAGAGGAGAGGAGAGGAGAGGAGAGAGGAGCCTCTTCTCGCCATCCATTCATCGTCTTTATGTCAAAAGGCAAAAAGAGTTAAGACTAAGAGAGCTTTAAAATAAAGCTAAAGAAGCTTTTCCTAGCCACGCTAATATTCCACGGTGCTGCAAAGGCAAACACGATATACCGGCACACAGTTCGATCAGCTCTTTTCCCTTCACTGAAGACTAGTTCTAATGGGTCACTGTGCTATTGTATGGTTTGATTGTGCTGACAGTTACATGCCACTGTTCCCATAATAACAATTTTTCTTCTTTGTTCAAATGAAATTTCTAATTACACGTGTGATGGGTTGTTTTAATTCTTTTCCCTTTCCAAATCCACCTTCCTGTTGCAATGCATGATGGGCAGGCTCAATATTGTGCATGACACCCGCTACAAGTGTTGGTAGGTGCCAGCTTTGTTTCTTGATTATCTTAAACCTGTGGTGCAGCTCACGGACCCTCAAAATCCACTGCTAGATTTTAACGTATAGCTCTTGTGCCAATCCATCTCCCTTAGCCTCCTGCACTAACACCTGTCAATTAAATGCAATTGTTTTATTTAATTGACATGGACAGATAGACGTCATTAATTTTCTATAGCAGTTTGAATTGCACATTGTTCCTTGGTGGATTTTGATTGGACTATGAGTTCCAGTGTTTAGAAACTATCTTGTGTTAAATAAAGACTGTATCTTACTATAGCCACGTAGACGTATACTGTCCTTCAACAAGATTAACTTTTGTTTGCAGTAAATATTTGGGTTGAATTTTTAAAAGACAAAAATTTGTAAATATAAGGGCATTTAAAAATTACTCTGTTGATTTTTGTATTGAAATGGTTAAGCTTGTTTGTGTCGATTTTCTTGATTTGATGGTAACAAGCGTTTTCCCCTTTTTTTCTCTTTCATTTCCCTCTCCTCTTTCTCCCTGGAATGTTGTCCTGCTTTGCACTGTGATTGCATGTCACGCGCTGGCAATGACGTCTCGGGCTTTTTGCTGTGATAAATACCATGCTCAATTATCCTACCACGTGTCGCTCTGGTTCCCATACTGCTACACTCTTCTGTATGTTTGCTTATATGATTTTCCTTCCGAAAGTTCCCATGGTGCACGGTGCTACGCCAGCCACTGTGTCTGCAGCAACAACATCTGCCACAAGTGTTCCCTTCGCTGCAACAGCCACAGCCAACCAGGTTTGCTAATTTACAGCTTTGTTCCTTACAGACAACTTGAAATTGGTGCTTGTAATGAGCATGGGGGTTTTGATTTTACCTCTTGTTGGCCTACACATTCTCTCTAAGACCTGCAGCACAGCTTAATAAGCCTTTGTCCATGCTCAAAAGGTGCTGCGGTTCCATTTCTGATGCTAAAAATAATTGACAATAGAGTTTCTGACTCAGTCTTAACATTTACGGGCCATGCTGCTTATTTCTACTCTCAGAGATGTAAAGAGAAAGGGATAATACACGGAACCCATTATTTATTTCTATTTCTGTGAAGCCAACAGTTCCTTTTAGTGCAGAACTCCAGTGAAAGCCAGTAAAACCTTTGTGCAGAGGGGCTGCAGGATCAGAATTCTAACAGTCTGAATTGAGCAGTCTGAACATGTCCTGACTCTCCTCTTCCAAGAGCAAAACAAAAATGTTTGTTGAGCATGGGCCACAGAGAAACTTCTTTTAAGCCTTTGTTTCAGCTTGTGATTCTGCTGGGAAAGGGCCGATCACTTGTTGCAGTTGACAGACTTCAGTTAGGAAAATGTCCATTAGAGTCTGGTTTTACTTCTAAATAGCTACCCCGTTGTTGCCATCTTTGCATGTAATTCAGGAATAAAAGAATAATGCTTTACTAAATAAGTGATTAAAAGTCCCCTCCAGAAACGATGCTCTAAAGATAAGCAGCGGGGGCCGGAGGAGCTGCAGTCCCCACATACACCAGCTGGAGCTGCACCTGAGGACAGATCGTGGCTTGTGGTTTTACCTAGCTGGGTTGTCAAACATGCAGATTTCTGCAGTACATCTGGCTGAAGGTGCAGCAATAAAAATTTTTAAAAGACTCTAAAAACCCAACCTATTTTTTGAGATTTGCTAGGAAGTTAGAATCGCCTACATCCTGAAACCATCAGCTCTGGTCTCAGATGCAGGTATTACTCTCGGCTCAGTGGGAATCACACATGTGCCTTTTCTAGAAGGGCGCTAAACGTTCTCTTCTGCATGTAGCAGCTGTGGTTCTGTATGTGTAATTCATTCCGGAGATGAATGGCAGGTTTTGAGGCAGGCTCACCTGACATGCTGAGCTCCCTAAGTCGTTAGAGCTAGCTCCTTAAACAAGTTCCACATCCCGTCATAAAGTGTCCAGGTTTGCAGCTGGACGGTAAGCGGCAGTGCCGGTGCCGTGCCCTGCTGTGCACGCCCCTCTGTGCTCGGGGGGACGGCGCCGGCTCCTGCAGAGCCAGGAGCCCCCGGCCTCGCCGCAGGGGCTCTCGCAGGATCGAGTCCAGGGTTGTTGGCTTCGAGCCCTTCTACCTTCACCTGTTGAGCACGACCAGTTTGTATTACGCCCAGCTGCACGTTCTTTGTTAACCTGTCTGCTTACTGGTCTCTCAAAAATACTATTCCAAAAATTACACTATTGCAGCAATATATAGGGAGCACAGCCCGAGTCTCAAAAGGGACCCGGATATTTTACAATTCCAAAAAATACTCAGTCTACTTAGCAAGTAGCACTTCCTGCTCTTGAGAAATTCTTGCTGAATGACCATGTCAGTCATGGATTTAAACTAGCGTGAGAATGACTTTGTATTTTGGAAAGCTAGTTTATAGGCAGGACTACCTCTGCATACATGTCACCTAAACAAGCAACCACCTGTATGCCCAAAGTATCTTAATATTGTAATTTACTGCACTATTCAGTTAATTTAAGTGTCTCCATAAGTCCAGAGACTGGTGAGGACAAGCCAAGCCACAGAAAAACATCCTTTTTAAAAAAAAAAAAAAAAAAAATAAAAATCTCTGTCCAAATAACCATGCACTTTCCCAAACAGATTACAGGGAAACTTTCTGTTGTAGAATCTGACCATTTCATGCATACCCTCCCTGGAGCCTCATAACACATTTAGTAAAGTACTGCAGCCAAACCTCAATATATACATATATAACGAATATATGTATATACTATGTGAGCAATGCTGAAATTATTTAATGCCACACGGTGCAATGTGCATGCATGCCGAAAAGTCTTAAGATCTGGCCCTTCATCTTCATTGACTGGTGTTGAAGGTCCTTGGTATGTTCCGACAGCACTGTCCCTGATGCTTCTACACAGTTGGGTGCAACAGCCTGTCCTGCAGCAGTAGAAAAAAATGGTATGAGAAGCTTCATTATGCTTGAAGCACGTTTCTGTACAAGTTGGCAATGTTGTAGAGTTGTGTGAAGTTGCTAGGGGAGGAGAGGGCGCAAGGGGTGGAAAAACCAAGAGCGAGACCTAGAAGCGATTTAGTTAAGCTGAAACCACCCCATTCCCTTCCTTGTGTGGATTAACAGGTCAGCCTTCGCATCCGCCAGGAAACGGTCCTTTCGGGTGCTGCCGCCGTTGGTGACGGTACACATCAGTTTTGTGTGGTGTGCCCCAGCGTGTTTCCCTCTACGTGGGCACATCGGTTTGCTCCCTCCGGCCAGATTTGTGGTCCTGCCTAACGCAGGGTTCCTCCGGCACGCCGGTGCCCCGGTGCCGCTCAGGACCCCCGGGACCTCAGCCTGTGCGCCGCCCCCGGGGCTGCAGGGCTGGCCCCCGGGGCGGGGTGTCTGCGCTGCGGGGAGTCTGCCCTGATTTCTGTAATGGGAAACTGAGTTGATGGGGCACTTCGAGAGCCACGTGCTGAGTTCTGGTTACGTGGACGAACATTTTGGGAATTGTTTCACTGCTTTGGGGAGTGTTAGCTTTTCAGCTGATCCACCGTGCTGCCCACAGCGGCCGTGGGAAGAGCGGGCAGCTCTTCTTGGCAGTGGATTTCCACCAGCCGTGAAATTCAAGCTCAGGGCATCTTAGGTTTGGCATTCAAAAACCAAGACAGCGAAAGCAGTGAGCACTTCACAAAATCAGACTGAAACGAGGCCGCTGTAGAATTTAGCTTTTTAAATGATACACTGAAAGCACAGAATTTTGTGTAGGCCAACAAAAAGGGCTATTTTCCATTACTGCACTGCATGACTTTTGTAGATTTTAACTTCTCTTATTTCCTAAACGGCCAATAATACTTATTTATATTTGTCAAGTAGTACTTAACACAATGTTTTCCAGTTTTAAGTTGCTATTGTAGCACTTCAGTTGACTTTAACTTATAGTTACAATATAAAATCCACCAACTCACAGCTGATCCTCACTTTTCCAAACTTATGTTCTGTAGCAAAGTGCTGTGTCTCTGGGTCGGCTCATTGCACGTGTTACTCATTGTTGAAATTTTTTACCTATAGATACCCATAATATCTGCCGAACATCTGACTAGCCACAAGTATGTTACACAGATGTAGACATTTTGTCATCAAACAGTAAGTTCCCAATGTGTTGTTGCTTGCAGTTTTTGTGTGTTTATATGTGCATAATTTGTCTTTTTCAGGGACAGGATGTTTTTATTTTCTTTCTAAGACAATTAGTAAGATACGGGGGAAGAGGCGCTGAACTGCAGTGCCGTGCCGTTCTTCCCCGAGTGGAGATCCCGGTGTTAGCAGTGACCCGCTGGCTAGTGCGTTGGGCCAGACATCAGCATTAGTGTGTCCATACCCATAGAGCAGAACCGGAGCCTGCAGATAGAGCTTTAGGTTTTGTCTATAAATACGATGGCTCCAGCACTGATGGGAGCCGAGGCCAGGTCTAGGGGAGGTGGTTACTTACATTAAGCTGTCTTGAGCAAGAACTAATCTTAACGTCTCCAAATTTGGAAAGCCAGCATCTCTGAAAATACAAGTTTAGTCATCTGCCTCGCTGCAGCCTGATTCCTTGAGAACACAGGTTGTCAGACCACGGTGCGTTACGTGCAGTGTTTTCCTGGCGTGGGCAAGGAGAGGCCCCGCGGCGCAGGCGCACTTCACGCCTGCAGTGTGTCGGTGTGAACGGCGACCGCAGATAGCGCGTGTCAGCTTTTTATACTGTGACCTTTCATCCTGCGTAGTTTGAACTCGAGGTTTGTGTGCCCAGGCTCGAGAGGTTTGTTTTCCTGTATCTTCCCGTGAGCACACGGTAGTTTCCAGGCTGTCACTGAATTGCCTGCTGTCGTTAAGACCGCCCGCAGCACATCACCTCCCCTCGGACAGCTTGTCATTTGTCTTACCTTTCTCTCCCTCGCGCTCCATTTCTGCTGTGTTTTGTATTGAACGGCTCGGCCACAATGGAATTATTGCTTAGGGTGAGGATTAACTGATCTGCCACAGTGGGTTTATAATAATAGTTATTCCTTTCCGCTGAGCTTAAATGTTTTTAAACTGCTTGAGTGACTTGGGTGGGATGCCGCTTATCTGCAGCCCAGACTTGCTACCGGGCTTCCCTGCGCAGTCAGCTGGGGCTGAGACCATCCCGAGGAGGAGGAGGGCTTGCTCTCCAGAGGAGTCTCTGGGGTGGCAGGCAACGGAGACCACAGAAATAGCTACCCTAGGCATGCAGTTAAGTCAGAAGAATCACCTTGGGAAGGCAGGGCTCAGATTTCTGAGGATGTTTCGGTGCCTCTCAGATGTTGGTTGGGCTCCTGGGTTTTACAGGGCAGCGGCGGCAGAGCCTGGGAGCAGGGAGGAGCCCGGGGTGCTGGCACCGCTCACCAGCACCGTGTGGGAGCTGCCTCCTCGGCGCTGGGCACGTCCCCAGGCTCTGATCCCACGACTGGGGGCTCGGGAGGAGCGGGAGGCCCGTGTTTGGTGCGTTTCATCGCCGCAGAATTCGGGTGCACGGTGAACTCTGCTGCGAGGACGTTGCTGAAGGGAAATCCCGCAGGGGTTTGGGTGCAAGCTTCCCCGGCACTCGGGGGCGGATTTCCCGGTTGCAAGTGCAAAGTTTGGGCTGATGTGGTGCTGCCAAGAAGTTATGACTGTGTTGCAAATGCTTTATCTCTTTTCCTTTCTAGATCATAACTAAAGAGCAAAGGACAGTGTGTTTGGGTTGAGAAGAGGACAAGCTCATTAGCCATAATGTATATACCGTCAAGCAACACTCGGGAACTCCCTCAGCAGTAAGACATCCACACATTGCATGTTAACAAGATGAAACAAGAACTTGGAAATCCACTGCACACTGTTGCCTATATACTTTGTACATTTAATTGATATTTGTGCTGAGGTGATCTTATTGTCTAAAACCTACAACATTGTCTATCTTTTCTAGCACAGAAGTATGCATATGGATTTGAATATGCATATGTGGTGTGTTTCCTACATAATCATGTATGTCACCTTGAAAAGACAGACGATGATGTAACCATAAATCTATTATGTATTGGTACGTCTGTAGACCAAGATATAATTTTTTAAAGTAAGTTTATTTCTTTCAAGGTTTACAAATAACAAAGGTGCACCTTGTATTTAAAATTGCCATTATAGATGAGAGCGTGCATGCACAGTAATTTTTGTTTAAGAGTAATATTTTTAATGTAATAGATTGTAAGAAGTGGTAAGAGAGGTATCTGACAGAGATGAATGTGCCAAGCAAAACCACAACTGTGTATCTTTTAAAGCACATCAATGGCTTTAAATACCATGTTGTTAAGGATTCTCATGAAGTGCCATAGACTGTACATCCGATCAGAGTATTACTTCTGCAGTGTTATTTTCAGAATCACGTGTTCACTTACTTTACTAGTACTAATCAGTCAAAGGGCACCATTCTGTTTCAAACCAAAGCTGTCTCAGAAATGGCCAACTATTCCTTACCGTAACAGTAGACAGCACAAGAGAGATACTCTAGCCGTACAAATTAACCCATACTGGACATATATATAAAGTATTTTAAGGCATTGTAGTGTAATATTTATGCATATTTTACTGTATAACATGATATACGAAAGGGACAAGCCATTTCTGAGACACAGTAACAAATGTTTGAGGAACTTCTTTTGCTTCTATTTATAGCCTCTGTCGAAAGTCGAAAGGACTATAAATGTTTTGCAGAGATGGGTTTCACTTTTACTTCATCAAAGTCACGCTTTACACGGTGACTCTAAACAAAGACGAAAGAAGCACTGACATCAGATGCATGACAAACCAAAACATGAAAACATGGAGATGTTAATTAGCCTAGAAATTGGGTGGGTTAAATACTTGGGTGAGTTTTATATGTGACTTTTTTTGTTCAGATTAACTGCTTATAGCCTTAGAAAGCCTTTACAAAATAAAAACAAAACAATAGATGTGCATTCAAGTTTTAAGAATGGATTCATCCAAAGGAATTCCTTTTTGTGGTTTGGATGTTGCAGCTAGTAAAGGATATTTTTGCTCTGTTCAGCAAAGTGCTGAAGTGGGGGCCAGGTCACTGGTAGCGTAGCGTGGAGTGGAAGAAGCGCGAGTTCGGTTCTAGAACTCTCCATACTTCCAAGTTTACTGCGAGTTTTTATGCTTGAGAGAGATGCTTTATAGTATAAGAATGATGTGTTGATTTTACTGATTGTACTGTACATCTATTAAAGCCTTAGATTATTACATTACGGGTTAAAACCCATACCAATGTAATTTCAATCGTGTTAAGAAAGTATAGGTGACTTCACATGTTATTGTAGTTACTTAACATTATAGAATATTACTTATTTTTTTCTTGTTAAAAGTGTAGTTTTTATTTCTTACATTTATTAGCTTGTTTTCATTTTCTATTACCAGTTGAATACCATTTCAGTTTATAGAACTTTGTTTTATTAGAGTTTACTGATGACTTTTTCAAAATACAAAAAAAAGTAGTTTTCTTCATAACATACTCAGTTTTGAATTTACATGTAGTGTCATATGAGTATTCGTATTATTGTTAACTAAATGATTTATATTTTACTGATTTAATATTACAATGTAAGAATGTCAGTCATTGTTAGTTCTTGTCTAGTTTTCATTAAAAGAACAAAGATCTTTTATATGGATATCTTATAATTATATAATCATTGCTAAGTAAGAAGTTAAGTTGTTGCTATCGCAACAATCCTGGCAGACAATTGAGTAATATTTTGATGATTTATTTTGTTTGTAATTAGTTATTATGAGAAAATCTAGTTCCTAGATATTAGAATAAAATTTATTTTCTACTGTATCCATTTCAAATGTTAAAATATTGTTTAAATATTTTTTGAAATCCCTGAATATCAGGCCTTGTTATAAATAAGCTGCATAATCAATAGATCAAGGGACTTTGTTGATAATCCAAATACTCAAAGTTTACGTAACAAGAATTATAGTGTGTGTGTGCAAACTCTTGAGGGTTGATTATGCTGCAGTTTAGCATGTGGGAACGTATAGAGAGAAGGTTGACTTTTTGCACTTCTGTATATAGTCAAAAAAGAGAGAAACCTGTATAATAGTAAGATCTTATTTTGAATAAAAATGTCTATAATTACAAGGAGTTTTGTTAAGGCTAATAAAATGACAGGCTGAACAAAATTGCTTGCAAAAGTGGCACAGAGTTAGCACTCCATACCCCTTCAAAAAAGTTGCTTTGCTTTATGTGGACAGCTTGTAGTTTGCCAGGATTTTTTCAGCTGGAAAGATATGCCATCCTTCCGAGATCTCATGACTGACAAAAGCTCCACTGGTTCAAATCTGCCTGAAAATCATTAAGAAAAAAAAAAAAAAAAAAGAAAAAAAAAGGCAAAAAAAGCAGGTACTTCAGACCATCAAGGTGAAATCATGGATCAAATATTCCGTACATTATTCAAAAACTACTGCATGTTTAAAGTATCAAAAAATATATTAAAGATATATGCTATTCAAACCAGTTTCTGACAATTTCAGTGGTTTATTGTTCACAAAAAAAGATTCTTCAAAACAAATACTGACTTTCACAAAAGAGTTAAATCATGAACAGGCAAACCAAACAGCACACCGTAGCTGTAGTTGTTATGTGATTATTTTTTATTGCTGTAGTGGTCCTGTTCTTTTAGCAGGTGAAAAAAACCCCAGACCCTGGGAAATGTTACCGTTCTAATGGAACGCGTTCCAGAAACCTTGTCATTATCGTATATGCCAAAGCTGGACGAAGCAGCGATCGGGCCGTTACTTTATCTGATCTCTCCAGTACTCACACTGAATAATTAATGAAGTTGCACTTACACTGCAACCCCGCAACTTTCATCTGCTGAAAGGACAGATGTGCTTGGTTTTACTATTATGTAATCACAGACTTACTTTTGCTTGTAGTTGCTCCAAATTATGTACTCTGTCCTGGGCTGCAATTTGTTTTTATGCTTATTTTATTATTACTGCTATAGTTGACCTTGCTGTATGGAAAAAATAAAGTGAAATTGCCCTAATAAAAATTCTCTTTTCTTAATTATGTTTTTCTATATCAGGTTGAAAATCGCACCGCTTTCTTTTCTATACATTTTTCATTTTATCTGCACATTTGTTAGACTGAAGGGATATAATTTATTTGGGGGAAAACCCCTATATGCTGGTATTGGGGTTTTTTCCTTCAACAGTGCATAGAATGTTAAATATACAGGATATATATTGAGAGTGCTAAGTGTACGTGATATTATTGTTAAACCCCGAGGGTGGATACAAAGCACCAGGACACCACAGTTGCAGGTGAGTGGGCGGCGAGGTGGGTCGAGAACTGGCTGAACGGCAGAGCCCGGAGGGTTGTGATCAGCGGCGCAGAGTCTCGTTGGAGGCCTGTAGCGAGTGGTGTGCCCCACGGGTCAGTGCCAGGTCCAATCCTGTTCAACACATTCATCACTGACCTGGACAGGGGACAGAGTGCACCCTCAGCACGTTTGCTGACGACACAGAACTGGGAGCAGTGGCTGACACAGCAGGAGGCTGCGCTGCCGTTCAGCGAGACCTGGACAGGCTGGAGAGCTGGGTGGAGAGGAACCCAATGAAATTCAACAAGGGCAAGTGTAGGGTCCTGCACCCAGGGAGGAATAACCCCAGCACCAGGACAGGGTGGGGGTGACCTGCTGGGAAGCAGCGCTGCAGAGAAGGACCTGGCAGTCCTGGTGGACACAAGCTCTCCATGACCAGCAGCGTGCCCTCGTGGCCAAGAAGGTCAGTGGTGCCTGGGGTGCACGGAGAAGAGCGTGGCCAGCAGGTCGAGGGAGGTTCTCCTCCCCCTCTGCTCTGCCCTGCTGAGGTCACATCTGGAATATTGTGTCCAGGTCTGGGCTCCCCAGTTCCAGACAGACAGGGAACTACTGGGGAGAGTCCAGCGGAGGGCTGTGAGGATGATGAGGGGCCTGGGGCATCTCTGGTGTGAGGAAAGGCTGAGAGAGCTGGGGCTGGTTAGCCTGGAGAAGAGAAGGCTGAGAGGGGATCTGATCAATGCTTATCAATATCTAAAGGGTGGGTGTCAAGAGGAAGGGGCCAGACTCTTTTCAGTGGTGCCCAGTGACAGGACAAGGGGCAACAGGCACAAACTGGAACACGGGAAGTTCCACCTGAACATGAGGAAAAACTTCTTCCCTCTGAGGGTGAGCGAGCCCTGGGACAGGCTGCCCAGAGAGGTTGTGGAGTCTCCTTCTCCGGAGAGATTGAAAACTTGCCTGGACACGATCCTGTGCAACCTGCTCTGGGTGATCCTGCTTTAGCGGGGGGTTGGACGAGATGATCTCCAGAGGTCCCTTCCAATCCCGACCAGTCTGGGGTTCTGTGATTCTGTCACTCCCTCCTGGGGCAGTACCCCCAAGGTGCAGGTGACAGCAGGGGACCCCGAGCGTCCTCCTGCCCCGTGCCGGTGCCCAGAGCAGGCAGACGGGCAGCGGCGAGGTGGTGGCTGACGTTAGAGGGAGCCCCGTTTCCACGCGCCGCTGCTCCCTGAGGAGTCTCGCACAAAGCACTCCGATTATCAAAAGCATCGGCCAAAAAGTCACAGGCTTAATGGGGAAAAGGAAACACATCGGCACGCTTGTTTCCCACAAGGATTTCAGGTGTCTGCTGTGGTGGTGGCACAGCCCGAGGCCTCACCGAAGAGCTCCCGTTTCTCAGGCCGCTTTTATTTACTTCATTTCTCAGCTCAGCACATCTGGGCGCCTCACTCCCATCGGCTCAACGCCCGGCTCATCTGCACCGATACTTGCGATGACACCAGCGTTTGAATCTATCACTGCATTTAGCTGCTAAGTGAAAAAAAAAATAATGTGTCAAGCAGCACAAATGTTCTAAACTACCAAAAATAACATGATTTCATTTTCCTCTCGAACCTATGAAGAAGGCCGCGGAGGTTCCCGTGGTTAATCGGCTCCGGCCGCTGCTCTGGGTCACTGCTCCTGCGACCGAAGCCGGGCAGGATGCGCTCGGCGACTCGGCCTCTGGCCACCAGCCCGGCGGGAGGTCGGTGCCACGCGGGACCCTCTGCCGCAGCCGGGTCGGGTCTGTCTGTCGCACCGGGCGGTGCCGGGGGGATCGGGCCACAGCTGCCGGTAAGCGGGTACCAAGCAGCCGTGCTGCCCGCAGCGGGGCTCTGCCAGGGAGCCGAGAGAAAATAAAACTGCTCAGATGCTGAGGAGAGCCACGAGAAGGAGCTCCTGCCAAAGCGGCATCGGCGGCCGCGGCACCTCGCCGGCCGGGGCTGGGATGGTAACGGCTGCCGGAGCAACAGCAACAACTGTAGCAGTTGTTAAAAGCAAAATAAAAGAATTTTGGTCAAAGGGGTCCACACGTGTCTGCAGCTGAGATGCTTTCTGAAACGTGGGAAGGATTCTCAGCCTGTGGGGAAGGGGGAGCAGAAACCTGAAATGGAGTTTTAATTAATTGCCTTTGTGCGATTTGTGATGAGAACAGGGAATGGCATCAGGAAGAAGGAAACAGAATAATTCCGAGGGCCTTCTTGCATACATATTTTAGGTATAATAAAAAAAAGCCTATTTCCTGCCCAAACAGAGCCAATCACACCACTTTCTGTGGTCCCGGCAGTGGCGTCACGCGATGCCTCGGTGCCTCGTGCCGGCTGCTGGCGCAGCCGTGGCGCTGGGGAGAGGCGCGGGTCGGGCACGGCTCAGCCCTCCGCAGCACCCACAGGCACGCAGCAGGGCCGGGGCTGGGCAGAGCGGCACGGCCAGCCCCCACCCCGCCGTGCTGTGCCGCCGCGCTGTGCCATGGGCCCGCGGCAACCCGCGGCAGCATCAGCTCCTGCAGCCCCTGAGCAGCCGGGAAAGCAGGTTTGGGGAATTGCACAGGTGCCTGCGGTGGTGCTGAGTGGCCCCGGGGGTGGGGGGGGGTGTAAAGGGCTGGAGGGAGCTGGGGCTGCGGCTGCAGGAGGGAGCTGTGGGTCTCGGGGTGTGCAGGTAGGAGCTGGTTGCTGCTGGGCAGGGGTGGTTTGGGGTCCCTCGGGGAGATCCTCCAGGAGATGGTTCATCTGCAGCCTTGGAAGGGCACCAGCACTGGGGCGGCTTTTGGACCCTGGCTGAGGTCTCCTCGCCAGGTCCAGCCCAGCTCACCTGGTTTCCGGCTAACGGTGCGGAGCAGAGCTGTGGATGTGGTGCTGTGGGATTCCCCTTTGGTTTATGCCTCTGTTGTGGCTCTGAGAGTGATTACAGTCCAGGAAGTAATGGGCCCTTGATGCTGCTTTTGAGGGGGGGTGGACCTCCTGCAGGTGCCCTGCCCCTGCTGTGGGTGCACCCCTCTCAAAATCCTTTCCAGCCCATCGCCGTGCAGAGCTGTCGGGTGTCGGAAAGGCTGAAGGGCCCCGGAGCAGCTCACGTGCAGCTGCTTGAACTGGTTTTTCTCATTGTGTGTCGCTGACTGGTGGTGCGGGGAAGCCCAGGGGTGGGATGGCTGGTGAGAGCAGCGGTACCCGCTGGGGCCTTGTGCTGCTCCTGCAGAAGCTCCGTCTGGCGGCAGAGCTGTGCCATGTGCCGGAGGGGACCCGAGCGCTGCGGCGTTTGCAGCCGGGCGCCCTGTGCCGGGTGCCCGTTGCCTCCAGCCCCCAGGGCCGGGGGGGTTGTGTAGAAAAGTCTCCCTTGTTTATACAGGCTCAAGGAGCGAACTGGAAGCAGGTAAGAAGTCGGCGTGCTGGTTTTCATGGAGTTGGTGAAGATGCTACAAGGTGCGTTATCCCTGTGCTAATAAGCCACAGGAGGAAATGAATCACAATGATATTTCAGGAATGCACCGGAAATAAAAGTGCCGTTACTCCCAAGCCCCCTAGAAGTGCACGGAGGGTGCACCAGGTGTGGTGCAGACCCTTGGCTTCGGGGGTGGACAGAGCAAAACAGCTTTTGGCTGTTTTCATGTGCCCTCAGCTACCAGTTACTGCAGCGGTGGGAATTGTGGCAATTCCTGAGGATGGGACGTACCTGAGTGCTTGGGAGAGTGACCCCCCCCATCCCCGGGGCTGGGGGAATGGGAATGAAGCCGCAGGGCTGAGCTCGGGCGCCTGAGCCGCGGGATGCTGCCGAGATGCCCAGGCAGGCTTGGCCAGGAAGGGGGTGGGGTGCTCGTGCTGGAGAGCGGCATCTGCACTGGAGAAAGCATCCAGTTAGAAGGGAAATGGGTTTTTTCTCTGCTCTTCCTTTGGTGTTGTTACTAATCCCAAGCCGTCCTTGCCTGGATGTGCTGGTTAGCCAGCCCCGCCGTGTACGGAGCACACGGTATTCGGGGCTGCGCTCGCTGCAGGGTGCGCAGGTGCTGCACGGCGCCAGGCACACAGCCCCGGAGCTGCCCCTGGCCATGGCACTCTGCAGGGCGTTGCAAAACGCCGCGTGAGGAAAACAAAGCAAACCCTTCTGTAAAGCAGCGTTGCTAATTGTCGTTTCCACCTCCGGCTTGTTTTTCACTTCTGAAGGCATACCTCCGGCCAAGGAAAAGGGCAGTAGTGGAAGTTGCTGCTTTCTACCTTCCTCTCAAGTACGGCGGGTTTTTAAGAGCCCTAAACCACACTTTGTACAAAATGAGCGGTGTAGCTTATTGTTAGCGTCAGCAGGGTGCAGAGTCACGGGGGAAACTCCTGCGGCGACAAGCTGACCTCCGCTGAGCGGGCAAGTCTCAGCCGAGCTGCTTGTCTCAGTAAGGCTAAAAGTAGACTGCTGCGTCCTGCCGATAGCACGCACACCGCTGGCCGGGCACCGCGTCTTGCAGCGGCACAAAGAAGAAAGTTTGTCCCGGTGCTCGTTTGAACAGGGAGGCTGTCGCAGGTTCGTGTGTGGGTTCAGCTAATCCGGGTGGAGCTGTCCCCTGGTTTGAGCCTCATGCGGGGCACAGAGCCCGGACGGCTTTGGAAGGGCTTTGCCCGTCCCTCCCCTCCTCTTGCCGAGCAGCCGGGAGCAGCGATGCCCGCCCTCGCTCCCCGCAGCAGAGCTGCTCCGGCGCTCCCCGGCTGTTTTGGCAGGGCCGAGTTTAACGCTGGGTGAGTTCAGGGGCTCGGTGCTGAGTGGTGGCGGCAGTGCCACATCCCGGGGTGCCGCTGGCTCCGGGTGCTCCCGGTTCACACGTGTACGGGACCCGCTGCGGTGGAAGCATGAGGTGCTGAAATCCTGACCGAGAAGCGTGCAGAGGAGCCTGGCTCCGCACCGAGCTCCCTCAGCCAGCGTTGGATAAAAACGGCGTTGGGCACGGAGAGCCACGGTGCTGCTGGGCTGTGGGATGCGCTGGTCTCCTTTCGCGGGGTATTTCTGCCTCCACTCAGAAAGTGCGACAACAGCCCGCGCAGGGTGCGCGCCCAGCCCGGGGCTGCGGGTTTGTGTTTTCTCCGGCACCCCAGGTCACACCGAGCCGCCGGCGGCGCAGCAGCCCCCGCTGTGCCCCCATGCAGCACCTTCGCCCGTGCTGGGCAGGAGCTGGGGCTGTGTGCCGGCTCCGGATGATTCCCGCGATGCTCCGGGGCACCTGGGCGGGGGGGGGCCCAGCCGGGGGTGACGTGGTCCTGTGAGCCCCACGCAGGCGGCAGCTGGGGTGGAAATCCGCCTGAGCTCTGGCCGGGCTGTGAGCGGGGGCAGGAGGTGTCGGGCAGCTGCCTACCCGTGCCTTGCGTGCTCGGCACCGCTGGCCTCGCGCTTCTGCTGCAGCGTGCGGGGCCGGTCGCCGCTTCACACCGGGCTGTCACGACCGTACCACGCGTCCTGGTGGTGAAATAACACCTATATTTAAAATGCCATCTTGGTACTTAGCACATACGCACGTGCTAAATGGATTAATCCCTCTGGTGCCTGGGGCGAAGGCTGGGAACGCCGCCGGGGAAGGGGCTGGAAGATGGGCTGCTGCTGGGCTGGGCTGGAGGAGCAGCCGGAGAACGATAGCCGTGCAGCATCCGGTGCGTTCCTCGCAGTGCCAGCGATCGCAGCCCACCTCGCCATGCGTTACCAGAACACGGGGTTTGGGCTGGGAGGGGTGCAGGAGACACCGGCACCCGATGGTGAAGGGGTCTGTGACTGTGGTCACGGGGCCCGCGGCATCGGCAGCCGTAAGCAAAGGGGGAAAATATATCGAGTGTGTCACTTCACCCAGCCTCTGCCAGCTGCTGCTGGCTCCAGCTCCTTCCTCTGTTCGTAACTTCCAGTGCAAAAAGGAAAATGATGTGAAAAGATTGTTACTGCATGAAACCCAGCTCTGAACATCTGTGCTGAATTGAAAATTTCATCCTAAAATAGACACACGGATACAGAGTGAAAAGGAGCAACTTGTGGAAGAGTTTCAGGGAATTAACAAGAATCTAAGTTGCCCTGTAAAACTGCTCTGGGGTGTCTGAGCACCTCCCAGCACTCCTTCCTAACGTCGCTTACTGTCGCATCGCTGTATGAATTTCTCCCAATACCAGCTATCGCAGTCACTTTATCCGTGCGCGTTCTCTATAACTTCATGCTGCCCGGAGGACATGCACCTCTGAAGCGTGGCGCGAGCGTTGGGTCTGTGTTGCCCTTTTACGTGTTTTACCGGTAAGAAACGTCAGCCGGCCAGGAGATCTGCGCGCTCGGAAGCCGGCAGCCCCTGGGGCAGAAACCTCCTGGCAGTGACAGCTGGGCAGAGAACGGAGAATGGAGTTCTGCTGACTTCCAGCGCTACAACGCTGTGACCCCTTCGGCTCAGAAACCCCTCGCATTCGGTTCACCGGGCTCTGCCAGAGCCGCGGGGGCCCCGGCCGAGTTAAACCAGGAGGCGTTGTGCCTGCGTGCCGCCCGGCTGGCGGGACCCCCGCTCCTCCCTGGGGTGCTGCGTCTGGGCTTAGGCAGGTGCAAAGGCACCACCGAGGGGTTTCCCCCGCTGGGGCACTCGCTGCCGCAGCCGAGGTGGCCACCAGTTTTCTTGGGGGGCTGGGATATTGAAAATCGGGAGGTTTATTGGTTACGCTGAAATTACTGTGTGCAGCACAGGACAGTGATGTACGCCCGAACATAACCTACCTCTTCGGTTGGGGTTTGGTTTTATGAGTTGCTATAATGGAGTTTCAATTTAGTCTGCAATTAAATTATCTCCGTTCATCTCTTCACACAGCTCGGAGCCGCCCGTTCCACGAGCCCTGTGCTCTCAGCACAGCCGTAGTTGAGCGGCGCTTCACGGGGTAACTGCGCCGGGGTCTGCTCGCCTTTGGTCTTGAGCTAGGTGACGGCTGTGTGCCGGCGCGGCGGTGCGAAGGCGGTGGGCAGGTGACGATGCCCGTGTCGGTGCCGGCAGGGTGGGCGTGCAGGGGTGCCGTGGCAGGCGGGGGTGGCCGGAGCCGCCAGCCAGCCCGACCTGGCAGAGGTTTCCCCGAGCTGTGCTGTTCCAGGAGAGAAGGCAGGATTCTCCCCCGTGACCCCAGGGCTGAGAACTGCCCTGCCCCTGCTTCGACTTTGTCTGGAGCAGAGGGAAGTAAAGCACCATGTGGCTGGGTTGGGGTTTTTAATTGCATGTTGTCCATAACATAAAGATTTACCTCGTCCTCTTGTTCCATAAGCAGCACTGGTTGGTGCTGGGAGGTGCGCTGCCGCCGGGAAGCCCTTCGGCCCTGCCGCTCAGCCAACGCCTGGAAAAGCCCCTGGAGCTGCAGCTACCACCCGCTGTATTTTGTAGGGAATTGCTTTGATCTTTACTATTTTTAAAGAAAAATGCTTTCTGCATCCCAGAGGAGCCAGGTGCAGCGCCCACCATGCTGGCGCTGCCCTGAGCTCCTGCGGTACCAGGGGGTGGTGGAGGAACCCAACGGCAATCCATCTTCCTCCTGGAGCTGCTCACCTTGGCTCCGCAGAAGAGCTGCGGCAGCGTCCTGCTGCTCACCAGGTCGCCTCTCCGGGGCAGGCAGCAGGTCCCTGGGACTCCTGCCCGGCAGCGCGCGGGCAGCGCGGGCAGCGCAGGCAGCCGGGAGCTGCCAGGAGGATCAGGGGCTCCTGGCTGGGGATGTGGAGTGAGCTGCTCGGGGTCTAGTGACCTGCAAGGACAATTAACACCTGTACCAACGAAGTGCTGCCGAGGCACCGTGCCTGCAGCCCTGCCGAACCCACGCTGCGGCTGAAGCGGAGCAGGTGGGGAGCCCCTGGCTCCTGGGGAGAGCTTGGGTAAGGTCTCGTGCTGGTGGCGACAGAGGAGAGCCATGGAGCACCCTCCTGCTCCCAGGTTCCCCACTTTAGAGTTCAGTTTAACACCACCTTTAATTAGTGCAATGCATTTCTTATTTAAAGCCTTGAGAAAATTAGAACACAGGAATTAATTTACTGGGATTTTTCTTTTGCATTACCAAGCCTTCAGTGCCCGTCTGTACCTGCAGCTGCTCCCGGGGGCTCTGGGTGTCCCCGAGCTGCGGGGACCGGGGTGCTGGGCAGGACACGGGCATGCCGCTGGGCAGGAAAGCGGCATCTTTGGGTTGCACGGCGGAGCTGAGACGTGCTGCTCGCGTAGGACAGAGGTACCGAGAGCTGAATCGTGCCCCTCGTGTGCATCAGCACGGCGCCTGCCTCGGCTGAAGCAAGTGAGGGCAGCGTGGGCATTCCTTGCCCAGACCCAGAGGCAGGAGGAGCTGGGAGTGTCGGTGGGGCCAGGCTCCCCCCCAGCGCCCAAGCACCGCTGTCTGTGAATGGCTTCAAACGTTGCAGAAGAAGTGAGGGCAAGCGCCGATCTGTGCCTTACCCGAGATGCTACGGCGAGTGCTTGCCACTGGGCTCCCACTCGTGTCTCGGGTTCAACGAGTTCCTGCATCTGACACTGCCTCAGTAATTGAACTTTAATATGCCATGCGTTGAAGTTTCCTTAGGTTATTTTCCTTTGGAGGAACCCCATAGAACTGGGTGTTGGCAGACACAGACGTTGGCCTGTTGTCTGAGCAGGGTCCTGCGTACCCACGCTCGGTAACAATCACTCATTACAATCATAAACGACCACTGTACGCTTAAGGCGGTTGTTTGCCAGCATTGCTGGAACTGCTCAGGAAAATGCTGGGCGTTTCAATCCGCATTAGCCCCCGTAACCGCCGATGCCCTGAGGGTCCCCTTCCCTGGCGGCGGCCATGCCGCGACGGTGGGCCGTGTCTCGGGGAGCACGGGGTGAGGGTGCCGCTGGCCAGGGCAGCGCCGCGGCTCTCCGGCCCCGGGTCCCCCCCAGAAAATCTCCGGCTTCGGCAGCA
Source organism: Balearica regulorum gibbericeps (assembly GCF_011004875.1). Classification (NCBI taxonomy): domain Eukaryota; kingdom Metazoa; phylum Chordata; class Aves; order Gruiformes; family Gruidae; genus Balearica; species Balearica regulorum. The sequence goes on along the minus strand of NC_046192.1, from coordinate 28,616,041 downwards.
GCGCAGAGCCTGATGTGCAAACGCCAGCGAAGCGAGGGGGCTGGCGTGTGTCCCCCTTCCCCAGGCAGTCACTGCCTGCCTTCGGGTGCTCCCGTCAAATGAAAAGCATTCGCTGCCGGAGAGCGAACGTGCCAGGCTTGTCGCTTTGTGACTCACCCGTAGGTACGTTGGGCAATCTGCTGTTTCCCAATCTGTTTTGCCTTCGCAGGAATTCAGCCTTCGCTTTGCTCTCAGGGCGGTGACAGCTAATCCAGCTGCTAGTTCGCACACGCACCCTTCTCCCTGCCCGACGCGCTGGCGGGAGCCCTGCCTTTCTCGGGGCCCTGCCCCGCGCCCCCCCCGCCGCCCCTCGCGCTGTGACCCCCTGTGGTCCCTTCCTGCGGCCTGAGCCGTGTCCCGGGGTCCTGCTCACCCCAAATCGCTGCAGCTGGGGGGCTGCAGCAGGGACAGGCTGTGGGACGGGACGGGGCCGGCCCCGAGGCTCCCCAACGCGCAGGGCGACGTCCCGCGGGCAGCACCCCCGTGCCAGAAACTGCCAGAACCTAACTCCACTTTTTGCATGCCTCTTCTTCTGCGTCATTTCACATTCAGCGCTAAAACGTAGGCCTCGCCGCTTCCCAGTTTATTTTCTGGCATTTTACGCTTTCCCCTGGCGCGGCAGCTCGCAGCGCTCCCCTTCCCCAGCACCCCGCAGCTCCTGGAGGGCAGCACCCCCCTGCTCCGCTCCGCCGGGCAGCTCTGCATCCCTCCGGCCTGCGGACGGATGGACGGCAGGGAAGGGAAGGGACACGCTTCCACTCCCTCTCCTTTCCTTTTTTAATTTTCCCCTCCTTCCTTTTCTTCTCCCCACGCCCCCAGTCCCGGGGAATGGTTTGCAATGCTGCAGTCGGAAGGTACCCACTCGTGACGGATGGGGAACGTTTTCTTGTATCTTGTTTGTAAACACTTTCCCAATAGAGTGGGTGTTAATAATTATATGAACCAAACTGCTACTCAAGTCTTTTGCTTTCCAAGTGGCATCGGTTCAGGCTACTACAGGGCAGAAATCAGGGAAGAATTTGGCACCCTGTTTCGAGCGTGCTGTGACAGTCCTCTCGGGCGAGCAGAACTTTGTATTAATTTTTTAATCCCTCGTGTCCTACCCTTCTGAGCTGAAGACTCATTCTGGGAAGAAATCTGTTAAATGCGGCACGTGACTTTCTCGCAGCACCGCTTGCGATGTAGTTTTGAATGGGAACAGGAAGAAATGTGTCAACAACTTCGTGTCTCTTCTTGTCTGGAAAGCCGCGTCCCTTGCCAAGTCGGTGATGCCTTTCGGCAAGGCGCGCTGCCCGCCAAGCGCCTCTCTGCGCCGTGGGCACCAGCACCCCTGGGATGCGGCTCGGAGCCCTGCGGACCAGCGGTCCTCACCCCCGGCCGTGGACCAGCAGCGTGTGGCTGGGACCTCCCCGCCGTCCGCTCACATGTCTGGAAGGAGCTGCGTGGTTTGCACCGCTCCTGCCGTGCTTCGCGAGGGAGACTGAGTCATCCTCTCGGGTTTTTTTGGTTTGGTTTTTTTTTTTTTAATAGTCCGGAGGAGGCCCAGCTGTCTCCCTGCCAGGCGTGGAGCGTCTGTGCCGCACGGCTCCAGCCTCCGTGCAAGCGTGGTGGCTTCCCACTTCATCCTTAATGTCATTGTTCCTGGAGAACAGCGTGTACCGGCAGCGTGCCGCCCTGTCTCACAGGTCACTCATTGTCACCGCATATGTTGGGATTGGCTTAATTAGGGCTAAAATATCACAGTGTTCACACCTTCTCCCTAGCAAAAAGGAGGAGCCGAGCATTCAGACCATGCTGGAGCTCGTCGTTAGTCCTACGTCTTTGTCACGGTCGAGGCGCGTTGGCTTCAGGCACCTCCCTTCTGCCCAATGGCTGGATGAAGGTGGGGGGCTGGGAAGGGGAGCGTGTCCCCCTGCCAAACCTGATCCAGCGCAGTCGGGCTGTGCCGCGGAGCCGCCAGCCCCCCAGCGCCGCTTTGGGCAAAGCTCAGATGCGGAAACGCAAACTGTTGGCCCTGGGGAAGCTGCTGGCTTCTACCACCCGCGGGCAACCTGCAGCAACGGGGGTTTGGGTGCAGCCCCGGTGCTGGGATGGAGCCGGCGGGGTGCTCACGCCCGGACACCCCGTGCGCGATGCTGTGCCCCCGGTCCCGTGGCCGCAACGGGGACGAGTGGTGCTGGACCGGGTCCCATGGGCACCACCGGTCTTGTAATGCCCGAGCATTTCCGCAGGCATCGGCAGGGTGTCTTGGCGCTTTTTTCTCCAGATGGGTTCTGGTCTTTGAATGGTTGTGCAGGGTCAAAAAAAAGAGATCAGAAAATGAATGTGTAGTCCTGAGTTTCATTAGTGGATGGGGGATGGCCACAGTATTATACAATTCACTAAAAATATTATTCTGATGGACAATGCACTGCAGTTAAAGATTGTTTGCAAATCATGTGGGGATTTGTTTTAATTAAGTGTTGCCTTGTCAGACACATGCTGGGTTACGGAGGCCGTGAGAGCCGAGCTTATCTCTTAATTAACTGATTAGCATCCCTGGCCGGAGGATGCTGGCCCACGGTCCGCAGGATGCGTGCGGGGGTGCCTCCAGCGAGCCACAGTTTGGATTTTTGTGGGAGGAAGAGTACAGCAGCGCTGGAGCTGGATCGCTGCGGCTGCAGACAAACGAGGAAGTTAACATTAAAAATCCAATTAAAAACCCCACCAGGCAGAGAAACCCCCCCGCCTGCCCCAGCCAGGCAGGGACCGTCCCTCTGCAGACATCAACCTTGTCAAAGGCCTTTTAACCACAGGGTTAAACAAGGAAAACTCTGGAGATCAGAATTGCAGTGTAGAATCAAGCTTTGGTGAGGAGAAGTTTCATTTCCTGTTAGTTTTGTTCATGAGTTTATGTTGGTTTTATGAAGTTGTATGGTGTAGTTTATCTAGTCTTTCCTATTTATGGGAACATTTCAGAGTAAAGTGTTGTTAACAGCTTGAAACGCTGCCATGCTCGAGCATTTTTTTGGTTTAACACTATTCAATGTGAAAAAATTAATATTTTGACTCAAAATACTTGATAGCAACTATGAATGTTAAAAAATTTGCAGCCTATTTCAAAATATGTCAAAATTTCCCAGGGAACAGAAATACCGATTTCTTAACTTCTTGGAGCAGCCCTGCTCTGCGCAATGAGCCGCGATGGGTGTTTGCAGCAGAACTGCCAGTGGCCGGCGAGAGGTTTTCCAGGGCAGAGCCCCGGGGTTCCCTCTCCAAGAGGAAACGTGCCCTTGGTCTGCTGGGGCAGGGGAGCCCTTTCAGGTGCGGTTCGCGTTCAATATTTGGCTTTTCAATAGATACGTGGTTGTTGTCAGAAGTACCGGACACCGGCCAGCACCACCCAAGCCGCTGCTGGAAAATCACAGCGTTTGGTGTCTCTGAGAATTGGTGACTTGCTTAAACAGCCCGTTGGTTTTCCAAGAAGAAAACTATTCCCAGAACTGTGGGAAGTGTCAAACTTTAAAAACTTCAAATGCGTGACCTTCCCGTGGGTGTGAGCCCAGCCAACGGGGAGAGCTTCCCAGGGAGCCCGCTCTGCCCCGGCACCGGGCTGCTTCGCTTTCTGCCGACTCCGGTAAAACACTGAGCGCAGGCTTGGTTTCCTCCTTCAGTGCACCAGAGGAATCTGCACAGTATTCCAGTAATTAAAAAAAAGTCATTAATTATGAAGCAGGCATGTATCTGGGGTCAATGAGATAACTTAGCCTAAGAGATATAACTCTGTTTGCAAAGCTATTGGTGCAGAACATCTGTTTCTGCAGTGCAGCATATTGTGGACGGATGAAAATTTATAAATAAAAAAGTTATAAAATGTCAACAAAGGCTCTGGTACAACTAGCCAAAAGTTCAAATGACATAGGAACCTTCACAGACTGCTTTTCCCAGCCTTTGAGGAAAACTGGGATTTTTCAACAGCAAAAATTGTTTGACCTGCCTGCGAAGCCCCGGGGTGATCCCAGCCCCTCGAGTCCCGGTGCCGGCGGGGGCCGGGTGTGCTCGGGGCAGGGCCCCCGCTGACCCCCGGGCTCTGCCCTCCCGTGGGGCACCGCATCCCCCTGCCCCAGGGCCAGGAGCTGCGTGGCAGTGGGGCGGCTGGTCCTGCCCCATCCCATGGTCAGTCCCGTCCCATGGCCAGCCCCCCCCGTGCCCTCGCTCTGGCCGGCTGCGAGGCATCCCGGGCGAGGAGAGCAGGAGCTGCTCCCTGCATCTTCTGGTCTTGTCATCATCCGCCAGCACTTAAACTCCTAATAGCTTGTGCAGAATTAGCTTTACTGGGAAAGCGTGTGTACTTTAGCTCTTTGCTCCTAATGCATCAATAAAGCCCCGTGCCATCTGGGGAGGCGGGCAGGAAAAGGCAAAGCTGCCTGCCAGCGCCCAGGGCCGTGGCAGACCCCGGTGCCCCCGTCCCACCCTCGCCCCGTGCCCCTGCTCCCTCCTGGTCAGGCAGATGTGCCACGTCCTCCCGCAGCTCTGCTGGGGCGAGCGGAGGGGACGGCGGCCACGCTCGGGGGTTCGCACCGGCCCCGCTCAGCCGTCCCGCTGGCACGGGGGGCCCTGGCCCGCTGACCACGGCAGCTTCCAGAGGGAAACCGAAAGGGGCTGTGGCATGAGGGGAATTAGCGTAGAAATGTGCTCCCGGGCTGTGGGAGCTGCGAATTCTACAACTCACGGGACGCTTCTCACATCACTGTGAGGACGGGCGTTTGCAGGTGTGGTTGCCAGTGGTGTGAAGAGCGCAAGCTTTATTTTTATTGTTTAAATAAAAAACTATGTGCTTAAAAAACCCAACCCAAACCAAGCAGAACCCTAAATGGATGCCATTAAAATCCTTCCCCTGGGATAACCGGGAGATTGAGGCGCAGGCGCTGGTTTTGCTGTACCTCGTTGCTTGGCTTGCCCTTCCCACTGCTGGGAGGGAGCCGTCTCTGCTGCAGACGGAGCCAGTTGGTGTTCCACTGCCTGTAATTACAGGTCAGATTGAGCCGCTGTGCGTAACGCAGTACGGTTTCCAGCAGCCGTTACGTACGGCCAGAACCGGCAGGTTTGGCAGACAAGCGGTCAGGGTCCTGGAGGTGCTGAGGAGGGTGATGCGAGGGGAGACGCAGGAGGGCTCCTGGGCTGGCCTGAGCAGTGAGTCGAGTCTGTTTGGCTGGCTCACTGTTTGAAGGCTGTGTCTGTATCTGAAAATGATCTCGTTACCAGGTCCAACCCCCCCGGTGCTGCCGTTGCTCCCGCCAGGTTGAGGGCAGGCCCCGGCACGGGAGGCAGTGGTGGCCCCACGGAGGGCTGGCGCTGGGCACGGCCTGGGCTGAAAGCACCGGCCTTCGAGCAAGGGGCTTGCTTGGGCTCTAATTACAGCCGGGCTGGCGGGAAGCTCGTCGGCAGCGGGCTGAGTGCTGCAGTGCCCGTGGGCCCGGCCAGGCTCTGCTCTAGCCAGAGGTAAATCAGCTATCGGGGGCTCCTGCTGTCGGATCCACGTTAAGTAACTGCACACTCGCCTATGTGCTGCTTACGGGCGTAACGCGCTACTGGGGATTTGTTTTGATCCTCTGTTGAAGGCTTCCACCAATTTCAGAGGAGTTTGACCCCAGGGGTTTTTGTTCGGTGCCAGCCTGAGCAGAAAACAGAGATGCTGCAGACAGACCAGGCTCCCGGGAGGAGCCCCCCCGCCCTCCCTTGGTGCTCCTCCATTGCACAGAGCAGAAAATAACCACAAAGCAGCTGTGGTCCGGCTGCAGCAGCAGCAGAAGACACCAGATAGAGTCAAATTTGTTTCCTGCCTGGTGCGACTCGTGGCAGCCCAGCTGGCTCCAGATGCTCCGGCGGCTGGAGGAGCAGAGGGGTTCCTCTCAGTCTCGAAATGACTCGGCAGCAGCCGGGCACTGCAGCCCTCGTCCTGCCCTCGCTCCTCCCGGCACGAGCAGCAAGGGCGCTGGCACCCGCGCGCGGTCCCCAGGAGAAACCCAAAGCATTTGGCCACACGCGCTCTGGGGACAGCCAAGGATGATTTGAATGAGCTGATAATGCTGTTGCCTTGCTTTCAAACCAGACTTCTGAGGGGGTTTTTTCCTCCTCTGCTTCTTTTTGACTCCTCCTTTTTGCTGCCGTTTGAGGAGTGGTGAGCATCGCCCTCTGCTCGTGCCCCGTGGCCGGAGAGCCCACTGCTGAATCCCAGTCTGGGTCTGCAGCTCTTAACTCTTGGGTCGTAAAGAGTGACTACTGGATGTTAAACTTCTATTATCCCTCTACAATAGATTTAGCTCTCTTACAGCCTTTTGCATTTCTAGATTTCCAAGTGTTTTACCAGGGCGGTTAATTGTGATTATTTACTACCGGGAAGCTGAAGCTGGGGCAAGTGAAGGGACTTGTTCCTGCGGGAGCAGGTTACAGCCAGAGGAGAATGCTGGGCTCCCCTTCGGCAGCCTCCTGCCCTCCCGCTAGCAATCCTGCCTCCGCTTTGCGATTAGAAAAGCCCTGCGTGGCCAACCACACTGGGATTAATTCTTCTTTTAAATGGATAATGCTAAAAAATTCATGACTCAGGAGCGGAAGGATTATTTTTTGGAAGAAGCCTTGCCTGCAGGAGGCACGGGTCCTGGCAAAGTAAACCTTGCTCCTCCCAGCTTCCTGCAGCAGGCAGAACCCAGGAATATCGACAAACCGCCCTCCTGGTGCAAAGCCCCTTGGCTCCCGTCCCGCGCGGGGCCGGGAGAGGCTCTGCCAGGGCTGCAGCCTGGCACGCTCGGCACGGCCTCGCCTCCGCGTCCGTGTGATCCCGCTGGGAAGGGTCAGGCCAGCGCAGCTCATCTTTTTTACTCTGATTGCCCATTAGAATGAAAGTGGGCCCCAAAGGAGGATTCACCCGCCCGCCAGCCCCAGCTGCCCCCTCCGCTCTCGCTCCCTGCCTGTCCCTGCCTGTCCCTGCCTGTCCCTGCCCCCAGCTGCTTTCCCTTGACAAAATTGTCCCAGTGAGCCCTTTCTTCGCAGCAGCGACCTCCCTTCACCAGGACCGGCCGTTCCGCCCCAGGGCCACCCCGCGGGGCAGCTGGCAAGCCTGTGGTACCCGGGAGGGGGATGCTGGTGCTACCCGCACGCAGCACCACGGCTGCAGGCCCTAAAGCCACGGCCCCGCACAACGTGGCCTTCTCTTACGCTTTTCCCTCCCACTGCGGCAGGACTGCACGCACACGCGTGTTCACAGAAAGGCCCTTGGGATTGATTTCAACCAGAAAAACGCCAATTTGAAATGCAATGTGAACAGAGAAGGCTGAATAACCCCAAACTTGGTGTTGCGCTCCCTGCGGTGCAGTGCTTCCCCGCCGTCGGGTCTGCGGTCCCTGCCCGCTGCTGCCGCTTCGCTGACACCTCGGCAGGCAGCGTGGGCGAGCCGTGCTCGGCGTGCTCTCTGCACCTCCCTATCTAGGTATTAGCTACCTAACGCACCTCGCTACAGCGAGCAGCGACACTGGGGACTTAGCGGAGGAATTCCGAGAGCAGCGTTCTCTCAGTGACCACGCCGCTGCGTTTCTTTGCTGCTTTGCAAAAATTAAGGCAGCTAAAAGGCAGGCTTGGTAAGTGTTGGCTGGCTTTTCTGGGGTTGCAGCCCTTCCACAACACGTTGCCAAGGGAAAATGTGGACCGTTTGATTTAAACACAACTTTTTTCCAAATTCGCCCTAGTAAAGAACACAGGCTCCTAATCAGTTTTTCTTTTGATTTGAGTCTTAAAAGGGTTTCTCTAATAAAGTATGTTATCTTTAAGAAAACAAAAACCAAAACCAAAACCACCTCCAGAAATCCTCTTGCCTAAGGGTGAAGAAAAGCATGTAGTGGTTCGTTTTCATAGGAAAATCAGTCTTTGTTCGGAGAATGAGTCAAACATGCAGGGACTTTGACTTGGAGGAGTTAACCAGGCGTTTAGCAATGCAGTTTTATAACATGTGCGTGATTTCTAATGAACTGCATGACAAGAGGTGGCCAAAACTACAGCTGGCAATAGCGGGAGTGCGTTTGGTAAGGAAGGTCTGCTGTAGCGTTCGGCACGGTCCTGCCCACAACCAGAAACTCCCTCACTTATTGCAAGAGCTTACACAGGACTTTAAAATATGTGCGTGCAGTAAATAACATCAGCTGCTTGGGAAAAACAGTCTGCCTGGACCTCAGGAGATGTCCCCATCAGTACCGAATGGGAAACTGTTGTACTGATAGGTACGAATTGGGTCACGCCGCACCCACCTCGCAGTCCCCTGCGAAGGGCTTTTTGTTCCCTGGGCTGGTCCCTGAAGGCCCTCTTGGACGGGGTCTGTGTGCCGGTGCCTATGGCCGCAGCGGGTCCTGCCTGCCGTGTTTGTGGTCCAGCCGGGAGGGGGGTCTGGTGCGGCGGGTGCCCGCGGGGAGAGCGCCCGGGCTGGGGACGGGGCACCGCGGCACCGTGGCCACCAGCTACAGTGCTAGGACCCGGCAGCTGGCAGCAGAGCTGCTCAGGTGCTCTCTGTGCCGCGAGCGGGTGGGAGCCGGATGGGTGCCGGGGCGGCTCTGGGTGTGTTTCTTGGGCTGGGCTCAAGCCGCTGCAGAGTTAGTCCCCCTCTTTCTTGGCTGGTTTGTTTTGCTTTGAAAAGCATCTTCCACGTGAGGCTATTGCGACGCGCATGGTCCCTTCTGTGCTCATCCCGACCCTGGAGACCCCTTTTCCCCCTTGCTGAGCTCCGTCACCCTCAGCCCTCAGGATGCTGCTCCTCTTCCTCCCTGCCCCGGCCACCCTACGGAGTGTCCTGGGGGAGCCCGCGCGTCGCACTCTGAGCTGGGTGGGCACCTCCAGGGATACCAGCAAGGCTGAAAAATGAGCTTTTTCTTGGCAGGAACGCTGAGGGGAGGGAGGTGGGATGGACTCCCAACTGGAAAATGCCTTTTCTGCGCTCCTCTGCTGAAAACCGTCCTACTGCGAATGTAATACTTTTTCCACAGCTCTAGGAAATACAATAATAGGTTGCACATTCAAACCAGCTGCTGGTTTATATTTTCAACTGCCTCTGAAAAATGCTTGTAATTAGGAAAAATCTATAACAAGAAGTACAAACAAATCAAAGTCTGTCATTAGCCAGAAAGAGTCGGTTCTCTGCCTTAGCTGTGGTTTTATTAAATTAGAATAATGAAGCAGAAGCTATACAAATAAAAACTAGCGCTTTGGAAAGGTCTGAAAATATACAGCCATCAGTTTAGAAAACACGTTTTCAAATTTAAACGTGAAGCTGTAAACATGTTAGCTCGTGCTGTTCTAATACCTCCTCCTGTAAGGCTGCGCGAGCCTTAAAGAAATACCCTACGGAAGGGCAACGGGAGGAAACCTTCCGTAAGGCTTTGCATTTCATCTGCGGAACGGGCAGAACCGCTCCCAGACCTCCGTGGCCTCGGGGACAAAATGCAGGCAGGCTGCTCCAGGCCACCGCTGCTGAAGGACCTGCTTTCTTGCAAGCACTAGAACAAGCGCCAGTTTTGATGCATTTCACTGTTTTAAAGTTCATTTTTTCCCCCATCCATTTCTTTTAATAACTACCATATGGTAGTTTGTTGCTTTCAGAAACAAAACAAAAATGACCTTGCCATTGCAAGCAGAGAAATACTTTCCAAAAAATCTTCTTTTCTAATGTATCCTCGTGAGCTGGGAAAATGAGTCTTGCCCTTAGTGCTCCTTAAATTGAGGTGCCACGGGGCTGCAGCTGGGCACCGCATGGGGCAGGGTGGGCAGGGCTCACCGCTCCCGCTCTGGGGTCCGGGGAGAACTGATGGCCCCGTGCAGGGTCAGGGTCAGGACCCCTGGGGTGGCACTTTCCATCATAAGACCCAGATGACAGCCAAAGCCAGACTGGGGGCTCCTCAGCTTTCAACAGCATTAGCGTTGGGGATGGTGATCTCGTCCTCGGGCATGGTGGCGTGAGGGAAGCTGTGGCACTGCCGCCGTGGTGGGTCTGGTTTGAGAGGTACTTCGGAATCATAATTATTTCTGCTTTATTTAAGCCGTGATTTCTGTGGTACACAAACACCTCTTTGGTAGGGGTGGGTGTGCAACGCGGTAACTCCATGGCCCCGCGTGCGGATGGTGACCCGCTGGCTGCAATCCCGCGCCCTGGTACCAGCGGTAATGGCCGTTCCATCGGGCATTTGGCTGGCAGCCTCCTTCAGCTGGAACTTCAGCGAGCAGGATCACGCGTGGCGGTGTGGAAGTAGAACAACAAAAATAGTTTGGTTTGGAGTTGGAGCCCGTGCTGCGGGCAGGAGCCCGGGCACCAGGCCCCACCATCAGACTTTATCCGCTAAACAATTTCTGGCTGGTTCTGGGCTACAGGTGCTCTGCGGTCTGGCTTTTCTGGCAAAACCTCTCTGTGAGCAGGCTTTGATTACAAACTTTTCGACTGTTTGTCCACAACCTTTCGCAAACAAGCCGCCGGCGCGGAGGCGAGGGCTTTGCTGCCCACAGGGGCTGGGCGAGCCCCTCCGGGCTCCGCTGGGCTCCTGAAAAATCTGCGGGGCCCTTTCCCCGGCCGCCCCGGCCGCCGCTCGGGGTCTGGGTGCTTGGGGAAGGTGCCGCATCTGCGGTGCGCGCTGGCACGGGAGCGTCCGGAGCATCGCCTGGCCCGGGGCAGCCCCTCGCCCCTGGGCTCCACACCGCTCCTCGTCCCGCGCCCGGCTCCGAGCGGAGCAAAAGCTGCACCCAGCAGGGCTCTGCCGGCAGCCAGCGCTGCTGGAGACAGCGCTCTGAAGGAATGTTTGTTTATTGCTTCAGCACCAGCCACAAAAAAACCCTAAACCCGGATAATTGAATATTCATCTTCTGTGAATTCTATTAATTCTGCGCTTCGTGTTCTGAAGAGCAAAATAATTGCCGTAATTTCATTTCAAAACCTAAAGTAAATAACCATGAGCCTGTCATTTTTCTGTGTGTTTTCACTGCAAGGAAATTCATCTGCCTGCCTGCTTTCATTATGAAATGATCAGTGGGGCCGCTAGAAGAACAGCATATTTATTTTTACATTTCTCTGCAAAAGCCTATTTACTCTAAGTGGCACAGTTAACATTGCCAGTGATTTCTTTGTCCTGATTTTAAACAGCCTTTTTAAAACCCAACATTAATTTAAACAAGATAACGTAAATTAAATTACGTGGTTTGGTGCAGTTCAGTGTTCCCCCCTTCAAGGGCTCCACCTTTTTTTAAACAACCCCTAAGGCGATGCACGTTAGTATTAATCAGTGCTAAAAAAATGTAATTTTAAAAAAATCAGGTTTTATCCACTAGGGAAAAGCACAGAAAGGAGATAAAGTTTAAATGGGTAGATTTGGGACCTGGCATGCAGGATACCTGCGAAACACCCGTGGGGGTGCGTGGGGGTGTGGGGGTGCGTTGGGTGTGTGGGGGCACGTGTGGGTGGGGGGGTGCGTGGGGGGGTGCGTGGGGGTGCGTGGGGGTGCGTGGGGGTGCGTGGGGGTGCGTGGGGGTGCCCGCCGTCCCCTCGAGCGGCCGTTTGGGTGAAGCGGGCAGGTGAGGCAATCCCGGTGGAAAGGCCTCCCCGGTGCCCGAGCCGTGTGGGTGCATGAGCCCGGTGCTGCCCCTGCTCCCCGCGCGGCCTCTCCTCTCGGCGGGGCTCGGCCGTGAAAACCTGCCTGCGGGAGCGTTGTGAACAGTGGGTTTGTGCTTCCTACGCGTCTCCCGGGCGATGTGAAGGAAGTCTCCGTTATCTGGCCTATTTTCTCCCCCTCTCCTTATCGTCTCATCAGTGTTTACCAGACACGTTATTTTCTCATGAAAAAGAAACTCCCGCTTTCAAAACCGGGGCCATTTGGTATTTGTGTCACTTCCGCAGTAACTCCTTTGGCCGGGGGCCTGCCGACGGTGTTTATGGATGGGAGCGGGGGGTGAAGGGAGCGGTGACCCGGGTTTGTACCGCGGCTCTGGCACGCTCCGGCTGAAGCGCAGCAGCATGAGGGGCGATGCACGGCTGCCGTCCTGCCGAATCCCACCCGCGGGCAGCCCCAGGCTGGCAGCTGGCAGCACCTGTGCCGGGGGCATACGGCGTCGTATTTATTAGTTGCTATTTATCACATCAGGCCTTGACACATGATGTTTGATCATGTACTAGAGTTTTAGGTGCCTCAACCTGCAGGAGCAGTAGCGTCTTTCTGCCACGCTGGAACTCATCCCCTTTCTCCTGAGGAGCGTAGTAAGTGCGGCAGCACCCTCGCCCACCCACCGTGCCCCCCCGGGGCAGGCAGACCCTTCTTCACATAAACGCTGCAAAATACACTTTTGCCACAGCACGCAGGAAATTTCCCCGACAAACCCTTCGATCCGCTAGCAAGTACGAGCTCCTGCGTTACCGACAAATGCATTTGGAGCTCTGACTGCGGCTCCCGCCAGCTGGACACGCCGGTGGGCTCGTGCACACCAGCGGGCTCCTGCCGCAGCAGCACCCACCCCGGGGCAAGGGGGGGGCAAGGCTGGGGCCTGGCACGGAGCACGCAGGCGGCAAGGCAGCTGCCCCAGCCAAGACGCGGCACGTCTCCTTTTCGGTGGCTGCGAATCGATGGGTTTATCCCACCTTGCCCTCTGGCTGCCTCCCCACGTTCGGTGCCCCTGCAGGGAAGGATTTTGGGGAGCACCCTGAGAGCGATGGGGGTGCTCCCTGTAAGCAGTGACCTACTTCTGCCCAGTGAGACTGCGGATTGATTTATAGCTGAACTCTGACATCCTGGGTTTGGGTTTTTTTTTTAATTTGGAGAGTTCAGGGAAGGGCTGGGGAGCCTACGCAGCTGCACGAGCTGCTGCTCCCTGTGCTGGTGAGTGCTGAGCGGGGCAATGGGTTGTCCCCGCCAGGCCCCAAACTGCCCCAGTTCTGCCAGGCTGCCCCGCAGCGGTGCAAAAGCACGGGGCCGGCCGGGGCAGGACCAGCGCGTGGTGTTGGCACAGTGCCTCGGCAACACCGGCGTGCACTTCTGGGCTGCAAACCTGGCCCGAGAGCATGGCCCCCTCCAGCGTAAACCCAGGCTGTTGTCTAAGGGGAACGGAATTTGGTCAAAGAAATTCCCGGTCTCTCTGCGGGGACTCGGTACTCTGGGGCAGGATGGTGTCACTGGGAGAAGCCCCACAAACACGGGGCCATGACTGTGCCAGGCCACGCTCCCGGCGAGGAGCTGGGCGTGCAGCCCTGGCGCTCCGCGGACACGGCGACTCCCCGAACTCCTGCCCACCCCTGTGCCCCCTGCCTGCGCAGGCTGTTGGAAAGCAAGGCAGGCGCTGATTCATCTCCCAGGTCCGTGGGTCCCGTGGCTGTTGGGGTGCAGGCAGCTGCCCCGGGCGAGACCCAGCACGGCAGTCTCACCAAAACTGCAGCATCTCCCCGCAGCCAACGTCAGCATCAGCACGGCGTCCCGCGGCGTGTGCCGGGCGCGAGGGAGGGTGGGCACTGCCAGCAAGAGAGTCCTTCTCGTCAGGCTGCTTACGCCAGGTGAAGGCGCAGGGCAGGGAAGCCGACGCCGTTCCAGCCGTCGCTGCGCAGCGGGCTGTAGGCAGCTCATGGCGCTGGCACACGGGGCTCCCAGCGATTAAGCGCTGCCCTGCCGGACCCGCGGGCAGGAGGCTCCTGCGAAGCTCGTGGCATGTTCCTTGTGCAGCAGAAGGCCGCCGCTGCCGGACGTGCCTGCAGGTGCCTCCCGCCCCCCGGGGGGTCAGTGTGTGGCCCCCACCCTCGCCGGGTACCCTCAGGGCAAAGGGGGGGGGCTGTTGGTGCTGAGGACCCTGCCGACCGCCCTGGTTCTGGAGCAGGCTGCCGGACACCTGCTCCCAGATTTTTGCTAGAAATGGGTCCAATAATTAGACCTGTCAGTTTACATAGAATTAGTCCTGTTCACTTAACCACCAAATTATGACTTGAGAGATTCAATCTCATTATTGGGCCAGTAAGCTTGGCAGGATGATCCCTCTTCTCTCATTACATTACAAAAGTACTAAGCCTTTGCCCTGGCTGCTATTTTCTCCGCTGCAGCAGGGACCGGGGGGATTTGGCAGGGTTCCTGCAGCAGCTGCCTCAGCCCAACAGATGAAGCCTCATTAGCACCTGTACCAGGGAGGGATTTATTGCCATTAAGACAGCATGGAGGGGCCTTCCTGCTGGGCACGGCACAAACACAGCGGGAGACAAAATCCCGCTCCCCTTTCCTCGAGAGCTCCCTCTTCACTTAGCATCTATTGGAACCGTCTGCCAAAATCAGACTGAGCCGCAAAGGAGCTCGTCTGCGGCTCTGCCCTCCCCTCTCGGCAGCCAAAGGCACCCCAGCAAGCCGGGGGGGGGGGGCACGGGGTGTCTGGAGCCACCGGGACGGGGCTGGGACGGGGCAACCCGCCAGCATGTCGGGGACTGCCAGCACGGCCTGTGCCGCGAATGGCTGCCAAGGGCTGCCGAGGGGAGCCTCTGCTCCGGGCACACCAGTGCTGCTCTGCGGCACGGCTCGACCCAGCGAGACGGACGGGCTGCAGAACCCTTCACTGGGGTCTTCATGCCCTGAAGGGACTTGGGGGTATCCCGCCAGCAGAAAACACGAGCCCCATGAGTCTCAACCCATGAGGGGTTGTTTTTAGCGTGCTGGAGAAAGAAGGCACAGTCTTCACATTCCTCCAGCACTTGAACGGATCGGGGCTCACTGGAGTCAGCACTCTGCGGTGGGACGGGTGAAGGACGAGATAGTGAACCCCGGCGCGGTGAGGCAGCACAGCCAGCCCCGGGGCGGGCAGGGGTATGGGCAGGGGTATGGGCAGGGGTACGGGCAGGGGTAGGGGCTCGGGCCCTCCCCATGGGCAGGCTGCCTTGCTGCCGGGGCTCACCGCAACGAATTTAGACCTGCTGGCTTTTTTTTAGGAAGCCGTCCCCTGGGGTTGCTGCTGCAGAGGCAGCGTCGCTCCCCGCTCCTCCTGTCGTGCCCTAAATTAGAACTTAATTCCTGTACAGCCTGTCCATCAGTTTTCTAGCAAGCACAAGGGAAAAAAAATCTCAGCCTATAGTCTGCAACCAAGCTGTCAGGCGTGGAGGAAGCGGCACTAAGGAGACACGCGGGTGCAGGTAATGGCCGGGCAGAGCTGCGCCTGGACCTGGCTCGGGGGCGGCGGCATGTTTTGTAGGATAAACCACTACTTGGTTGTAAGTCTTTGCACCGGGACTACACAAATCTACTACAAACATCGCTGTTTTAATCAGTGGACCTCTCTCTGTCTCCTACTGTCAATTTTTCCTTTCTCAGTGACTCAGGCTGAAGGAATTTCCCCCCCCCCCCTTTGTCCCTTGTCCCTTCTCAGGTAGAGATAAGGGAAAGGGCGAGTAGCAACGCCCCAGCTCTCTCACAGAAAGGGAATTATCACCAGACATATCTCACTGATGTTTCCTCTTGCAGACATTCAGTAAATCACTCTGTGGTTGTGCAGTAGTTATAGGGTAGCATGTAAAAGGGTTCTTACTACAAGTCTGAAGCAATTTGTATTTACTGCTTACACTCACATCTCACTGGTTTCCTGTAAACCCATGCAGAGTCACAGGGAACAGACCTTCCCTTTTCTTAACATTTCCGACTGCGTCAAATCAAGCTTTTAAGACTTTGTTGTTACGCGTGGTGATGCCATTGCTCGAAGCGGGGGGGCGCAGAAGGCAGCGGTAGGCAGCTCTGTGCCAGTTCGGGGGCCCCGAGCCGATGAGCGAGGCTCTGACGGCAGGTAAAGCCCAACCCTGCCCCAGCGAGGGCAGGAGCAGATGGAGGGGGGTCCTAAGAGCAGGAATGGGCTGAGCAGGCTGCGGGGGGGCACACAGCGGGGGGCACTCCCAGCAAGGGTGCTGGGCTCATCCCGGGCCCCCACAGAGCGATTCCAGGGGTGAACTAGATTTAGGGCACTGGGCTGAATAGCACACTGGCTATCTCCGTCCTTCACAAAAGGAATCTTTAAGGACCTCCTAAAGGAACGTTTAAGGAGCCATTTTTGCAAAGTGACAGTTGCTGACATGGGATTGCTCGGGATCCATTACATGCGATCCACCGCCCTGCACCACCAGCACTTCCCAGCAAGCTCCACGTGATGATGCTGGTCCTGCGCGTGAAGGGCAGGTTTCTCTTAAGAAACCTCGTATTAAATAGTGGTATGTTTTGGTATTGATCCTTATCTGAGGCATCTCTGCAGTCCTGGGCATACAGCTTTTCTATCTGCCCCCATTTATAATTGCTCTTGATTTACTTATGTTAGAAATCAGAGTGGCAAATGGAAACTCACAGGACTTTTTGCCTTTCTACACACAAGTTTGTTATGGTTTTAAGTCAGTGCTGATCTTGCCCCCCCATTAAATACAATACATTAAAATCAATCATTAATAGCTTTAAAAGGTTTGTACAACAGCAGACATACTCATCATGTTTGAACATTAACAGAGGTATTTTTCCTTAACAGCAGGCTCTTTTAGATAAATTATAGAGATTATAAAAAAAGATTTTCTATGCCAGTGATTTTTTTCTTTCCAGTACATTTTCAGAGTAGGCTCCTGAAGCTCCAATGTTAAAAGCCGAAGGTTAATCCCCGAAGTGCTTGATAAACAATCATTACGGGGATGGAAAGCATTAGTGCGGTGCAAGCAGAGGCTGAAAGGCAGGAGGGAAGGACGTGCCCGCAGCAGGCAGCAGCCGCCGGCCTCGCCTGGGCACGGGGACCGGAGAGTCCTGCCGCCGTAGTGGGCAAGCACGGCCCCGTGGGTGCTGCCCGCCATCCGCGGGTGCAGCGTGCCCTGGGTGAGCTGAGCTGGTTTCTAGGCAAAAAAGCCAAATACTAACAGGGGGAAAAAGCCTAAAATTCACCTGAGGGGAAGGAGGGTCTATTCGGTTTGCCTGAACCGTTTCAGGGGAGCGCTCGTGGTTTGGCTGGCTCCACGCCTCATTTCCCTCTGTCTCTTGAGGGGTCTCAGTTGTCAACGCCCGGGTTTGCTCACCAGATCCCAGCTGGGGGAAACATGGGGGAAGGCGGATGCTGGGGTGACATTTGGCTAAATTTACCCTTGAAGTAACGATGGTGTCACTGGATACACTCCAAGGATGAGTTGAGCTTATTCTGCCTGGAGTTTTGTCTGGGAAAGAGTCGAGAGGAGCCGGGCAGCGGGGGCACCGCTCGGTACCCACCCGGGCGGGCATCTGGAAGGAAATCCTGTGCAAAATGGGCACACGCAGTGGGAGGTACAAAGCCAAAAAAGCATCTTGTTCGGTATGAAACAGGAGCCCAAATCAGAGACGGAAGGTAGGGAAGTTCAAATAAATGAGATCTAACAAGACACCTGATCCCAGTGCGATTCACTGAAAACAGGTGGGTTCTGCTGGGGATGAGCCATTTGCAGGGACCGCAGTCACAGCCGACCTGTAACGTCGCAGGGACCAGCGCAGTCTGCGATGGCACCCTACAGAGCCATCTGAACGTTCATCAGCTGCTCTGAAACTGGTACTCGATTTCCTGGGGGAAAGTGGGAACTGGTCTGGTGTACCCCGACTTCCCACCCAGACTGCGCTGCGGTCTGCTCCTTGAGAGCTTTTCTGCCTTGTGTCCAACACACGTCACCTGAGGTGCCTGCTAACTTTGCTTTATAACGTCTCAGAATAGATTTATATTTATGGGGTTTATGTTTTTTTCTACAGTCATCATGCCTATCATATTTGTTTGATAATACTCGGATACAAACCAGGTGAGTCTATTTGTATTTGGAATTTAAATAAGGGTGCTGGGGGCTTGGGGACAGAAAGGTCTCTGCAGCGGTGCTGCTTCCGACCAGGACTCAGTGCTTCAGCTTTTGCAGCTTCAACTGAAGCTGTTGCTTCAGCAACTGCACATTAAATTAGAAATGGCCTTAGTAATGATTGCCAGGGTATTTGTTTCCAGTAAGAGCTGAGCTGACATTTCTTTGTACTACATGATTAGCTTTTCATTAAGCTGTTTTAGATCAGGTACTGATGTAGCTCCGTGTTTATTCCTTAGCATCACCTCCTTCCTAATTGCCAATGGGAGCTGTCGAATTTTACCTTAAGTTGTCAAATGCACGCTGAAATGTCACTGAGTCCCAGGGAGCCGAGAGATGCCTGGGTGCTCCGACACGTGGCCAGGAAAATGTTCAGCGCGCCCGGTTTCAGCCCAGCGGCAGGACAGAGACGGGCTGAGAGCATCCCGGAACGAGAGGTGGCTGCGACCCGCGCAGCAGCTCCCCGGGAGGAACAGCTCTGGGAGGAGGGAGGCCGGGGCGGCTGGGAGAGAGGAAGAGCTGCAGGATAATGAGGAAGGGAACAATAGCTGGAGGAGGAATGTAAGGGTCTGGCTGCCGAGGCATCGGTGCAGAGGTATCGCTCAGGATGCTCCTACCCCGATCAGCTTCAAACCCATCAGAAAAGAGCCCAAAAAAAAGGGACTTCTAATACTTCGTTTGAACTCCTGTCACTTCTTTGTCGTTATCATATTTTCAGATAGTCCCAAAATAAAATAGAGTATTGGCATCCAGGATTCATTATGCGGCAGCACTAAACTGAATAATTTTGTTTCCATTTCCACGACTCGAGGCCCTTCCTTCCCCAAACTAACCCCTTCGGGCAGGAATGTGAGTTTGCAGCAAGGCCACGGATCCTGGAGGGGACGGAGGGACGGGCAGGGCTGGTGCCGCGGGCAGGCAGGGCAGGGCAGGGGGGCACCACCACCTGCGGCCACTGCGTGTTCATCGCCGGCAGTCGGACATGGGCAAGGATCGCCCCTCGCTGCTTCTTCTTGTAAAACCTGAGTTTCTGTTAGAAAAACCGTTGGCTGGTCATTGCTGGTAGCTTTGGACCCTCGAATTCAAGAGCAACTAAAATGCAGCCAGACTCTAACGTGGCCCGCAGTTAACACAGCCTGTGCCACTAGCCCAGATGTGGTGAATAACATCGTTACGCCTTTGAAAACGCAATTCTAGGGCTAGATATTCAATATTTCCGTGTTTGAATGCACGAGCATGTAACTGCTGCTGTACAGCAAAGCAAAAGGGTGCGTGGATGCTTATTTTTATCCATGTGCAAATAACAATCCGACAGAATTCAGAAGTTGTCTGTTTTCCAGTCAACTCGGGGGCATCGGTTCCATTCCGAGGAAGGCAGCAGCGACAGCCCCTGGGGCAGCGCAGCCCGGGCAGCGTTCAGACAAGCCCGGCACTGCCGCTCGCTGCGGGGACGGTGTCCTCGGGGAGCGTGCACCGCCAACGCCGGCCCCAGCCCTCTGGTGCGGCAAGGCCAGCGGCTCCCGTCGGACACGCCGGGGCTGGCGAGAGCCTCTGGCACAGGCGCCCTGGGAGGCCGCCGGGTGCTCGGCACCACAGCAGGCGAGATGCCGCTGTATGGAAAATGATGAGTCACCCACTTCAGCTCCATCAGGATAATAGCGTAGGGTGAGATTTCTGCAGGAAATATAATACCATGCGTGGGTATACGGCATGTTCCTCCTTTTATCTAGATCAACTCGTGTAGAACTGATTGGGAAAGAAAATGTGGGTACAGAATAAAGAAAAGCGGAAGGATGAAAGCTCAGAAGGGCTTCAGTAAGTGGTTTTTTGCTAACAGCAGCAAGAGCTCACCTCCGCAACTTTGAAATTGCGGTTGTTGCTACCTCCAGTCCCTAGAAAGGCAATGTGCCAGGCTTTCGCCTATTATTACATTACTGTTCTCTGATTTCTTAATCTTAGCTTTTAAAAAATTGTTCCAGATCAGTTTTAACATCTTCTTTCCGTGTTTCATACACAGTAGGAAAGTTTAGCACCTGAAAACATTGTCTGATTTTAGCTTTCCTGTATTTTTAGTGTTGATGAAATTTATTTTAACCAAATAGATGACTTGATCAAATACTAGATTAAAATGTCAAGAAACAATTTTGCCTACATTTAAACACATTTATAAAGAAATATCAAAAGGGAAATTTAATTGAAAATCCAATATTTCCGTATTTCCTAATATCTGCTAAACGCTAGCAGATGATGTTTATCATTGATACGATGTGCCGGTGATGCAGCTGCAGGTATTTTCTACATAATATTTGACTTCCTCTGTTCCAGACCCGGACGCTGCCTCCAGCGTGTGTGCTGGGCCCAGGGCAGGACTGTTCTCTCAGCAGCCTGGTGAGCTTTGGGAAGCGCAGGCACATAACTCCCCCCCGCAGAGCGGCATGAAGCCGGGTCCGGGCGCGCGCTGGGGGCCAGCGCTGGAAACCGATGCCGTGTGAACGTGCGAAGTGGCCGAGATCTGATTCCTCTGAGAGCATCTGCTGAGCGCCCTTTGCACATCTGGAACGGGCCAGGGAAGCAGCCCGTGCCGCCGTGTCCCAGCCAGGGGACGCAGGGTCACCTCTTTCAATGCCCTGCCTTGGGTGGGAGTCGGGGCTCCAGCCCCCCCCGCCCCGCACTGCAATCCCGTGGGCACGGAGCGAGGCAGGGCCAGCTCCCGCGTGTCGGGGACCCTGCGCGTGACTACGGCTCGGGGTCACGGCCGAGACATCTCCTTACACAAACGGTAAATCGTCGCTGTCACCACTGATTATCCAGCAGCGTGAGTGCGTTTTCCAACAAAGGCGCCGCTGGCCTTGGCCACGGCCCGCACTGCCCTTGAAGATGCATCCCTGACGCCCAGGGAGCACCGGTTTGCTGCAGCCAAACCAGAGAAAGCCGAGAGCTTTGCTCCGAGTCCTGCAGCCTGAGGAACGTGCCGTGGTGCTGCTTACGGCTCCTGCAGTCGGTATGGGTGCCTACCCACGCCTGTAAGGCAGCTGTACCTACAGGAGGCAAGCCAGAGCTGGAACCTGCCCGGGAGGTGAGGAGTGAGGACGTACGCAAAGCTCCCAGCTTCTCAAGAGCTGTTCTGAGCAAACGTGGTGCTCACACCCATCCCCATCACCTCAAACAAGATCACCGCTGGGATCACGAACACAGAGTGCAGAGTTAACAGAGCTCTTGAAACCACCCGAAAACTCCCCGCAGCAGCAGGGCCATGTCCGAGCGGTGCCGTGCAGCTCCCCCGAGCGCAGGTTCCCCCCGCTCCATCCCACTCCGCGTCCTCGCAGCCATCGCTGTGCTGGGAAAAGCCAACGGCCGTCCCCGCTGCTGGCTTTGGCCCAGATAACCAAGACAGAGAGGACTAAATCCAGCGGCCACCCCACCGTGCAGATTTACCTTGACTGGACCCTGGCGTGCAAGCGAGCTCCAGCGACAGTCAGAGTTAGGTCTCGAAACAGCATGAGATGTGGTGCTGCCGCCCGGGGCCGCGGCTGCCCAGGGAAACCCAGCTTTGCTGCAGCGGGGACCTGGGGGTACGAAAGGCTTCGGGGGAGCGAGAGGAGCCGGGCAGGGCTGGCAGGAGGGACCAGGCACCGGCGGGACCCCGCTGCCACCCCCGGGGCTTCCCTGCCAGCCGGGTGGGCACGTGGAGATGTGTCCCTGCAACAGGAGACCCGGTCCCCGTACCCACCGCGATCTGCCCGTAGGACCCTTCTGTTACGGCTCCTCAGAGGGAGCACTGTCTTCACTCCCTCCATGGTAGCAAGCACTGAAATACGTCCTTCTGTCTCCCTCGGTGCACGATCTTCACTGCTTCCTGCCTGTTTGTCTTCTTGGCCGTTTGAGGGAACTGTGTAATGTGAGTATTAACGCACTATTAAACCTTCTCTGTAGAATTGTCTTTCTTGGCTGGTAGCTGAACAAAAGATCTTTTCTACTGAGAATAGTAATTTCAATTTAAAATGGCAATATAGGAAGGAGGCAAGATGCTCCCTGCTGTAATTAGAACAAGTTTTCCAGTATTCTGCGTTATCTTTAGACTCTGGAAGCGTAGTTGCTCAACTAGGATTAATAAGTCACCTCCATTAACTCTATTTATTGCTGTGTTGGTATCACAGGGGCATCACAGCGGCAGTGCTGATCAGAAACTATTTGCATATTCTGAAATACAGAAGGCACTGAAACAGCAGTTTCATTATTCTTGTTGGCGTATAATACTAACAGAGGTAAATAGGGACAAGAAAAGACATATAGTATTCGTCCCTGTGGGAATATATGACAGTCATACGGGATACTCAGCAGGGCCTTCGGGACCAGGCACTCTGAATTCCCACACTAGCCACTCACCGCAATACCCACTATTGACCATAACATTATAAACTTTTGCATGCGCAATACTGTGTCATTCTCTCTTCCAAAGTTCACACCCTGTTGGGACTCTCTCGCTCCTTGGGGCTCACATTACGCTGTGTGCAGATCTATTTAATTAGCCCGTGAACAGCTTTTGTTTTCAAGACAGCAAAATGTCAGCTCAGACATTAAAAATGCGCACAGGCGCACGCTGCTCTCGCACCGGGGTGGGGGAGAGCAGCTTCCCGTGCCTCGGCAGCAGGCAGCGGGGGATCTCCTCGGGGACCGCAGCATAGCAGGATTTTGTCACCCCCTAAATAGCGGGTTGTCCTGGCTTTGGCTGGGGTAGAGTTAATTTTCTTCCTAGCAGCAGGTACAGTGCTGTGGTTTGGGTTTAGGATGAGAATAATGTTGATAACACACTGACGGTTTAGTCGTTGCCAAGCAGTGCTTACCCCAAGTCAGGGACTTTCCGGCTCCTCGTGCCCCACCAGCGAGGGGGTGCCCAAGGCCAGGCCAGCTGACCCAGCTGGCCGAGGGATGTCCCATCCCATATGGCGTCACGATCCATATAGAACGGGGGGAGTTGGCTGGGGGGGCGGCCATCACTGCTTGGGGACGGGCTGGGCATCGGTCGGCGAGTGGTGAGCAATTGCTTTTCATTTGCATCACTTGTTTTTCTTGGGTTTTATTTCTCTCTCTTTTTGTTATTTTCCTTTTCATTACAAATTATTATTATTTTATTTTAATTATTAAACCGTTCTTATCTCAACCCACATGATTTTTCACTTTTACCCTTCCGATTCTCTCCCCCATCCCACTGGGGAGGGGCAGCGAGCGGGCGGCTGCGTGGGGCTCCGTTGCCGGCTGGGGTCAAACCACGGCAGGGGCTGACAGCGTGCAAGAGCAGCACTAAGGACACAACTCGCACTCTGCAGGGACAGCGGCACAGGAGGGCAAGGCAGTGGCGAAGCAGAGACTCTGCTGGCAGCAGCACCAGCTGAGCTTTGGGCACGTATTCTGCTGGCGGTTTTCGTGAGCGGGCCGGGAACTCGGTTAAGACTTGCTTTCAACCAGCGGCGCATGTCATATCTGCCACAGACACATCTAATTATTCTTATCAGCTCTTGAACTGCCATTTCCCAGGTTTCCTTTCCAAGGAAAGGCAAACAGAGGCAGTCGAGGCTTGCAGCGGTGAGCAGGTCCCACGCTGTGCCAGGCTCGCTGCGGCGGGGCAGCATGCCAGGGCTGCGGGGCCGGGGTCCCCGGCTCCCTGCATCCCGCCGCCCCCTCGTCCCCTCCTGGATTCCCGGGATGCACCCACTCCTTTGCTGCAGCAGAGCGGCTCCTGCCGTGCCCTGCTCCGTAGGAGGCCTGGGGCTGCTGCAGAACGGCGGGGCAGGAACCCACCCCTCAGCCCGTCCGAGGGGGAAAAGGGAATATTGGGCACTCCCGTGGGGGATTTTACATGTCTTCCGGGTTTTCTTCACTGTTACGGATATTGTTGCCTTGCACAACATTTCCTTGCCAGCGTTCAGCCTTCCACTTCACTTGCTAAGGGCCACGGGTTCTTGCAGGAAGGTGACAGAAATTGTTTATTGCACAAAAGCAACTTTCCACCTACCTGTCTGCTCACCCTCAAATTTCCCAACTAGATTTACTCACAAGTCAAAGCCAAACCCAGGCGCTTTCAGCAAGTGAAGCTAAGGCTGGAAGGAAACAAAAACTGGGGGAAACACCCATTGCTCACAGTCTGTCTGCTATATATTTTAAGTCTTTTTAGATAAGCAAGGATGACCTTTGGTTTTTTTGGTACAAATATGTGTTTGCTCGCATCCTTTAAACCAGAATTTCCTCAGTTCTCACCTGTGTGCAGGTGGCCGTCAGAAGTCAGGCTGAGGGACCTCTTACAGGTTTGAAGGTGTAGTATTTTAAATACTGCATGCAGTAGTATTTTAAAATAAAATAGTATTTCAGGCTCACCATGGAAAATCTGCACGCTGTATAAGGGGTGCTGGGAAGAGGTGCCACCTTCTGTGACAAACGAAAAGGAAGTTAGGAAACTGCAGAGATTAGAGAAAGAAAACACAGTGTGATAAAGCATTGTTTGACCTAGAGAGTTTCCTAATGAAAAGGGGAATGAAGCTCACCAGAAGCCAAGAGGCAGGTCGCACCAATCCAGGTAAAACGTGAAACAGGCATTTTTTTGCAGCAGAGAAGATGTCCTGCAGCGGGGAGTCGAGAGCAGCTCACCCTCCGAGTTCTGTGCTCACCGACCCCTTCCGGCCTTACATACATGTGTGTGTGTGCATATATGTGTGTATATATATATATTTACCCTTCCTATGAGCAGGCTTTGTGATGATCATTTACAGGAGTCCTTTCTCCCAGCCTCTCAGTCTGCAGCTGGTTTGGGCCTGTTGTTCATACCAGCACACTTTGAAACACTGAAATCTGCATCTAAGTCTTCCTGATAACCAAACCCAACAGGTAGGAACAGCTGGATTTACGTCCAGACCGGTCCCTTCGCACACCCCCACGCTGCGGTAGTTCAGCACTAATTGGACTGACTGGGAATTTCCATTTGCTGTCGAGCACGCTCTCTTTTCTCGTTGGGGATATATCATCCGTTTGAGTTTTAAATCAGCTGTTAACAGAACAAAACATTCAGTTTAATGGAAATCAGTGGTATAAAATCCCAATTTTGCAGAAAGTGCGTTAAAAGGCAAAGCTGGAAGGAATTCAGTTTCAGCTATACCAGGCAGAAACCGAGTCAGCTACAAGGCATATGCTAGAGCTATGGAGGAAAAGGTGCTACTGCAACATGCTTTATGGTTGTGGTCCAAAATAAGAACAGATCAGTGATAAAAGCAGGAAGACACTACTTTGCCTGCTGTGTATGAAGTCGTGTAACAGTATGGCTGCTAAAATCTATGCCTCGTTCTTTACCCATGTAAGTGCTTGGACCTTTCGCAGCTGAAGCACTGCAGTCGGAATGCGCAAACTGTTAAAACCAGTACGTGAGATTTCCATTTCCAGTGCTGGCAGGCTCAGACGGGCGGTGCTGAGACACGGGCTGCCGATGAAGCAGCAGGGACGCAGCTGCTTCCACAGCATGGGCTGCACGGGTCCGGCCGCAGTGGGCACGCGGTTCCCTTGGCAGGTCCAAAGTGCCACCGAGGCGGGCGAGGAGCGAGGGTCCCGGCCACTCGCACGCCTCTGCCCTCCATCAGGAGCGCCCGGCTGACCCCGGGCTGCAGCGAGAGGGGGAAAGCAGCGCAGGCAGAGACAACAGATGAGGATTGCTAGGCTAGGCAAAGGATGAAATACTGAGCAGTCGCGGTAATTGGGGTATAAAGAAGGAAAAGGGACGCCTGACCAAGTGAGGTGTGTGAGGCAGGAGTAAAAAGGAGGCAAGAATGCCAGTGATTTAGAAAACGTGCATAAAAATGGGACAGACTCTCTTCCACTCTTGTGAGGAAAAGGCGAGCGTGGTTCTGGAAAGACGCTGCTGTTTGCAGTACGTGGTAGCACCTGAGCTTCTGATGGTGGAGGTTCTTCCTCACGAGCAGCCGGGAGCCGATGCACGAGTGTGATGTTACACCCTTCGGGGTACGATCGGAATCTGCTGGGGCAGGCAGGTGGTTTGGGGCTCGTCATCAATGCCAGCACCACCACCACAACAGTTCCTCTTCAGGTGCCCACCCTCCCAAAAAGCCACTGAAAAATGAGAGGACGCTCAGAAAAAAGTTACAGGAATGAGTCAAGTATCTTGGAAAATCCTGCCCTGGCACAGCAGACTGAATAAATCGAAGTTTCTTGGACCAGATTATAAATCTGAGTTTGGAGTCTTCAGACCAACAGCACTGCAGCTGAAGGATGTGAAGCATGGATTTGGTACAGATTCGCTTCTGCCTTTGGACATGTATATGGTTGTATTTGACCCTGAATATGCGTGTCGGCCCCACGAGAATGCTATGCCAGCTGAGGTGTCACCTCTCTATGCCGCCACGGCTTCATGCCACATCAGGACTTGCCTCTCCTGCCTCGGCCATGTCAGTGCTAAGCCCGAGGTCGGTGTGAACACTGCCAGGGGGCCTGGGCAGACCCGGCACGCGCGGCCGCCGCCTCCCGCCTGCTCCTGCTCACGCTTGTGCCACTGATCTCGTACCGCTCCGAGTCGCGTGTCAGTGAAGCCCGGCCCTGTGCGTAGCTGGGCTCCCAGCCCTGTTCCAGAGCAGGCTGAGAGCCCCCGCGGCCAGACCCGGCCTTGCTGCCTGCACCCAGCACAGATCCTGAGAAACGCCTCCTTCCGCGGGCAGCTGCGGGCTGCCTGGATTACTGCTCCAACCTTTCCTCTGCACGGATGGGATTTATGGCGCTGCTTAGGTAACAAACAGTCTGTAGTTCATAGTGCATATTTACTGATGCTATCTAACGCTGCTTCAGTATGACTCAAAATTTGCTCAAGACAGGGAATTCAAGGAAGCTGCCAAGAGAAGCTATGTGTTAGCAATGGGACTAAGAAAATCACTAGTGAAATAACAATTACAAAGGGGAAGGCAAACCGAAAGGCTTCTCCTACGCTAATAGCATGGCTTTGGGAGGGTTTTTTTGGTTTGGTTGGGTTTTTTTACGCAATAATCCAAATCCTTTATTAAAATGCCCTCTGGTTTGGGCCATGCAGCTGATTCTCCGAGGAGCAGGATGGCTTTTTCGTAAACCAGCATGGTGGGATTGATATTATTATACTGTATTCACCGTACGTCTGGTTTGTGGGTTGGGTGTTTTCTCTTGTGGGAACGCCGAGGCTGAGGATTACTTTTTGCTAGCACTTTAAAATCCTAGAGGGCACCACTGAACAGTTCTGTAAACTGGGCTGGCTTTACAACACAGATTTTACAGGTGTTGCTGTTCTTGTCTCCTTTTTCACTTTCCTTTCTCTTCACATTCAATTTGTATTCTAATTAAAAAGAATCTTCAAAGTCGCAAACATGCAGTTAGTGGACAAGTACAAAAAGAAAAAAAAACCCTAATATACAAGAAGAAAAGGTCTTATATTTACAAAATTTAAGCTGTTGCGTCAAAGTTGTAGTCTGTGTAACTTGCCCCAAAAGAGAAGCCAGGCTGGCAACTGCATCTGCATCCACTTGCACATTCCTACAGGGGTACAATGTGCAGCTGATTTCCCAATTAAGCTTCCCCAACAAAGTACTTTTATAATTGAGACAGACTCAAAAGTTTGAAAAATGAATACATATTCATGAAGTACTAATAATCCTCCGTCTAGAACACAGCTTTGAGCTGAGAGCAGATATGACTAGCTCATGTCTCACTCACTCATCCTAACTAAAATGTGAACAAGGAAGAAATGGCTGAAACCAGCAGATTGTGTTTTGCTAAGACAATAAATAATAATCGCATTCTGACTCAAGTGCCAAATGTATAGCGCTTAATTAGAGGTCAGCAGAGCATATTTCTGCTCAGCTGTTCCATTTACAGCAATTAACATGTGCGTGTAGCTTAAGCTGGGTTCCACAGCAGATTTCAAAGGGCTGGGTGAAAGCAGAACCGGGGAAGCGTTGTTCAGACGCTTGCACCAGCTCAGGAGCGGCACAGCTGGCACCCTGCGCCCCGCTGCCGGGGCTGCTGCTGCTGCCGGGAGGGGGCTCGGCCGGGGCGCGGTGTCCCCCGTGTCCCCCGTGTCCCCGCACTCCTCCTCCCCGGCAGCGCCGTCCCGCGGGCCCGGGGCCACCCTGCGCGCTGGCCTCGCCCGCGGCACCACGCCCGCCACGCCGCGTGGGCCCACCCGGGAGCTCCGCTGGCGCCGCTGCCCCTCCGAGCTCCGCGTCTCGGGTGGGGCCCGGGGGTGGCGGCTGTCGGCAGGAGCACGGGGGGGTGCCGGCTGCGGGTCACGGGCCGCTGCCCCGCGCAGGGCGGCCTCGGCCCCGGCCCCAGCCCCAGCCCGCCGCCGCACCCCGCTCCCCAAGCGCCTGCAGCCCCCGGCCCGGCCGCCATGTGCCGCGGGCGGAGAGCAGCGAGCGCCGCCCGCCTGCGAGGGCGGTGCGGGGGGCGGGCGGCGCGCCCCTGGGCCGAGTCGGCGCCTCGTCCCGCCCGCCCGTCCGCAGTCCGCCCGGGGCCGGCGCGCAGCCTCCCGTAGCAGAGGGGCTGCGGGCGCTCTCCCCGCGGCGGCGGTGCCGCCATGGAGGGGCGTCCAGCGCCCGAGGCGCCGTAGAGCCGCTGCCCCCGGCCGCCCTGCCCTGCCCTGCCCGGCGATGGGAGCCGGCTCGGCCGGGGCAGCTGCGGGCGGGACGCCGCCCCCCGCCGGGCGGACGCTGCCGGCGGCGAGGAGAGGCGAGCGCGGGCTGCGAAGGGCGCCGCGGGAGGCAGGTGGGGGCGGCCCCGGCGCTCCTCGGAGCCGGGCTGGGGCGCGGCGGCGGCTGCGGGCGAGGCGGGGAGCGGGGTCGGGCGGGCTGAGGTGACCTGGGGGAGCCGGGCGGGCTGAGGGGAGCGGGGCCGGGAGGGCTGAGGGGACTCGGGGGAGCCGGGGCGGGCTGAGGGGAGCGGGTGGAAGCGAGGGGAGCGGGGCCGGGCGGGCAGAGGTGATTTCGGGGAGCCGACGGGCTGAGGGAGCCGGGCGGAAGCGCGGGGAGCGGCGGCGGGCGGGCGGCGGGCTGTGGGACGGGGCCGGCAGCCGCGGAGGCGGCCGGGGCGGCGGCGCTCTCCTGAGGAGCGCGGGCGGAGCGGCCGCTGCCCCCCGCCGGCCCCGCCGCCCCTTCGCGGCGCTCGTCTTCCCCTTTCCCCGCTCCCGCCGGCGCATCCCGGGGCCGGGCCAGCCCCCAGCCCGCTGTCGCCTCCGCCGCCTGCCCCGGCGGGGGGCAACGACCCGCCGAGGTGTCCCCTGGCTCCCGACCTGCGGCGGGGCTGGGTGCCGCGGGGGCAGGGTCCGCGCCCCACGCTATACCGACCTGCGCGGGTGGGAGAGGCTCAGCCGAGCACAGCCGCTTGGCTACGGGCTGAAGACAAGCAGGGCAGGTTTTACCTTCCAGTTAGGTTTTCTTTGCTCTTTTCTTTTTTTTTTTTAGATGCGTTACTGTTCCTGTAGAGACTTTCTCGCTTCACCTCAGGCCTATGTGACTCTGGTGGAAGGATCATGACAGAAGTCCTGTTCTCTGCTGCTTTGAATGGAACTGAACCCAACCTGTTATCCAGCAGCAGCTGGTCTGTGGGAAACGCCACCACCAAGTGTTCCCTTACCAAAACTGGCTTCCAGTTCTATTACCTGCCCACTGTCTATATTCTGGTCTTCATCACTGGGTTTTTGGGCAACAGCGTGGCCATCTGGATGTTTGTCTTCCATATGAGGCCTTGGAGCGGCATCTCAGTTTACATGTTCAACCTGGCGCTAGCTGATTTCTTGTATGTCTTGACTCTGCCTGCCCTCATCTTTTACTACTTCAATAAAACCGACTGGATCTTTGGAGATATCATGTGCAAGCTGCAGAGGTTCATCTTCCATGTGAACCTGTATGGCAGTATTTTGTTTCTAACTTGCATAAGCGTGCACAGGTACACGGGAGTGGTGCACCCCTTGAAGTCGCTGGGGAGGCTGAAGAAGAAGAACGCGGTGTACATCAGCACCCTGGTCTGGGTCATTGTGGTGGCCGTGATTTCTCCAATACTGTTCTACTCGGGAACGGGGATAAGGAGAAACAAAACCACGACGTGCTACGACACAACAGCCGATGATTACCTGAGAAGTTATTTCATTTACAGCATGTGCACCACAGTGCTTATGTTCTGCATCCCGTTCATCCTGATTCTTGGTTGCTATGGGCTAATTGTGAAAGCTTTGATTTACAAAGATTTGGACAATTCTCCTCTCAGGAGAAAGTCGATTTACCTGGTTATTATTGTGTTGACAGTCTTTGCTGTGTCTTACCTTCCCTTCCACGTGATGAAGACCTTAAATCTAAGAGCCAGGGTGGATTTTCAGACTCCCCAAATGTGTGCCTTCAACGATAAGGTTTATGCCACGTACCAAGTGACGAGGGGTCTGGCCAGCCTCAACAGCTGCGTCGACCCTATCCTTTACTTTCTGGCAGGTGATACCTTTCGAAGGCGGCTTTCCAGGGCGACCAGGAAATCGTCCAGAAGAAGTGAACACAACGTGCAGTCCAAAAGCGAGGAAATGACTCTCAATATTTTATCTGAGTATAAACAGAACGGAGATACGAGTTTGTGAACGAATGCAAAAGATTTGAGAACAGTTTGAAAAAATCCTCCGCTTTGAGACAGTAGGACACTGTAGTGCTACAAGTGTGTGAGAAAAGCTACCAGTCTCTCAAATTCACTTTAGATAAAGCGTCATTTTCAGATATTAGAAAAAGCTTAACAAAGTAAGTGGAAGAATTTTAATGGAAAATAACGTGTCAAAATCCAGCTTTCCTTCTCCTTTCAATATTCTCATTTCTTTCTGACTTGTGTCAGATAAAGTAAAATGAAGTAAATCCCCTAAAGGAAGAAAGCAATCCAAGTGCTTCTCTTTTAATGACTTAGTCTCCCACATTCAAAAATGTTCTCAGTCAGCCTCCCTTTAAAAATAGGAAATAAAAATAAGGGCGGGCAGCATCTTCTGAGGCTCAGTCCACATACCTAGCCTTTCACTCACTTGCCGCTGTAAACAAGTATTTAAGTGAAAGTCACGATGCAGTTCTCGCCTTTACAGTTTTGTTATTTCTTCATCTACTTCTAGTGTTGATAATTACTTGATAGTTCAGTAGCATTTATGATTCAGTCTTCTTTGAGTGCCGGTGTTTTACAAAAGGTAGGCTTACTGATGTGTGCATGATTATGCTTTCAGATTACGATGGTTGTTCATGAAAAATCTGGACCCCCCCCTTAAAGGCAAATTGGCTTCCAGGTGAACTGACACCTCAGCCACGGGCAGACGAGCAGGTCTCTCTAGGAGCTGGTGTGAGCAGGCGCCTGCTGTGCACGTGCACGTAGCGGTGCCTTTCGTGAACAGATGTCGGTGTGCAAACGCGTGTGGAGGCAGTTTGGTTCTGAGCAGCCGATGGTCCGATCCTGCCTTCCGTGCTGAGGAAGACCGGCGTGTTGTCAGCCGGAGGAACCGCGGGACGGGGCTGAGCACGGGCTGGGCTCGCCTGGGGAGCGCCTGGGGCGAGCCGCCCTTCCCCAAGGCTGACCAACGTCTCGCTGCAGCGCCAGCGCTCGACTGCCGGTGTTGGGAGCCGCGCTGGAGTTCTTTACGGGTAAAACATGAGAAATGCGTATGCTGAAAATAACTGTACCTTTTAGACAAGTAAAACTACGGCTGCTCGAGTTACCCGCGTTTTCATTTGGTACGAGAGTATTTCTGTTCCTGGCGATCTTTAGAGATAACATAAGAGTTGTTTCCTTAGAAAATAATTATTAAAATGAATAATATAAATGGATTCTATATTGTATATATATTAAAAAAATGGGGGAATTAAATTTTTTTGCACTGTGACAAATAAATTACTGTATTAACAAGATGTTGCAATATACTACAGACTAAATCTGACCCTTTATTATGTATCTTCTCCAAATGTGGAATAGGTCATCCAAAATTAGTCAAACTGCAGTATTGTGCAACACAAGAGGTAGTGATCAGAGCACAGACGAAATCTTACGTGGGCAGTCGTACTCGTTTTTCATATTTTTAAGAAATGTATTTGAAAATATTGTGTGCTAAAAATGGTAGGAAAGCATGCTCTAAATTATAAATTTAGTGTACAAAATTAAGTTCTGTGTAATCCTAAGGGTGACTTTAGCAAATCTTTGTTCCTCCAGTCTTCACAGTAAGAGTAAAATATTTTACTTACTAATTTCCAGTGATTGGTAACAAACAAGAATAGCTCTAGTTTTTTGGTTTTTTTTTTACAATATTGTAAAGCAGCTTCTGTTCACACATACAGCTTCTTAATCTGCAAAATCCCTATTTATTGAACTTATTTATTAGAAAGCTAAATGTAAAGTATGTAAAGTGTGGTTCTCCGTGTTCATACTCAGAATTGGGCATTAATGGAAAATTTAACAGCATGTTTCAATCACTGTAATACTGTGTCTTCTAACAGAACATCTTTATAATAAACTCAATTCCACCCTGAGTATTCACTGTTGATACGAAACCTAGTGATAAATTAAGCTGCTGATTTATAGCCCAGAGATAAATTAAACTGCTGCTTAGGAAGCAGAGCTTCTCAAAGCAATGTTAAGATCTCATTTAGCCCTATAAGATGAAAAATGTAGAGGTAGTGAAGAAATCCCAACCAAGGGTCAATTGCTAATTAATCCCTACTGACAAAAGACTGTGGAACGGCACAGCCTATTTATATCTCCAGAGAATGAGCCTGGTTCACAATAAATGACTTCTCCTATTATGTGATTATTTGAGACTTCATTCAGCTGAGGCATGTCTTGTTTGGAATGGCAGATGAATTAAATGGAGAGAGAGCATAAAAATAGGATATTCTATGAATCTGCTTCTCTGGGTTTAAAATCATATTTGTTTCCCGGCGTTTCGTGGTCTATTTCTTCCTTTCAGTTAGGAAAGAAAATGTTGCGCTAATCCACGTCTGAAAAAAGATCCTAAGCAGACGCAGCAGAATGTAAAACCCTACACCCAGGTTGGTCCTTATGTAGTTACTTGGCGTCTTTTTGCAATATGTCTCTCTAATATGGCAAAGTTGGCTGACTGTGACGGTGCGTGCAAAATCCAAGGGCAACAGAATTCTGCGGGCCCAGCTAGAGCCGGCTGAGCGCGCGGGAGGAGAGAGCCCGGCCCAGAGGGACGCCCAGCCCGAGATGTGCCCTCTGGAGCTCGGGTGGGCGCTCTGCCGGTGCTGCCCTGCGGTCTTCTGGGTCTGGAACACCTGCGGTGTCCTGTGCCTGCCTTGGGAACCGTTGGAAGCTCTCTCCGTTTCATCTTGCCTCGCTGAAGAGAACTGTGCAACTGGCCCGATGATTCACCCGGTCTGTTACTGAGGTCTCTTCTGGTAGTTTACTTAATGAAGATCACTACTGGTGATCAGCCGTGGTGTCTTCACCTCACGGAAGCGTGCGGGAGCAGAACACCCAGCGCCGAGACGGATCATTAAACACCTTTTGCGTGCAGTTTATTTTCCATCTGTCAGATCCTGTGACCTGCGGAGGTAACCCCTCGAACCGCATCCTGCTCCGACGTGGCTCCCTGCTGTACACACACCGAGATGTCGCAGCCACCTCGGAACCCAGCTGGGACTTGAAGCTGAGCCTCACAATCTCACGGAAAGTTCCCGCGCTGGTTTTAAGCATTGCTGTATTTGACACGGGGTAGTTGGAACCACAGCAAAATCTCACCAAATTGCGTCTCCTCCCACACGATTGCTTTTTACCTGCCACGGGACGGACTGGTGTCTGTTGGGCCGTCCCATCCGAGGCAGCCGGTCGGACACGGGGGATTGGATGCCACCGGGACATAACCCGAGCAGATCTCCAGGCAGTGTGGTGGCTGGAGCCATTAGCTCCTGGGGAACTTGGCAAGACTGTTCTCAAGCATTTGCCTTCTGGCACTTACCCTTACTAGAGTCTGTCTGCGGAAGACAGTCAGTCCCCCAGCCTTAGGCGATCCCGGTGTTTATCCATGAACCTCTGCAATGGGCTTGCTCGGGGAAGCCTTTCCCTGAGCCACCTGACTGGAGCCTCTCACCTATCCAACATGCAAAGGGAATGCAATCTCAGCCACAGCCTTTGGGCCGTTAATTAATAAGCAACGATGACGATGGGTTGTGTTTGCTAGGAATGAGATTCAACTCGACGCCTCGCTACACAAAGACCACCTACAAGTTCCACTTTCCCTCGTGCTGTATTAGCCTTCGACTAGCAAATGAGATTAAACATTTTGTGATTTCACGGTCGTGCTTTTAACCTATTTTTCCTCTGGGTATATTTGAGAATCTTTTAATAACTACAAATCATTCACTGAAGATGCCAAAAGCTTTGAAGTAAATAGTTATTTAGAGCTTAAGTTTTGCCAAAGCGTTCTACAGTGATCCACGCCGAAACAAATTATTATTCATTAGCTATATTTTGCTTCCTCCAGCTCACCGGGTTAATTTTTTTTCTCATTTATGCCCATTAACTCCCACGTATGGTAATCTTTAATACAAAATGAAATCAGTGTGAAACCTACACGTGATCTGCTGTCAGGTTGTACATTTTCGTAACAGAGCACGTAGGATTTTTTTGTTTTAATCCAGTCCGTAGGACACCAAGTTAATGAAATAATGATCGGGCATAGGGGAACCAGCAGCGTCTTCCCTGCCCCTGCTTTGGGATTGCCTCGGGCACCCCGGTGAGCTGCCCCCCACCCCAGCCCCATGCCAGGGGACCGGGGAGCTGCAGGGCCGTGTGTGCACTGACCCCACGGGTGACTGCCTTCCTCCTAACGCCCCAGCACGGCCCAAACCCTCGGGGTCGCGCCGGGTTGTCCTGAGCCTGGCGTCCCCCTCTTTCTCGATGAGGAAGGGCCGGGGGGGCGCACAGAAGGCCTCGGGCGCAGGGTGCCCGGCCGAGCAGCGGGAGCCCTGGGGAGCGGGTGCTGCTGCCCTGGCTGCTCCAGCTGCAGGGCTGAGCCGTCTGGAGCCCGCCGAGCCGAAGGCGCCTGTCCTGCCCGCTGCGGTGCCGCCGGGAGCCGGGCAGAAGGCAGAAGGCAGCCCGGGCAGGGCTGCTCCCCCCGTGCCCCCTCAGCCCGCAGTCAGGGCTGCAGCAGCTGGGCCTGCTGGCCCCGGGGACGGGACACCGCAGCCGGCTGATTGCTTTCCTGGGATTCTTTTTTGTCCCTTGTTACTAGATTTTGTCTTCAGATTGGCTCAGAACAAAATCATTACTAAAGCGTGCTACGTCTTACCACAGGTATTCCTTATTTCTGTGACAAGTTCTTTAGTTTTCGAGGCCACAGAGTGCTGTTTGTCACCCGCCGTGGCCAGTCTCCGCCTCTGGTAACACTTTTGAAGGAAGCTATAGGCCTGACCTTGAACTGGAATATGAACAATGTCCCCCGAGCTCCCGAGCAGCCGTGTTCGACAGCTGCCGGGGCACGGCGGAGGCTGCAGGGGAGCAGTGGAGGTTCGCTTGGCCCCATGCTAAAAGCCCTTCACTTTAAAAAAAAAACCCACCCACCAACCCCAATAACTATAGCTGCTTGACCAGGACCCCGCTCCCATTTGCTGTGCTATTTCTAACTTCAGGTGCTTTGCGCTGAATCAGAATCCACCACAGAATACTATTTCTGGAGCCTAACTGTATTGGCACAGTAATTTCAAATACTTTGAAGACTTATGACTTGTGAATTAAAACCACTACTTATTCTGTGGCTATGAATTAGAGTGTGCTTCAAGGGTATACGTGAAAATGTTTATTTTTTTAATTGTACTGTGATTTTAGTATTGTTGAGTAAGTTCAATTTTTGTGTAAATACTAGTGAAATTTGACTGCAATATCCTCAGAGACAGTGTTACTTGGTACTTAAGCTCAGGCTATGTAACTGCTTTAATTAAATTGTAGTTTAAAAATCCCCTTATTTGTCTATAATTTTAACGAATAAAAAGATTTTGTTTTTTTAATAAAGCACGGGGTTGTTTGCATGTGCATTTACTGTTAGGCATGGCTTTTGAAGTCGTAACTATTTTTAGTGGCAGCAGAAGTGCAGCCACAGAGTTACTGGCGCTGTACCTAGCAACCCTCTTTGAAACTGCTCCAATAAAATTATGAAACACTTTTTCTGCCTTTTTGTGTTATTGCAGTTAATTCATGTTTCCAGGTGATTCTTCACACAGCGCTACGTGCTTAAAACCAGATAATACAGGTTTGCAAAATAGGTGAAATGTAAAGCCTTGAGAAGCGCCAGCCCGATCGGCTGAGGATCACCATAAACGAGTAAACGAATGATGCTTGGTCTTCCAGGATGTGAGGGGCAGGATGTTCGCAGGCGGCGGGGGAACGACCCACCTCCTAACACGGGTGGAGGAAACTGTGGGTCTGCGGGCAGAGGGCTGGGCCCCTCCCCACCCGCCCTGAGCACCGCTCCCATCCCAGCATTCGGCCGGAGAGGAACCCGCTCCCAGTCCCTTTCCCTCGGCAGCTTTGGCCTCGGGTGTTTCTCCCTGCAGCGACTGTCCAGCCGTAACCTGGCAGGCTGGGTGCATCGTCTGGTCTGTACAGATCGAAAACTCACTATGTCTTCACAGAAACTTTCTGGTTTTCTCTTTGGCAATGGCTGCTGCATGCTGATTTGGTTGCAGGATGCAGAGTGACTGTTCCTTCCCAAACGGCTTAACATTTAGAAACCAATTAAAATGTTTAACTCCCTTTATTATCCATGCCTTGCCTGACAGCATAGGTATTTCAGATTTTTATGTTGACTTCTACTTTCACGCCAGTCCCTTGTTTCGCTGCCTGCAGCTACCCTGGCACAGCGTGGAGTCTCGTCCTGCTTCCCCGGTTCCGGTGGGAGGCAGCCGGCCCCCCGGGGCCGTAGGCTGGGGATGCTGCCAGGAGGGCTCAGGGGCTCGGGGGGCCGGGGGCGCAGGCTGCCGGGGCTGTGCCTCTGCCGACGCCTGCATCCCGGCTTCCCGCAGCGGCACGGCTGTGCCAGGTGACAATTTTTGCCGTCGTCTTCCTGCTCCAGTGACTGTGAGAGGCAAAGCCGGGTGCAGAGCCCAAGGACCCAGACCTCAGCCAGCCTTGCGAGGGGAGCGACAGATTGCTGGTTCTGAAGCCTTTTTCATCCTGCAAGCTGAAGGTACGGGTGTGGGGCACCACAGTGATATTGTGGTGCAAACTGCAGGTACATGGGATGTAATAGATCTGTATTTCATTTATCACCTCTTTTCTTTTAAAATTTATTTACCTATTCTATTTTCTTTTTGCCATTCTTGGTTTATCTTCACATTTCATGAAAACTTTTTAGCTTGGCTGTAATATCTCTTCAATTGCAATGATATTTTCTGATCCGTAAATGGATTCTATCTGCAACAAACTCTGCTGTTTCAGACCTTTCCGAAGTTCCCTTTCCCATCCGACACCCACCGTGACCCGATGGCCTCTTCCACCCGCGGCACAGAAACCTTTAAATACTCACAAGTAAGTCAGGTCTAGAAACATGGGGGTTTGTAAAGCTCTGCTCTTGCAGAGTGTATTTAACATAAAGAGCAACATCCAGTATGCAACTGCCATATTTTAGTACGTGAACTGACTGTGCATTTATTTCTGACTTCCTTTAACCTTGGCCTAAGTGTGCAAATGTGGTTTGCTGTTGCCCTGGCAGATGTGCGGCAGCTCATGAACATAAGGAATATTTGTTTATAAACTTCCAAAAATTATCTCACAGCATTAGAAAGCAGAAGCCAAGCCTGTGGCGATGGGTAATGGGCTGGGAGCAGGTCGGTGCTTGGAGGCTACCGGGAGAAGCGACGCATTCCCGTGGGATTTAGCCCGAATCATCTCTGGCAGCGAGGTGGGCAGCCAGCATGCAGCTCCCCCGGACTCGGCGGGGTCCCGTCCCCGCTGCCCGCGCAGGCAGCCCCGCAGCCGTGCCTGCGTCCCCGCAGGGTTAAACCTGACCGAGGGTTAGGTGTGAGAGATGCCGCGCTGCTTGGTGCCGCTGAGACTGAACCAACCGTGTCTGCTGGCAGAAATATAAATACCCGGAGCCTTCACAAGTTACATGGCAGCTGAGTGTGGGTGTCACAAATGCTAGCAGTGCCTCTACGTGAGGTACCAAGAGGACGGTGAAATGCAGGGTATATTTATAGTGCACACACTAGCACCAT
This sequence comes from Balearica regulorum gibbericeps, assembly GCF_011004875.1. Classification (NCBI taxonomy): domain Eukaryota; kingdom Metazoa; phylum Chordata; class Aves; order Gruiformes; family Gruidae; genus Balearica; species Balearica regulorum. The sequence continues at coordinate 28,577,920 of NC_046192.1, read as the reverse complement.
GCTCCCTCGGGAACAGTGTCACCACCCTGCGAGGTGGCAGGGACCCATCACCCTCCCCGGCCCTGCCCCGGCAGCGGGGTGCTGAGGTGCCCGGGGGAGGCAGCTGCCCCTCCTGCCTGCTCCTCCGCCGCTCCTGGCCGCCAGCCGGGCTGCGTGAACGGCTCGTCTCACTGGCAGGGCAGGAGCAGACGGGCAGGAGCTGGACGGGCTCTCTGCACCCACAGCACCCCCCCTTCGGGGCTCTGGCTCCCCAGCCGGGGTCGCGGCCGCCGGCTCCGGGCAGCAGCCGGTGGGTAGGTGTCCTGAACCCCGGGCATACGCTGTGCTTCCCAGCCGAGAATCAGGCAGCGACTCCCACGGGGAAACCCGTTACTGGGGTCCTGAGGGGCTGCACCTCTGCTGTGTGTGCGCCGCTGGGCTGCTGCCTCCCGTGGGAGCATCCTGGTGTCCTGAGCGACCACTCATTTAAAGTGCTCGAAACACCATTTACCCTTCCTGGCATTCCCATACAGCCAAGGAGCAGCAGAGCTATTTATGTAAATAATTCATGAAAGTCTTCCCCGTTCAGTTTATGACTCTTCCACGCAGCAGCACCAGCATCTGCCCTGCACGCTCCTCCAGGAGACTGCGGCAGCGACCCAGGGATGGGCTGAAATCCATCGGCAAGAGCCCCGCCGCGCTCACGGACCTTACCCAGCAGGGCGCGTGCCTCAGTTCTGGTTCGGTGATGTTAGGAACCGAAGCCAGGTCCTGGTACGCGCTACTGGCCGGTGACGGGACCACTGCCATGCTTGCACTGTGTGAAAGACATGAAGGCCGCGAGCGCACCGTGGGGGCTGGGGCAGCCCTCAGCCTCTGGGCCAGACCCCCTGCGACGTGGTCACGCCGGCGTGTCCCCTGCCCTGGGCTTGCAGAGCTCCGTGCTCCGGTGCCGCGCGTGGGCTCCCGGCAGCGTGTGCTCTCTAACGGGGGTGTCTCTGTGAAAGTGGGGTTGGTCGGTTGAAAGTGCAAGCACTTAAAAATGCATTTCCTTCCACTGCAAAGAACAGCCTTTTGTAGGAAAATGATTTTTCTCCCTGACGGTGACTGAGAAGCGGCTCAGCTATGGAGTGAGCTGCTAACCCAGCGCAGAGGAGGGTGCTGGGGCCGGTGCAGAGCCGGTGCAGTGCCTCGGCCGACCCAGAGAGCAGCCGGCAAAGGGGGAACGCAAGGGGCCCACGCTCAGGAGGACGCAGAAACGACTTCTGAGCTGTAGAGCAGGTCGCGTTTGCTATCAGACCTCGTTACCCAGGGTCTGGATTACAGTAGTGCCGAGGCCCTACCCTTGATCTCAGGCCACCGAGACGGACAGACGGGACTGACCGAGGTGGGGAAGGGACCATCCCGCACACAACCGAGCATCTGGAACCGACGTGCCGGAGGCTTGGGGCACAGCCCTGGCACCAAGGGATGAGGACTTGCTCGCTTGGTCTCTCTGGGACCCAGCTGGGAGAAGGTCTTGGGAGATGTACACTGTTTTCATACCAAATATTATGCTATTATTAATTTCAGAATTAAAAAGTACTTTTAAGAAACCACATAAATTTAATTCTTTGTGGAAGACTTGCATGGTAGAATTTGAATATCCTCAGTATAAACAACTGAGACGTTCGGTCATACATGGAAAGTAAATAAACTTTGCATTCTAGAGGAGAAATGATTTATTTGTTTGATAATACTGAGCCTTTTTAATAGGAGATTCATCAAGCAGCACTGCCCTTGCTGCTGTTATTGCCTTAAAGCCTCCACTGACCTCCCACGCGCGAGCTGTGTCAGCGCTGGCCCTGGTGACCGGGAACATCTCCGGCACGGCTGAACCCCTCCTGTGCTGAGCTGGGACGGGGCTCCGGACCTGCTGGGCGGGTGCTGCGGCTGCTGGAGCCTGTTCCCCTCTGAAAGTCACGCTCAACATTGCGCCGTGCATGTCTGCACTGGAGAGAAGACACCGCGGTTCTGTGGCGGCGGTTTCCCTGGGCATGGCCCTGCTCCGCACGGTCCCGCTGGCACCGGCCGCCCCTTGGCCGGCTCTTCTTTGGCTCATCCCCAGCACGGCCAGAAGCTGCTTCTGCACCACAAACACCGGGGATTTGGCTCACTCACCACCCTGAGAAACCTTTTCCTGCTCTGAGAAAGCTTTGGCAGCAGAGAGAAACCTGTCCTGGACCAGCAGCTGCCTTCAGAAACATAGATTAATGCAAAATGAAGTCATACAGCTTCTGTCTCAGCGTACGGACAGACCGGTACGTCCCATGTAACCAGTAAGAGCAGTACGTTGTGTGGATTTGTTCCTGCTCCAGGAGAGTTGTGAATTAGTGGCGCTGCCCCACAGCACGTCCCAGGGAACACACGCACCTTCGGCAGGAAACTTGGGACCAGCACCAACAGAGATTATAAAATCCCAGTTAAAAATAATAAACAACTTTGCTACAGGGAGGGGACTGTACCTGTGAATTTTAGTTTACAAAGTCAAACATAATTTTTGTAAAAAGAAATCACAAGTCATCAGCCCCTTTGGATAATTTTGGAGGTGCTGTTCAGCTGCCAGCAGTTGGAGGAGCCGGCAGAGCCCACGGGCAGGGGAGGCAGCGGGGCAGCTCGGCGCCGCTGCAAAGGGCCCGGGTTGGGCTGACAAGGGTCACGAGCCAGGACAGAGCTGGGAGTGCAATCATGACATTATTTTCCCCCTGGCAACTCCCATTTCCCTGTTTACTATTATATTCATTCCATAACCGGTGATGTCCTCTACCGCATACCTCCATGGGAGCTGCTCAGCATGGCAGTGCCAGCTGGGCACAACTGGCTGGATGGAGCCCAGTTGCTGAACCAGCCCATCCCCATCCCCATCCCATCCCCATCCCCATCCCCATCCCCATCCCCATCCCATCCCATCCCATCCCATCCCATCCCCATCCCATTCCCATCCCATCCCCATCCCCATCCCCATCCCCATCCCCATCCCCATCCCATCCCCATCCCCATCCCCATCCCATCCCATCCCATCCCATCCCATCCCCATCCCCATCCCCATCCCATCCCCGTCCCCATCCCATCCCCATCCCCATCCCATCCCATCCCATCCCCATCCCCATCCCCATCCCATCCCCATCCCCATCCCATCCCATCCCAGCCCATCCCATCCCCATCCCCATCCCCATCCCCATCCCCATCCCCATCCCATCTCATCCCCATCCCATCCCCATCCCCATCCCATCCCATCCCATCCCCATCCCCATCCCATCCCATCCCATCCCATCCCCATCCCATCCCCATCCCATCCCCATCCCCATCCCCATCCCATCATCTCATCCCCATCCCCATCCCCATCCCATCCCCATCCCCATCCCCATCCCCATCCCCATCCCATCATCTCATCCCCATCCCCATCCCATCTCATCCCCATCCCATCCCCATCCCCATCCCATCCCATCCCGACTTCAGGCTCTGTGGGAGCTGGTGGGGCGCAGCAGAGGATGGGTTTGCCTCTCCCTGCTCCCCTCAGCAGCGGCGAGACAAAGACCAGATGAAAGATGGCCTTGCAGGGTTTTGTAGCAATTGCCTCTGCGGTGACAACAGCCAGGCCAGATAAAAGCAGCGCGCCCAGGCTCTGCCTGTGCTTCCTTTTGAGCTGCAGCTTTCATCTGCCTCAGCAATGTGTCAGGACATGTTTGGCACATATAAAAAAGTAAGTTGTTGTTTAACATTCTTGTGTATTACTGAGCGGTGGCAGTGATGCTTCCTGTAAAACATATCTGCAAGTGTGGCAAAGCTGTTTGATATTACAGCCTTATTTAAACCAGCATTTAGATAGTAAAAGCAGTCATTTCCCTCCATCCCCACATACCAGCTACCCATTAAAATTCCTTCTCATGCTCTTGCACAAAGACTAATTTTGGCAAGAGACTGACTTGCCCTAGATTTTTAAAAGGCTACTTGTTTTAAAACAAAGTCCTTCGGGGAAGGGAGAGAATTGGGAGAAGGACTGCTTCCTCCGCCTGCCTGCCCCAGTGCTGCGGCGGCTCCGACACCCCCCGGCTTGACACCCGCCCCCCCCGGCCCCGACACCGCCCAGCCCAACACCCCTCTGGCCCCAACACCCCCTGGCCCGACACCCCCCGGCCCCGACACCCCCCAGCCCAACACCCCCCCGGCTCCGACACCGCCCAGCCCAACACCCCCCCGGCCCCGACACCCCCCAGCCCAACACCCCCCCGGCCCCGACACCCCCCAGCCCAACACCCCCCTGGCCCCGACACCCCCCAGCCCAACACCCCTCTGGCTCCGACACCGCCCAGCCCAACACCCCCCAGCCCAACACCCCCCCGGCCCCGACACCCCCCAGCCCAACACCCCTCTGGCCCAGACACCCCCTGGCCCGACACCCCCCCGGCCCATCACCCCCGGCCCAGGTGGGTGCAGCATCCTCCTCTTCCCCCATGGAGGGTGCTCCTGGCCCCACAGAGGGGTGCTGGAGGGGAGCTGGAGCTTCGGGCACCGAGCAGGAGGAGCTGGGGGAAGGTTGAAAAGCTGCCATTCACCTTGACATTTACACGCTAAAAATAATCTTTCCAATGTTAAATGCTTTTTTAAAAAATCATGCCGATATTCAGATATTACTTAAGGGACTTGATTCGGAGAAAAAGATCTGTTTTTATAAGCTGGGTCTCTCTACCATCAGAATGGCTTTTCACCAAAATGATCTCTTATTTCTAAGTTGTTTCCTCCCCTTCAGACACCGGGCAAAATGTCACTTGACAGTGATAGCTGAGCCCAGCAAAAATCAGAAGAAAAATAACCTACAGGTGTCCAACGGAACACCGCAGCAAATAGGTACAGAGAGACCCACGGAGGCAAATTAACAACTAAACCCTCACTTCAAGCAGATGGAGAAGGCTGACTTGACTGTTTGGATGTGATTCAATGAAAATGTTCTCTAGCCTTCCCTTTCTGCATGGGGAATAAATCTGCAAAGAAAAACATTTCTCTTTGCTGTTTGCTGGCAGGACTGGTATCATACCAGCGATATCTAGCATTGCTATGGCCAGCTTCATACGCGTTTCTTAATAAGTACGCTGAAAAGCTGCTTTGGCTGGCTCTGGGATCATCAGCACGCTACCAAGAAGCAGCGAGGCTAAATACCACTGAATACCAGCGAATGCCGTGCCACAGTACCTGGCGTTAGGAGCAGTTGCCCTTAATGGATGCACATAAGGAAGCAGACCCGAATTTTTGGCTAGCAGCTCTCTGCAGCACTCCCACCCCATCCCACGGTGCCCGGCAAGGGATGGCTCTGCAGAGCGACGCTGCCTTTAGAACCTGCATGGGCGCTGGCAGGAGCCCTGCCCGCAGCCGGGGCAGAGCCCAGCGCAGCCGCAGCACCCACCTCCCCGCTCCCAGCCGAAATTCAGCCCATCGCCCCACGCGGGCTCGGGCAGCGAGAAGGGGCCAGAGCTGGTCCCCACTCTGTCACCCGTGGGCCGGATCCGCGGCTGCTGATGCCGGCAGAGAGGCTCCAGGTTGGTTTCGTGGCCCCGGCACGTGGCCCCAAACCTTCGCCAGCGGGTTTGGTCACCGACGCTGCTCGTTTCGGCTCTCCTGCAACTGATCCGGGAAGGGATGACTCAGCCCTAAGTATAGTTATCTGTACCCAAAATAGAGCCAGCCCTGCCTGCAGCTCGCCCAGCTCACCGGCTGCGTGTCAGCCCGCTAACGACTCCTAAATCAGCGGAAGCTGAAGGTGCGATGCGGAGCGGCAGCCTGCAGGCAGCGCGTGAGCCGCAGGCCGCAGCAGTGCGGGCTTTTCACCTGCTTAGGAAAACCCACCAGCCGTCCGGGAGGGGATTTCAAAGTAAACCGTCAGAAATGAATTGGGTGAGGAAATTGGCTGGGCGGTCGCACTCAAAGAGTTGTGGTCAACGGCTCGATGCCAGGTGCAGACCAGCGAGGAGTGCTGTTCCTCAGGGGTCGGTACTGGGACCAGTGGTGACATCTTTGTCGGCGACATGGACAGTGGGATCGAGTGCACCCTCAGCACGTTTGCCAACGACACCAAGCTGTGTGGTGTGGTCGACACGCTGGAGGGAAGGGATGCCATCCAGAGGGACCTGGACAGGCTGGAGAGGTGGGATCACGTGAATTGCATGGAGTTCAACAAGGCCAAGTCAAGGTCCTGCACGTGGGTCAGGCAATCCCAAGCACAACTATAGCCTGGGCGGGGAATGGATTGAAAGCAGCCCTGAGGAGAAGGACTTGGGGTGTTGGGGGATGAGAAGCTCCACATGACCCAGCAATGTGCGCTGGCAGCCCAGAAAGCCAACCGTGTCCTGGGCTGCGTGTCCAGCAGCATGAGCAGCAGGCAGTGTTCACAAGGGGAATGGCCTGAAGCTGCAGGAGGGGAGATGGAGATGGGATGGGAGGCAGAAATCCTTCCCTGTGAGGGTGCTGAGGCCCTGGCACAGGGTGCCCAGAGAAGCTGTGGCTGCCCCTGGCTCCCTGGCAGTGTTCAAGGCCAGGTTGGATGGGGCTTTGGGCAACCTGGGCTAGTGGAGGGTGTCCCTGCCCATGGCAGGGGTGGCACTGGATGGGCTGGGAGGTCCCTGCCCACCCAAACCAGGCTGGGGTTCCATGAGATGAATGCACTTCCCTTCCCAGAACTGCATGGCTACTTTGTATTTTTGTAAAACCAAAGGCTTTCAGCTGCTGCTTTTCTTCATCAATTTATACTAACCAGAGAGCTGATGAACAGGATCAATTTACACTGCATCTAAAAATACACCATCAACTACACACATACATATCTGGGGCGGTGCGTGTATAACTACGTGCATGTGCATGTGTACGTAAAATGCTAAGATCCAATACTATTTTTTTCCACTTTAAATGACACATCTGAAATTGCTTACTGCAATATCCAGCCTTGCAGGGAGAGAGGTTTTACAGCTTCTGTCTGGGATGGTTTCTACCACCCTCGTCTGACAGGGGCTGAAGAAACAGGTACTACCAGCACGTTCCCCCAAAGCCCCGCACGCCGCCTGGGGCTCGGAGCCGCAGCCCCCGGAATTCGTGGTGGCCGAGAGCACGTGGCAGTGAACCCAGCCCCTTCCCCAAAGGTCCGGTATCCCAGTGACCATCCTGCATTAATATGGCCCTTGCAGCAGTTACCACAAGCGGTTTAAGATTTCAAAGTCAGAAATTCCCGATACTTTGCTGTAAAGGGTGGGGAGGCAGCAAACACAGCGCACTGGCAATGCACAAATGGTGCTTTTGTAATTTGCCCAGCACGCCGTGAAGCCCCCTGTGCCTGTAAGATCAGGGGCAGATCGAGAAGCACCGGTAAGTTCACGCTGGTGGGAAATCTCCGGGGGAACGGAGGAGCTGGAGTCACTCAGCCCCGTCGTCCTTTTCATCAGCATGCGACGCCGAGAAGATGAGGGGCTGCGTTCCGCGCTCTGCTTTGCCTCTTAGGCTGAATTGTTTAAAATATCAAACAAAAGAATTTGCCTCTTAGGCCAAGATAAACTTAAATTAAATTGTGACGGGGTCTACCCCGGCAAACCCCAGAAATAATTTGCAGGTTGTGAAATGCTCCTGCACCTCATCGGTGCGACCCTGGTGCCTGCAGGAGAGGCACTGGCTGCGCTGCCGCCTCGCCTTCCCCCACCGCTGTTACGCCTAATGGCAGCTAGTGAATACAAACCCCGGGCTTAATTACTGCATTATGACTAACCTCGCTGTCATCACTACCTGTAATTAAATGCCAGATTTAATATTTGAAGCTGAGCAGGTGACACGGCAGGAACAGAGGCCGCCCGGAGGAGCCTTGCTGGGGCGCGGTGATTCCCAGCCAGATTTTGGACCCGGGTGCTCTCAGCGGCAGCCGCCAGCTCCGTGCCTCCCGCACCACCGACACGCAGGTGGGACGGGGTAAGCCCCCGGGGCGGCCGAGGGGGCTCGGGCAGGCTGCACCCCCGGCCGGCTGCCCCGGGTGCTCTGCATCGGGCTGATGGCAGGGAAGAGACCCAGCCTGACGCGGGGAGGGAAAAGGATTTAGGAAGTAGAAGTCAGATGGCTTTAGCCAAAATGAGGACAGCAGGTTCATTTTACCATGGCAAAGTGCAGTGAATTACTCATTTTCTATAGTTTTTCTCTGTCTTCTGAGATACCCTCATCCTGCTCAGCATTGCCAAAGCAGCAGCTCCTCGGTTTGCTCATGTCGGTGCCTCTCGAGCTGGATGTGCTGCACCAACATCCCGCAGCAGCAAGGGCACCTGCTTGGCACAGGGCACTGAGGGGTCACAGGCTGATCCGGGCTGAGCACCCCAGAAATGCCCTGGAGTTCCGGGGCTGATCCGGGCTGAGCACCCCAGAAATGCCCTGGAGTTCCGGGGCTGATCCGGGCTGTGCACCCCAGAAATGCCCTGGGATGATGCCGGGGCTGATCTGGGCTGTGCACCCCAGAAATGCCCTGGAGTGCCGGGGCTGATCTGGGCTGTGCACCCCAGAAATGCCCTGGAGTTCCGGGGCTGATCCGGGCTGTGCACCCCAGAAATGCCCTGGAGTGCCGGGGCTGATCCGGGCTGAGCACCCCAGAAATGCCCTGGAGTTCCGGGGCTGATCCGGGCTGTGCACCCCAGAAATGCCCTGGGATGATGCCGGGGCTGATCTGGGCTGTGCACCCCAGAAATGCCCTGGAGTGCCGGGGCTGATCTGGGCTGTGCACCCCAGAAATGCCCTGGAGTTCCGGGGCTGATCCGGGCTGTGCACCCCAGAAATGCCCTGGAGTGCCGGGGCTGATCCGGGCTGTGCACCCCAGAAATGCCCTGGAGTGCCGGGGCTGATCCAGGCTGTGCACCCCAGAAATGCCCTGGGATGATGCCGGGGCTGATCCGGGCTGTGCACCCCAGAAATGCCCTGGAGTGCCGGGGCTGATCCGGGCTGTGCACCCCAGAAATGCCCTGGAGTTCCGGGGCTGATCCGGGCTGTGCACCCCAGAAATGCCCTGGAGTGCCGGGGCTGATCCGGGCTGTGCACCCCAGAAATGCCCTGGAGTGCCGGGGCTGATCCAGGCTGTGCACCCCAGAAATGCCCTGGGATGATGCCGGGGCTGATCCGGGCTGTGCACCCCAGAAATGCCCTGGAGTGCCGGGGCTGATCCGGGCTGTGCACCCCAGAAATGCCCTGGAGTTCCGGGGCTGATCTGGGCTGTGCACCCCAGAAATGCCCAGCTGGGAGCTGCAGCAGACACCTGCCAGGCTGGTGCTCCTCAAGAAGCTTTTGCCTTTCTTACCTAGTAATACCTTTAGGGGTATAAATATGCATATCACACAAAATGAGTCATATTTCAGTGTCATCTAATTATTAGTTATATTATATGATATTTGCCAGCTCATATTGTAAACAGTTACTTTATATAACATATGGAGAAGTGTGTCAGGCTGCCAGTGGTTTTCAAGATCTCTGCTTTGAAAATGATTTGAGTGTGATGCTCGTTTCCATCAACTCCAAACCTGTAAAGTTGTTAACACGTTTTATCCAGTAAAATGAGGTGTAATGCAGGTGCAGTTGTCATGAAACCTTTTGAACTCCCCTCTGTGCGTGAAGGAGATCATTTCCCAGATGCCTAATGCCCTTGCTAGCACTAATGCTGTGATTTAAAGAAAAGTCAACAGCAACAAAAGAAAAAAAAAGGTCCCTCTAACAGTGATTTATGCAGGAAGCATGTGTCAGGGCTGGCACCGCTTCTCCTCCCATAGATCCGTTCGGACTCTGTCGCTTGCAAACCATCGGCTGATCCTGAAGACTCCCACTCTCCTTACAGGCTACACCTTCTCATTTGCAGAGTTTAATGTAAAAATACGTAGGTGCAATCTGGAGCTGTGCAGTTCTGGGCATGGAGCAAGGAGGGTCACTCCAAACCATTTAGGCAGGGGCACGGGTGACAGATACCCCACCGCCGTGCACCGTGCACCGTCACGCACGGACAGCGGAGAGCAGCTTCAATCTCTAACAAGGCAGGAGAGCGGCATCGTGGTTCCACTTTGAGAAAGGACGTGGGGTTTGTGGTGTGCAGCTGAATATAACAGCCATCGTCTGCCACTGCCCGGGAGCGGGCGGGCACCCACCTGCCCCCCGCAGAGCCGCCACCCCGGCTCCCGCCTCGGTGATGCACACGGGTGCTGCGGGACAGACCGGGGCCGGGCTCCCAGCCGGACCCCTCCGCTGCCTTCCCACCAGCCAGCCGGGCGCTTGCCAAGCCAGCCCCTCTGCCATCTGCTTTTGTTCTGCGGCTGCTCAGACCAGCCTCAGCCGCAGCGCGGAGGCACAGCCCGGATCCCAGCTCACTCCCACGGCCGGGCTCGGCGGGAGCAAACCCAGCAGAAACGCGCCGGTTACCGAAACGCGCGGCGCTGCCTGGGTGGGCGATTGGGTTGGAGCAGGCTGGCCAGGGCTGTGGCACGACCGCTGCCCCCCAGCCGCACGGAGCCGTGCCCGCGGCCCTGGGCGTGCGAGCGGCTGTGCTCCCCAGCTGCCTTCAGCTAGCAGGACCCGCTCCTTGGGCCCCTGGAGAAGAAAGCGGCCTTGTTTCGGGAGCGAGCTGTGCTGTGTGGCGAGACTTTGTCCCCTTTCATGCTCGTGCTGGCAGGGGAGGTCGGCCAGCCCAGGGGCTTGCCTTTCCTCCTGGGCACGGACACGCTGGTCCCTGTCAGCAGGGACGACGACCGTGGGGAGGGGGAAGGCGGCGGTGAAAGAGGCTCGTCAGGGCTTCTGGGGAGCTGTATGGAGAGATGCACGCAATGCGTTTTACTTTGCAGAACTTGCACTGTGAGTTCAGCGCACAGCACACACAGCACACACAGCACGCACACGTGCACAGCACACACAGCACACACACATGCCCAGCACACACACGTGCCCAGCACACACAGCACACACAGCACACACACATGCCCAGCACACACACATGCCCAGCACACACACGTGCCCAGCACACACAGCACACACAGCACGCACACATGCCCAGCACACACACGTGCCCAGCACACACACATGCCCAGCACACACACGTGCCCAGCACACACAGCACACACAGCACACACACGTGCCCAGCACACACACGTGCCCAGCACACACACATGCCCAGCACACATAGCACACACAGCACACACAGCACACACAGCACACACAGCACACACAGCACGCACAGCACGCACACGTGCCCAGCACACACAGCACACACAGCACGCACACGTGCACAGCACACACAGCACACACACATGCCCAGCACACACACGTGCCCAGCACACACACATGCCCAGCACACACAGCACACACACGTGCGCAGCACGCAGGCGATGAGAGGGAAGGGAAGGCGGCAGCTCAGCCTCTCTGCCGGGTCAGAGCAGCGACACACAGCGCCCGCAGGGACACGCAGCCCCCCAGCAGCCCTGGGGACAGACCTCGTCCCCCATCACCCCTCCCCGAGCCCCCTGAGCCCGGCCAAAGCGCCCGCCCTCGAAACAAGGAGAAGCTGCGCGGGAGGGGACGGCGAGGGCACCGCAAGTGTCCAAACGGGCTTTGCTGCAGCTGGCGAGGGGCCTTTCCAGCTGGGACGAGGGAAGGATCGCAGTTTTTATTTCCCCTCCGGCTTCTGGGCTCTTTTAAAATGAAAGCAGTTCTGCTCCAGCCCCGTGCAAGTCAGCGCTGCAAATATAGTCAATCACCGGGAAAGCTGGGCTGCCGGGAGACAGGCGGCACGCGCTCTGACGAGCTGCTCTCAGCCTTTTCCTGGTGACTTGATGTCTCCTGGCTTGCGGGGAGAGATGCGCGCTGTTATTTCAACTCTGTTTTGACTGATGATGAGAGGGAAGGCAGCGCTGGAGGCTGCTGGCATTGTTCGATTCAAGTAACTTCAGGAGAACTTCTCAGAGCTTGTCTTTGCTCACGTAACGATCCGTGGTGCTTCATTAACCGTCCCCCGTGCATCCGGCGTGTCAGGGGCTGGTTATTCGGGAAGTGGTGCGGGCGGGTGGCAGCGACACCTCCCGAGAGGCGCCGAGGCTCCGGCGTGGACGTTCACCTCTGCAGGATGCCCCGAGCCCGGCTGGTTGCTCTCTGCCTCTCCTGAGCGATCGCCAAAGCCTCCGCGAGTCCGTCACTCCTCTGGCCACCGCCGTATCTGAGCCTCAGAGCCGTTAGCATCTGTTTCGCTCTCCAGTGCTCGCCCGGGCGGGGAGAGAGAAGGGGCTGAGGAGCGATGGGGATGCCCCAAACCACGTGGAAAGTCTGTGGAGCACCAAAGCACTGAGTCAGAAGCACTGACCACCGCATCAGCTCTTCCACCGGGCTGGAACCATAAAAGTCACTTAACTGGTATATAAACGTTCTCCACTAAATCTAATACTTGGTCTCAGTGCCAAGCGACGATTACATGAACAGAGTCCAAAAGCCACATTAGCAGGTCCTAGCCGGGAGCCCCAGGGATGCCGAGGGCAGCTGAAGAGAAGGGGTGTGAGCTCCAGCCCAGCCTGACGGAGCCGCGACCCCCCCCGGCACGGGTGCGAGCTGGTGGCAGACAGACCGGGTTCTTCACCCGGGAACAGGGACTCGGTCTCGCAACCAGCAGCTTCAGGCCCGAGGAGACAAGGCCCGATTTGGCCGGGCAGCACTGGCGGTGGTCCCGCAGCCCAGGGCACTGGCACAGCCCCCCGACCCCCAACACCCTCAGCACAAGAAGCGATGCTCCAGGCAGCGCCAACAGACAGCTGCTGCTGCTGCGTAAGGTGCTTTGGCCAAATCCTTTCACAGCTTCTGGAAAATAAGCAGAGAGAGGAGCTGAGGACGAGAAGCGAGAGCCGCTGGTGTGCCCTGGGAGAGCCGGAGCAGCCCCGTGCCCGTGGGGCTGCCCCATGCCCGCTGGCATCCCGTGCTGCCCGCGGCGCTGCGCTCTGGCCCCTTCCCCTCCCCACCGCTCCCAACACGGTTCACCTCAGCGACAAACTCTCAACAGAGGTTCCAAACCAGCGGCAGTATGTGCTGAAGCGTGTTCCCAGCCGGCAGCGCGATGGAGGAGCTGCATTATCTTTCCCGGCTGCGCTGTCAGCTCAGGCAGCGACGCGTGAACCGGTGGGTGCCCCCCCTCACCAGCGCTCCCCACTTTCCCAGCCTCCCTTCAGAACGTCTTCCCGAGCCCCGCTCTGCCACCGCTCCGGAGCTATATTTAGCCGCTGGCTGTTGCGCTCTCTCTTCATTGTCTGGGTTAAAACACTCAGTAAGATTTCAGAGGCTGGTTTAAAATGAATTTTTGGTTAATGCCTTCTGCATGGCCGTTTGTTAGCTATCCCCACCGTTCGTGGCGGAGGCTGGCACGCGTGTGCCCTGGCCTGTCCCCGGACATCACCTGGCGCTCTCTTGGGCCGGGGGGCTGCGGGTCCCCGGGCTCGCTCCGCGCGGGCAGCACTGCCCGGCTGGATGGGGAAAGGAAGGATTGCCATCCTCCCAGGGCGCTTAGCACCGGGGCAAGAGCTGACCTGGGCAGTCCCCGAGTCAAAGCTGCTCCGTATGAAAAACTGATGAGGTAGAGAAAGCTTGTGAGGCGGGAGCCAGGGCCCCCTCTGCATCGCTGTGACATTTCTCCTGTCGCATCTGCCCTTCCCACCACCGTCACGGTGCTCCAGCGGAACCAGCACCCCTGGGACTGGGGGCTGCGGACCTGCAGCCGCACGCAGGTTGTCTTCAGCCCCCCGGTGCCCCCGTGCTGCCCCGCCGGCAAGGGGCAGACCTGGCTCCCCTCGCCGGGAACGCCGCGCGCTGACCGCGGTGGCACGGCTGGCTTCGGACCGCCAAGCTCCCTAAGACGCCCACCCCGTCACCCCAAGGGGAGCTCGGCAGCAGGACCCCCGCACCCCCAGCCGCTCCGGAAGGGGCACTGCCCCCCGCAGCAGGGGAGCCCAGCGACGCAGCCAGAGGTCATTGCGCCGGCGTGCTGACACCGGCCAGCCGCACGCGGGTAATGATTAATGGCTGAGCAAATGTCCTTTCCGCTTTTAGCATCTAGCACTGACCCGGTACTCGGTGAGCATCAGGCAACGCCAGAAATACGCAGGAGATGGATTTCCCTGCAAGGCACCAGGGTATGGCTGTCCCACGGGCACTGACTCTAAGGCTCCCATTTGGAAGGGGTATATAAAAGCTGATACAAGTGCGATCTCCATTTTCAAAGCCGCTTAAAAGGCTACAGTTTAAAAAATAAAACAAAAATAGAACTAAAGGTATTTTCTTCAGCAAGGACTTAACTGCAGCAGAGATGATTAAGTGCAATCCACTGTATTTCCAACTACTTAATTAGAAACAGGACACTGTAGGAAATTACCATAACAGATCATTTCGGTAAAAAGCTTTTCAATAAAAAGATTAAACATGTCTACAATGCGTGAAGATATGAGCAGGTTATAATTACTATTGACCTCACCTCATCAGCAGTATTTAATTGATGTCAGGGTCTTTGTCTGCTTGTTCAAGTTAATCAGCATTCTTGGTCCTCCAAAGACCACATTTGCAAACCTCCTAAGGAGGCAGAAATCTTTCTGGGTTTTTTTTCTCTCTTTTCTTCAACACGTTTCTCTGAAATGCCGGCATCTCTGGCTCTGCCAGGGGCACTCACCGCCCGTGTTTTTAAAACACAACACTAAAATAGCTGCTCAGAGCCACCTCCTGCCACTCGTGTTTCCCAGCCGCTTGCAGCACGTTCTTTTTTTTTCTGGAAATGTAATTTTACACTTTCAGGAGTGAACTTCTCCCGAGTGGGCTGCAGGTGTCACGCGGGGGTTTTTCCAGAACGGCGCACGCCGACCGGGCAGACGCCTCTCCCCTCCTGGCCGCGACGCCCGGGGCGGGATGTCCCCGGTGTGTGCCAGGGCCCGGACCCGCGCAGCCCCCGGAGCCATCGCGCCGCACACCCCGCAACCCAGCGGAGGGCTGGCGGCCGACCTCGCGCTTCTGCAGCTACGCACATAGCGAGGGTTTCTAAACACGCCGGGAATGCATATGCATGGGCTGCAGCAGCACGCCGACGGGGAGGCGGGTTGGCTCCCGCCGGTTGTTGCGCTCCATTGCAGGCGTACATATTTATATACAGGGTTTATTTAAATATCAGGGGGTCTTGCCCTGCTGGCCAGCAAGGAGCTGAATGCCCTATATAACGGGTGTAAAGAGCAAATCGGTGCACAGACCATCAAAAGAGCGATGCTACAGTTGAAGACACAGGGATTTATGCTGTGCTCAAGTGCGGTAAGTTTGAAGCGTCCGAAGCGTAGGAGAGCTCGTCTCCAGATGAATAACCGCGGGACAAAGGTGGGTTTTTTAAGTGAAACGGGTTATCTGATTATACCAGAATCAAACAGAACCAGGAAACGTCTCCTCTGGCACTGCCGTACCCTTACCATAAAACCTGTTAATAAAACCCTCGGATAAACCCAGCAGTGAAAGATTTCCTCTGGGCCTCCAGGTCAAGCTCAGCTCTGATTAAACCCCCAGGCGCAGGGGAGGGCGCTGGTGGGGCGGCACCTCCGGGCGTTGGGTGCTGACCTGGGCTCCCCACATCCCTCCCGGCTGCGTCGGGGCCCCGGGGACCCTCATCTAGGGAAAATTACAAAGCAACTTCTCCACCGCACCTTTTGTTAAGTTGATTATCACCATTTAAAAATAATTAAAACAAAGTAGCTTAATTCTTTATTTTAGCAAAGCTTCTTTACCAAATGCATTCAGGAGACAAACACCTCTTTTCAGAGGACCAGAAACTATTGGCGAGATTTGCCGCAGGAGTCCGTCCTCTGCCCAGCTCCTTACAGCCATCTATGTGTCCTGGGTTTCCTTTAGCTTTCTATTTATTAAAAACTCGGAAAAAATATGTCATCGCTAGAACGGGCTGAAGCAGGAAAATGTCAAACAAGTTCTGTGTCACCTCTGCCGGACACAAACCCACCGCTGGTGCAGGCAAGTCCCACTTAGCATAACTGAAGTTTCTGAATTTCTCCTGCTTAGAAAAACCTCCTGAATTTTGCCGGCCTCCAGTCGCACCCCGTGAGAAGCGGCATCTCTGCCAGGAAGCCTCATGTGCTGGAATTAAACCTCTCCTGGGTGCCAGACTTCATCTGCCGTGAGCAGCCCCGGCGCTCCCGGGACCGACTGGGCAGCGGTGCTGGCAGCTCCCGGCTCTTCCCAAGCACTCCCACTGCAGACCTCCGCTGCAACATAATCACACAAATTATTAGAGGCTTACATTATTTCCTAGAGGTAAGCATTTGATTATAACCCACAACATTTGAACCAGCACTGCAGCCTCCCGGGGGGCCCAGGGAGCCCTCGATGGACGATCACACGCGGTTTACCGGCACACGGCCGGGCAGCGCCTCCGTGAGCTGTGAGCTGTGCCCGGTGCGTCGCACCGTAACTCCAGCGGGAAATAAAACCCCATCACGGGACACCATTTATTCTATTTGTGTGCTTGCATAAGCTGTGCTTTCAGCTACGGGCTACAACAGCTAAAAATAAGTAAAGAAACTATTAGAGACCAATTATTCCACTAGTGTTGTAGCACCAAGCGCAGCTGGGAGCACTGGGAGCACTGGGAGCACTGGGAGCAGCAGTGTTGCTGTGGGGAGCAGAGCAGCTCCGGCCCCACTCTGCCTGCATCAGGGAGCAGCTCAGCCCCACACCAGACGGACCCCACGGCATCTGCCGGGCGAGGGGTCCATGCCCACGTGGGCAGCCCCTGTGTCGCTGGAGCCAGCGGTGAAGCGGAGGGGGACCCCGGCCCAGCAGCGACGGAGCAAACCCCTCCGCCAGGCCCCGGCTGCTCAGCGTTTCCCCGCAGGTTTGGGCGGCTGCTCCCTTCCAGGCAGCCTTTTATCACCTCTGCCTTCAGCCTCCCCTTCTCTCCCCAGCTCGGCTTCTCCCAGCATCCCTTCCCAAGGCAGCTTTTCCACACTCCTTCTCACTCTCACTTCGCCCCCCGGGCTCTCGGCAGCCAGTTTGCATCTCCCCGGGCGCAGCGCCCACGGCCGCGCTTCGGGCTCCAGCCGCCCTTCAGCTAACATTTATTATCGCACGGTAGACGGGGAAAAAATGTTATCCGAGGGATACCACGCTCCCACGGCTGCTTTTCTTGCAGTAACACTGCATTTCTGGCTCCCGCTCAGCCCCCGCGCTGCGGCAGCCTCAGCCCCCTCTTGCCGGGCTGCCGCCAGCCGGGGCTCGGGCTTCTGTGCCGGAGCCGCACTTGGCCGTGCCGAGCCTCGCCAACGGCACCGGCTGGATCTGCCCCTCACCTGCTGCCTGTGCGGCCAGAGGGCACAGGGTGATCCCCTGCTGCCTGCCCTGCCTGCCCTGCCTGCAACCCAGGCGCCATCCTCCCTTTCCAGCGCCTGCGGAAGGAGCACATGGGGGGAAAATAAAACTTTAAACTACTTTTATGCTCCCCCGGTCTGGCTGTCCAGGGCTGATCCCATTTGCGCTCACCTTCCCGCAGCCTCTCCAGGCGCTCTCACGGCAGGACAGACTGCTGCCGACCTGCCCACACCGCCCAGCAGGATCGGACCCGGGCTGCAGCCCCCAGCCTGGCCAAAAGCAGCTTTTTTGTAATTTAAAAAAAAATCAGGCTGTGCACGCTGTGACCGACAAAAGGAGCAAAACCTCCCCCCCCACCCCGGCGGGGCCCAACACGTGATGCACCGCTGGAGTCCGGCCGTGCGGGGCCAGGGGACACTTTTTCATGCCGTACGTTGTTCACAGCAGGCTGCAGCGATTCCGAAGTCAGCAGGCTTGCCAAAGTCAATGAGGGAAAAAACTGCTGTTGCTGTAGAAAGTTGGTTTGTGCTTACAGCCAGAAAGTGGCTGTTTTCTGCCAATTGCACTTGTATCACAAGTCTGCCGTTTATTTCGGCATACTGTGACTTGGAGACATGCTTGAGGTCCAGGCGCATCGCGATGTCCCAACAGGGCCGTACTCGCAGACCTGTGCCGGGGACCGAGCCTTCTCCTGTCATCTCTGACCCTCGAAGCGTGGATGATGGCTACCAACGCTCAGGGGAAGGGTGCTCCCCGCAGCCCTCTGGCCATGCTGCCCTGCCTTCAGCTCGTTGGAGCCCCAGGAGAAATCACCGCGAGGTGCTGGGCTGTGCGGGAAGCTGTGTGGAGCGGTGCCTGGGACACGGCACCAGCGGTTTCCCAAGGGATACTTTTATTTTCCACAGGGCTAGAGTAAAACTGCGGATGGGAAAAGTCACACATGGTTAGCTGGGATTGTACCCTGAAGGTGTGATGGACAGACAGCTAGTGGGGGAAAGCCTTCGTCCTTCCGGAACTGGGATTCCTAAGTCTTCGTACGTGAAGGTACGTCCACAAAGGGGAGTTTCGGATTAGGTGTCCCTGTCAGTGCAGTCCCTGAGCTGAGATGTCCCCCCGCCGCCCCGGGGGCCGGTTGCGTTCCCAGGGCTGAGTGCCACAGGGAGGATGTTGCTGGCTCCAGGGAGAGGGGACGAGGGCGATCTCTGCCCTTCCCTGACAGGGAACTTTCCGCCAGGCCTACGGGGGCAAGGTGAGGTGTTCTCTCTCGTTTGAGATGGCAATTACTGCCGCATGCCTAATTTGACCACAGCATCGCTGTCCGAGACCTGGGAAGCACGGTGCCCTGTCTGGAGGATGCTCTCCCGCACGGTGAGAGCCCCGCGTAGAGGAGCACCGGGACGGCTCTCCGGGGAACGAGAGCACGGGGACCAGGCAGGGGCTGTGGGCACCGGCCTCGGTGTGCTGGGGATAACACAACCGGACCAGAAAGGGAAGGGACAGAAAAGGTGTGTCCAAGTGACAGGGGAGCGCCAAAATGAAAAGCGCTTATATACTCCTCTCATAGTGAGAGCGTAACCCTGCCGTCACACCAGACACGCCGAACACCACCATTCGGGACTGGAGCAAAACAAGGTGGGTGTAAAGAGGCTAAGAAAGGAGTCGTGATGTTTTGGTAAAATGTAAATTAGAGCTCTAGCAGCGTGCTCGGCAAACGGCGATTGGGATGCGAAAGCGAATGTATTGGGATGGAAGGAGGGTAAACGAAACAGTCGTCTAATAACCCCAGCAGGTTAGAGGAGGAATGCTCCAACATTACAGTCTGGTCAAACGTGTCGGTAACAAGAAGTCGCATTAAAATCATGAAGTGTTTTATTTCTGGAAAGACGACGTATTTTTCCTCTGGAGCTTAACAGTGTCCTAATCCCACTACAAGAACGGTGGCCTTTTAATGTCAGCTCCTAAATAACGTCTCGCAGGTCAATTCGGAAACACGCCGGAAAGCACCGTTTAGCACCGGAGGGTTTATTCCCCGGAGGTGTGGCAATGCACCGGCCAGACCCCAGCTTCCAGGTGCCGCAGGTGCCTGGGCGTCTCTGCCCACCGCGCACAGGCTGCCTGGCACCGCTTGGGTCACCGCGGGTAAGGGGCCCACGTTCTGCAGAGCTTGATCCGTCTCTGCAAGGTGTGACTTGGGAGAGCAACACGCATTTCGCAAGTGCCACTTGTCCCCTGGTACTTCACAGCTACGAGGAGCAGGTCAGGTAACACCTCGGGCACTTCAGGGAAGCGCTAGCTCTTCACCGAAGGCTGGGTGGGGAACGACAGCAGCTCTCACTGGGCCAGGGGGCTGGTCTCATCCTGACCCAGATTTTAGCTGCGTTTAGCAAAGCATATGCTTGTTAATTCTCCTTCTGGAGCCGCTGTAGTTAGATATCACGTGTTGAGTATCGTGGTACTGGAGAGCTGGATACAACCCCTGAGACCAGCCACCTCGTTAAAGCGCCTTTGCATGGGGGCAGTGCGGGTTGGGGTGTAAAAACCCGTAACAAAACTCTGTCCAAGCACGGGTAATTGCTGTGAAACCTGTTTTAAGAGATTCACCCCTTTCTGGAAACCACAAGCACAGGCAGTGCCTGTGAACAAGTTCTCGCTGGACTCGGCTGTTTCCCCTCCCAAGCAGCCCCCCGACCCCTCGTCTTTCCCCCCGCCGCCGACTCCCGCTCGCTGCTTGTGGAACCGGCGCGAGGGAGAGGAGCGGGGCAGAGCTGCCCGGGGGGGTGGGCTGGAAGGGTGGAACACAGCAGAGGTGAGTTCGTCACCCGCACAGCCCCGGTGGCAGTCCCCATCCCGGAGGTGAGTGCCAGCTCGGCTGCCGGACACCACCGGGTTGGCGCTGGCAGAGCAGCCGGCGCCTGCAGACCCAGGGTTAGCCCAGCACCGGCGCTGGTGCTCAGCAACGCGTAGGAAGAACAAGCAGGGGACAATTGCAAGTAATAGTTTGCTTTTCTGCAAAGCAGCCTTCCTCTTCCTCTGCAGCTCCTCAGAAGGACGGACCCCAGAGCCGCCGGCATCTCCAGGGTTACTGCTCGGCAGCACCAACGGCTCAGCCGGGCCCAGGGAGCGGCACAGAGCCCGCAGGACGGGGTTACGTTTGGCAATGGGCTGCCATGCAGAGCCCCGTCAGGACCACAAGCTGGGATGTGTGAGGGTAGAAGTGGCTTTGGTGCTGGCCTTGCACCGCTCCGTGGTGACGAGTAACCCACCAACGCTGTCCTGCCCCACGACTAACCACGGCCACGGCCCCTCTGCTACGCTCAGGTGCTGTTAGCAAAAGCTGCAGGCTCATTTATGCCTATTTTAAGTTGGTGATATTGTCTCTGCACTGGCTAAATATATAAATCTTGTACCGTGTGGTGAGTAACGTTTGGCGAAGAGCCACAGCAAAGCAGCATGTGGCCGAGCTTTGAGAAAGCTGCAAACGTGGGGCGGTGGGGCGGAAGAAGATGAGATAAAAAACCCCGAACACCCAAACTGTTGCTTGTCACATCCTGGAAAGACACGTGACAGAAAGGGCAGTGCTCGCAGGTAAGCTGGCAACGCGGCGCAGCGGTGCTGGGGGAGGATGCTCGGCAGGAGCAGGTCTGGAGGGATGCCTGTCTCCACGTGGGCAGCGCATGGACGGTGCCGGGAGATGCTGGTGCAGGGGGGTCCATGAGACCCTTGGCATTTGCAAGGAGGTCCCAGGTCCTGGTCCCCGGTCTGGGGGTTCGGCGTTGTGCTACCGGCTGCGTGGTGCTGACCCCGCCGGCTGCCGCGTCCCCACGGTCCTGCAGGACGCCCCACGGGAGCCAAGCCATCCTGCCCTGCCCTGCCTGCACCCTGCCCGCTCTGCTGCCCCTCGGCCCAGCCCTGCTCCCCCAGGAGAGGCTGCCCAGGCGGCCGGCGGGCACCACGCCGCATCCCGTTGGATCCCCCGTGGGAGCCTCAGCTGCACCGTGCTGCTCACACAAAATAACCCACCCCTACAGAGTGTTTGCCAGACAATTAACATACTCCCTCAGCATTAATTATGCAGAGCCCTCCATCTCTCACCACCGAAGCCAAAACCCACTTCCTGACACCCTCTCCGGAGGGCGGCCGGCAGCCCCAGGCAGGGTGCTGGGAGCCGGGCAGGGACCGGTGCCTGCGCACACGGACACAGCAGATCCTCAGCCCAGGCTGCGCTGCCAGGAGCCGAGCGGTCTGGTCTGTTCTTGGGCTGAAATGCCATCCTCTCCCACCGAGTGTCTCCAGCAAAGCTCAGCGGGCACCGTGCATTACAGGCCCTGTGCGTGCAGGGTTATTTAAGTAGCCATAAAGAACACATTGTCTAAAAGACTTTAGGAAATATATGAAGGCCGAGCTAAAGTGCCCCTTGGAGACAACGGACCAGAAATGAGCTCACACATTGTCCCTCTGCAATTAAGGAGAAGCCAGACTGGAAGCCAAGGCGCTGTGCTTGGGGGTTTGTTTTCCTTTTACGTGAAAGATATTTTATTTTCTGCGTCTTTGTCCTGAAGTCCCCCCTGGCTAGTCTTGATTAACAGAACTGCAAGCAGCGCACTGGGCTGTGACTAGGTCACCGCGCCAATCTCAAAGCTGTCACCACCTGATGGGTGGCCCGTGGAAGCGACAGGCTGACCGGTGCCCGCTCCTGCTGTCAGGGGCAACGGCCGCAGCGACGCGCAGCTGCCGCCCCGGGATGCGGCGTCCATCGGCTTCCCGGCTCCACTCCCTCCCAGCCCCAGGGGTGACATCCCAGCGCTGGCCGGCGACCGCAGCGCCGCAGACAACCCTGCCAGGGAGGACAGGGCACGGCGCAGGACCTGCCGTGACAACTAGCGTTACTTGAGACCGTGGTGGCAATTGCAGCACGGGGCCAAGGGTAAACGGTCAGTAGGACCTCTGCCCTCCTGAGAGGGCTGCCTTTCATTTTCCTCTCCGCGCGGCCTGGAAACCCTGGCAGAAAAGCCCCGGGGGGATGTCTCTGGGTAAGGACGCAGGCCACCGTGCCCACAGCCCCAGCTCCACCACCCGTGCAAAGCTGCGCTTCTTACTTGATCCGAACCCGCTGAGCCAAGCAGTCTGGCAGTAACTTTGGTCGCTGCAGCACCGCAGCGCTAAAAGCCGCCGAAGAAGCGCTCTTCCCTTGCTACCCGTCTGACGTGGTTTGTGCCATTGTCGGCGTCAAAGCGTTACGTGCATTGGCTTGGAAGTATTAAGGGAAAAACACCCAAACTGCTGAAGTTCCTCGATTGCCGTTGGAGAGACCCGGCTGCTCCCAGCCCCCGTGGGACAGTTCCCCCCGTGTCACCTGGGGTCAGACCCGGCATTGCCTTCGCCAAAGTCCCCCCTGACGAGGCATCGGCGCCTCTGCTCCCTCTGCCTCGGTCTCAGCGGGTGCTGAAGGCAATCCATAGCTAACGGTACCTAAAGGTACCTCCTGCGTGCCCGTGTCGGCTGCCCGGCGCCACGCGTGGGGCGGGGTACCCCGGCCGTGCCCGCCCGCAGGCAGCGCCAGGTGGCGCCAGCGGGAAGCGGTGGGAAACGGGGAAGCGCGGGGGGGGGTGGGGGGGGGGGGTGTGCACGCGTGGGGGCCCCGCGTGCGGTGGGACAAGCACAGCACGGCTGGGGAGGTGCAAAGCGCCGGGCCACCCTGGCCATCGCCTGTCCCACTCTGGCCATCACCCGTCCCACCCCAGCCATCACCCGTCCCACTCTGGCCATCACCTGTCCCACCCTGGCCATCACCCGTCCCACCCCAGCCATCACCCGTCCCACTCTGGCCATCACCTGTCCCACCCCAGCCATCACCCATCCCACCTGACCATCACCCATCCCACCCTGACCATCACCCATCCCACCCTGACCATCACCTGTCCCACCCCAGCCATCACCCGTCCCACCCTGACCATCACCCATCCCACCCCAGCCATCACCCATCCCACCCTGACCATCACCTGTCCCACCCTGGCCATCACCCATCCCAGCCATTGCCCATCCCAGCCTGGCCATCACCCGTCCCACCCTGACCATCACCCATCCCACCCTGACCATCACCCGTCCCACCTTGACCATCACCTGTCCCACCCTGGCCATCACCCGTCCCACCCTGACCATCACCTGTCCCAACCCGGCCATCGCTCATCCCCTGGCCCTGGGGGTCACCAGGACGCAGCAGGGACAGGGGCAGCTGTGAGGGCTCGGGGTGCGGGAAAGCTGCTGCGTCTCTGCAGGTCGGGGGGGTGAAGCCTTTTCACCCCTCGGGTCTGAACGTGGCAACTCTTTTCCCCCAATGGCTCAGTCCCCTGAGCATCTGCTGCTGGTTCAACCGTGCCTCCTCTCTGCGGTGATGGTAACACACCTTCCTGACCAAGGGTTTATTATGTCTTGCACAAGATGCAGGATGAGAGTTGTTAAATGGCTTATCTCTACAATAAATAGCATGTGACATTGTATTTTCAATGATTACTTGGTTTATTTTTCCTATGATATCTCAGGTATTCTCTTCTGCATTTCACAGGCTCTACTTGCTGCAGCCTTACAGTCTACATTCAAAGAATCCAAACCCAGAAGAAATCACTGTAATTTCCCAATATGACCTTCCCCGTACTATAAACTGCAGCACTCCCCCAGCCGCATTCCTGCCTGGCTGCAGCATCTCAACTAGGAAAAAACTATCTTGTTTTAAAAAGCCCACGAGGGGCAGGAGGCTCCTTCCCGTTTTCAGGAAACGGTTCCAAACTGTGATTATCCTGGCTCTTCACGGTTGCCATGACAGAGCTTCAACCTGCAGTTGCTGGATCTCAAAACACGTCTGTGTGGTAGCCTAGAGAGACCTAAAACTAGCACGTTACTGTTCCCCTTATAGGTGTTCATAAGCTGTAATCAAATTACTGTAATTGTCTTTCTGTTAAACTAAACAGATTACGCTCTTGAGTACAAAGTGTTGAATATTGTTTAAAACCGGACTTTCATTTTTGATTCATCAACTTCCAGCTCTGAACGACGAGCAGCAGCTGGTTTTGTGGGGGTTTGCCGCTTTCGTTTTTAAATATAACTGAATCTAAACCCAAGTCCACACCCAGCCTAAGCTTGGGAAAGGCAGAGATGTAGAAAATAAACAGAAAGACACTCGGTAACGTTGGAGTGCTGAAAATACTCAGCAGGCTACATGTAGGCTGTTAGTGCTGACCCGCCGGAGAGCATCCTGCCGGTCACCCACGCCGTCGAGAGCCCATTCACCCGGTGTCGCGGAACATAACGCGGCTGCTTCTGCTGCGCACTGTTGCCTTGGAGATATTTTACATAGAGCGGTAGGTACAAACTTTCCTTTGTGCCCAGGTTGGTGGTTAAAAGCGGGGTGTTTTTCCTCACGCGTTGCCATTTGCAGCGTTTCGGCCCCTTGCGGATGCCCGCCCTGTGCAGCACGGCGGCCGGGCTCTGTGCCTGCACCCACCCGTCCCGCTCTGCCCCGCTCCGCGGCGGCCGGGGAGAGGAGCGCGGGGGAAAGGCTGATGCAGGGAGGATGTGAGAAAGCGAGGTACGGGTAACATCGCGAGAGATTTTTATCCCAACGCCTCTCTCCAGCCGTTCTGTGGTGCTTTTGGGTAGCAAGCAGAAACGATTTGAGATGAAGCACGCAGTTGTAATTATTGCTCGTCAAGGTGAACACAGGCATGTTGCTCTTCATATTGAGCCACTTTGGGGACGAGAAGGTGACACTGAGTTTGAACTGCCACAGGAGCAGCGGCTCGGCAGGCGCTCTGCCTGGAGCCATCCTGCTCCCTCCCGCATCTGCACCACCCGATGCCGTAGCCTGCTCCCCTGGGCACGGCCCCACAGCCCTGCCTGCAGCCCTGCCCGCAGCCCCCTGCCTGCAGCCCTGCCTGCAGCCCTGCCTGCTTGGGCCGCTCCTTCAGGGGGATGCGAACCCTTGCTTCTCCTTGGGTGGAAAAGAGCTTTTCATCGGCGTGCCCCATCCCCGGTGGCAGCTCCCATCTCTGGGCTAGCACAGACAGGGGCAGCCGCCGCTGGCGCTGCGCTGAGGAGCAAAGTGTGAGTACGTGCCAGTGCCTTGGGGGGGGCGCAGGGAGAGAAGCGGGTGCCAGCCGGGGAGGGTGGGCAGGTGGTTCCCTTCCCTGCGTGCTGGCTGCTCCGGCCCTGCGAGGGCTCTGCCTGTCCCAGGCTCGGCAACGTGGCATTCCCCGCTCTGCCCCACCGAGGCCACGCGCCCGGGGTCTTCCCTGGCTCCAGCCCCGCAGGGACCTGTCCTCTTCGGGGTTCCTGCTCTCTGTGGCTGTTTGTGCTGTACAGGACACCCTCGCCAAAACTTCGCTCCCGTTCAAATGACAACCCCCCCTCTTTAACGGCAGCAGCTCCAAACGTTACGTTTAAACCTGATGAGTGCAACGGTCTGGCAGATATTTACTGGTTTGCGAAGCAGGGAGGGAGAGTCAGAGCTGGAGGGCAGTGCGTGCAAACCCCCCGGCTGGTGACTCGCACTGATGAGTGTGGAAGGGGAGGATGAGGAGGGGTTGCTCTTCCTTCCTCTCCAGCCCGGGCCGGTCCCCGCCGGCTGGCTGTGCGCAGGGCTCAGCTCCCCGGGCAGTGCTCCCTCGCTGCGGGCAGCGAGCGGGACCGTCGAACTTCAGCGCTGGCTGTGCAGTTACTACAGGAGTTGTGTTCTGTGGTTCTGCGGGGTGAGGAAGCAGTGCTGCTCTGCCTCCAGCGAAGGCTGCAGCCGACTGCTCTCGTACCAGCTGAAAATCCTCTCTCCTATATTTACGTAAATCCTCCAAATAACAGCTCAGGTCAAAAATACACCAATTATTCGTGTACCTGGTGGCTGTGACCAACAGCTAGACCTCTTAGGAGAGAGGTTCCAGCTCACGAGGGGCTCAGAGACAGGGCTACAGGAGTTGCTGTTAAAGCTGGTGGTTGCTCACTTACTTCAGAAGAAATTTTGGTCCCACACTGCAACCGAGGCCACATGCTCATCTGTTATTGGGTAAAAAACAAACCAGCGGCAGACGTATCACCAAGGTGGCATTAGGCCATAGTCCCCGGTGCTTAAAACTCTCCCAGGACTCAGTATGTATAATCCGGGGTAACTCAGCGGAAGCCGGTGGAATTGCAATGGTTTCCACCAGCTGCTCACCAAGTCCTCGAGTTCTTCTTGTTTTGTCCTCTTTGTTGGGATATTGTTGGGCCTGGGCCAAAATGACCAGTTCCTGTCAAATTCACTGGTTTTTGCAGCGCAGGCCGAGGCACGCATGAAAAGCGGTGGCAGTGCTCATGTGAACGAGACAAAGCTCTGTGTGTGTGTCGCATCCTTACGCAAGCGTTCACTTGCATGACGGGGAAGGGGAGCCTCCCCTAAATCCCCTCACCAGCTCCGTGATCTGCAGCTCTGTCCATCCCGTAGCTTTGGCTTCTCTCAACCGTGGTCTTGCCTTGGTGGTCGGAAAGGTCCAAGTACCTGCCTATAAACGCAGCGCTTATGAAGGTAAACAGGCATGGGCTCACCTCTTTGCACGTTCTCCAGTTTGAATGTTGAACATCTTTTTTTTGTTTGACAAACTGCTCACACACCCCCACCAGCAGACTAATCCTGTTGGCTAATCTGAGTCTCTTTGTCACCTTGTCTGGCTGAGAGGACCGATGTTAAAACAGACAAGACTGCAAACCAGAGCAGCAAACAGGGCTTGAAACCTGCCGGTGGGTTGCTGAGCCGCAACGTCCCCATCGTTCCCGCCTGCGAGGGAGCAGCGGCTGGAATTACAGCTGCATGCGTCAGACGGGACCTTCCCAGCTTCAAACCTTCCAGGCTGGGGGAACCCTTTGGTGACAGATGTGAAACCGCAGCCTGCATTCCGCCTTCCTGCTCCCTCCGCCGGGGCGGTGTGCTTCCCTCTGCTCCGAGCCGTCAGCAGTGCGGCTGGAGGGAGGGGACCCCGGGGGAGCAGTCTGACAGGGGCTTTGCCACAGACCCCCAAACCCGATACGCAGCTTAGCTTGACGCTAACAAACAGCTAAAATGACCCACGCATTTGAATAAAATGTTTATAAGATTTTAAGTATTTTCGTACCACTAATACCCCGCGTGAGCGACGCTCCTCTCCAGGGCCCTGAGAAGAAACCAGCCAAAGGGCCTTCGGCAGGGACGGAGGGGGCCGGCTCACCCCACGGCGAGAAACAGCAGCTCTTCCGCCCGCCTCGGCAATCCTTCCCCTGTGCTTCAGTTCTGTGCCGGCCGGGGTCGGAGGAAAGAGGCTGCAAACCAGGGGAAACAACTGTAAATTCCCACAACAGTCTGATGGGGGTAAGGGACAAGTTAAGATTTCGAGGAACTTTGATACTTTTCTATTACCATGGTGCAAGGAAATGTAAACTGTCTTCTGCACAAGCTCTCCACTGCCCTCTCTAGAGACTGACTTGATTTCAGCTAAAATCACTGGATCAGGTTCTATACGGACTCGCTGTGCAGCCCCTTAAGTATTTGTGACCGTACAGGGGCTGATCAGCACCGAATTTGCCTCACAAGAAACCAAAATAAAGCTGGGCTGGATTTGTAAGCCATTCACTGAAGTTAATGAGAGTCTTTTTCCAGTAAAATCAAGTTCAGCTCCACATGACTGAGCAATCCCAGAAATGCAAAGACAAGACAGCACAAAACCAAACACTTCTCAAGGGTAGATTGCAATGTGCTGACTGCAGTGCTAACGCTAGGAACATGAAAAGAAGTACACTCTGGGGGATCTTACCTATATTTCCGGCTTATTCGCAAGCCCAAATGAAAGTCTGACACGTACCGTCACCCAGCCCTTCGCAGGCTGAGGTTAAAGTAACGCCGCTGGCCCCCGTTCGTGCAGCTTGCGTGAATCGGGCTCCGCAAGCGTCAGTCACCAGGCAAAGCCCTTCTTCGTCCCTTGGATATGCGAAGCGTGTAAATTTGTTTTCTGGAAACGTTCCTTCACCTTCGCTCTTCCCCGGAGATAGGTATGCGAGCTGGAAGGTCTCCAAACAGTTTAAATAATTGCTTTTCTAATTATCTTCTCCATGGGAGATGAGGGTGCTGGCTGGGGACGGTGCCCCGCTTTAACCGGGGCGGCTGCGTGGGGAAGGTGACGGAAGCAACCTGCCCTGCTATCGGCGGGGCCAGGGCACGTCGCAGCCCGAGGCTTCTGCTGGGACGAGCCATCACAGGGAAGCTGTCATCCAAACAGCTGGTGGGTCCGGCTTTTCTTACCTGCCAAAGCCTTAAGCTGTGCTTAAGCACAAAGCCTGGAGCACGGCTAGTATAACGGCAGAGAAACGAGGCCAAAGGCAGCTCTGTTAGGCTGACGGCGATTCAAACGCTGTCTCTTCCCGCTGGGACTCAGAGCAGCTCGGTACCAGCGGCCTCGTGCCGCATCACCCCACCAGCTCCCCGTGGAGCCGCACCACGTCCCAGCGCCTGTGCGAGCACCAAACGCACACAGCTCTGACTTCTTACCCCAAAAGCGTTGACTCAAAGGCGCTTAAATAGCCACTTAATTATGAAATTTCAGTACATTTAGACTGGCTCAGTCAGTGCGCTCTCATTTTTTCTTCTGTAGACATGTCTACGTGAATTTAGCACCACATTAAAATACGAGCGTTCCGATTTCTCAACATCTGTCACATTATTTATTAAGCGTGAGATCCAGCGCTGCGCCGAGGCCCGCGCTCAGCTCGCGGTGACTGATCCGGCTCCCTCCGCCTGACTCCCACCGTGCAAACGCTGCACACCGACACCAGTGGGGCAGCAGTTTTTCCTAATACCCAAAGAGCTTTTATAAATGGCAGCCGTTAATTAGTTTGAAGAGCTTTGCTTATTATGTTTTTTGTTTGTGTGACTTAACCCACAAACAACAGCACGTGGAGAGCTAAAAGTGTTCGTTGGTCTCCAGGTGAAACGAGGTGAGAGTCGTAAGAAGAGCTGGGTGCTACTGCTCTGCTGGCACTCGCCAATGCCCCCCCCCGACATCCGCCCTCCTCCCTGCAGAGGAGGAGCTGGACTGAGCCAGAGACCCTCATTCCCTGAGAACCGTTTGCACCACAGCAGGTCCACAGCTGCCTCTTTGCATAGATACCTGCACGTCGCAGGTCGGTGCAAATTGGGTTTCTTTGCTTTTCCCTCCCCTGGAAGGGGTGGCTTTGTTGTTCAAAGGAGGGTTTCACTTTTGATAGGGAAATTTTCAGATAGGTCTCTTCTCGCTGACGCAGACCCTGGTGTCTGCTCCTCTCCCGGGCGGGAACGCGGGGCCGCAGCCCTGGCCCAGCCCCAGTCCCTGCTTTCGTCCGGCACCTGGGGCTGCGTGGCGCGGGGGCCACACACCACAGACACCCCCTCCCCACGTCACCCGGCCGGCCAATGCTCAGGTCCCTGCCCTGCAGATGAATTGACAGCGCTGGGTGCTCCCGGGTGCTGGTCCCCCAAGCACCACCGCAGCATCTTCAGCAGCGGTGCTCAGGTACGCTGGGATCCCGGGTACCGCTTCTCCCACCGCTCCCAGCCTTCGTCTGCCCCAGGGAGGGAATTTTACTCTCCCAACTCTGCCACATCACTAGTTCTTCTATGTGCCATTTGCTGACACCTCACAAAGAGTCTCGATTTGATGGCTTGCCCTTAATCAAATCTCAGGCACTTAACAAGCCCATGAAAACTGTAGAGAAACAACATTTTTAATGGGAATTTGGTACAGATGAAATGTAAATAACAAGCCGGGAATGAACTTCCGTACCTAGAGAGTCAGGGGAGCTGTTGAGAAGGACAAGCCCCCCTGTTAAAGCAAAGCTGCACGTGAGGGGAAAGGGCAGAGCTTTTATCCTCTTCGTTCCCAGGCCTCTGGTTTGAAGCACACGTATAAGCCCATCCGCTCAGCAGGCAGCACGTAAGAATCGAATCAATTAGTGCCACTTTATGTGACTTCGGAACCTTTGTGCATCTGGAGGAAATCATCTGCATTTATTACTTGCTTAAGAAAATAATACTGCCTCTAGCTTATTTTCCTAACAATTATTTTTTCAGTTTGCTTCTGTAATAATTAATCAAAGCACTGCCGCCTTAATGGACTGCAAAGTTCCACCCATTTATCTACCCTATAGCAGCAAAATGGCATTTGCTGTCTTAAATAGGAAATGAGCAATTAAAAGGCAACAGGAGGTAATTTTTATTTCCCTCTCTCCTCTATAATAATAAACATATCAGAGTGTATGTGCCGTGTGTGTTGATTACTCGGACAATCGGATGTGAGGCAAATAGTCCTTAAACACGATGGCATTAGATGTGACCACTACATTTTGAAAAATTCCATTAGCTTTTCAAAAGAACTGGGTATATATCTTTTCCAGAAGCACAGGGTAAGCAAAACCCTTTTAAACTAATCAATAAGAAGTAAAATAAATTAATTTTCCCAGACTGCTTCAACATGAAGGGATGCAACAGCGCAAATACATGCAATTGATCATTTAGCTAGGCTAAAGCTAACAGCTGGTAATCCACAGCGTTCACCATATTAATTCCAACCTATTCAAAATTGCTGTCAAAAACACTAAGTGGAAAAGACTAAAACCAGTTGGCTTGTAAAGGACATTGGCACAATGGAGATTGTCTGCAATAAAAATAACAAGTACTTGGCAGTGCCTTTTGAAGGGTACGTGCTTGATCTAGGGAGTAAACGTCAAGAAAAAAGTCACAGCCCGAAAAATAATTCTCCACCGCATCAGCGTTATCCTGCCTTACACGTGGATTTGGGTTCACAGAGCTCCCAGGACCACCCCCGCCAGCTCTTTGGTGAAGCTCCCGCAGTGTCCCGAGACATGGCCAAGCGTGCCTGGGCTGAGCGGTCCTGACCCTCGGGGTGCCACGGAGCAACACCTCGGGGCAGGGCATCCCACCGGGCATCCCTTGCCCACGGCCACAGCCTGAGCCAGGAGGCAAGAAATGCCCGGGGCAAACGTGGAGGACATTGAGAGCCACTCAACTGTTACTAGATAGCTGAAACTGAGGTGTGGCCGGGCAGAATAAATGCATCTCAACGTACGGGCACACAAGGTCTGACTGCCTATGGGCTTCAGCGAAATCAGCCCGACAGCGCTGTGTTTGCACAGTAACGGCACAACAGGACTCTGCTTTGACCAGGGTCTACAGACACCCCCATACTTCAACCCTCAAGGAAGACATTAGCTGTCCTAGGGCAGGGGGGACCTGCTGAGGGGCTGCTGTAATCAACCCTTGTCAGGATGGCTCCTCCGCCAGCGTGCTTGCGTCTGAATTTTGCAAAGAGCCGGTCTGACATCCCTCCGTGCCCACTGCTCCCCACAGCACCCTCAAACCCCGGCGTGAACAGGACTTTGAGAGGCTTTGCACAGCGCAAGCCTGTGCGAGATGCGTGTCCGCTGGACCGCAGACTTATCCCGGTACCTTTAAGGCCTGCCCAGCCCACAGGAGTGAAAAGGAGCGAGAGAAACAGAGATCGAAGTCTGAGGAAGAAAGAGTATGTGTATGCTAGGAGACTTGGCTTTGTCCTTGAGAAGCCCAACTTTATTGTGACTCAACATCGAAAAAAGAATATGGGTGCAAATTCCAAGTGAAAAAGTGAGGTTTTACTGAAATAACTTGCTCCCATAACATTATCAAATACAAATACCCTGCTAACTTTCGGCACCTCCGTGGAGCAATTCAGTCTGAGATGTCATTCATCTAGCCGGAGCTTCACCTGCCCGAAGCTCGCTCCTTCTCTCCATTGGCTGAGTGGTGAGGCACGCTGGCAACATAAGCATCTTCCGTAAGTGCATGAAAGGGATGAATCCACGTGTAAATTCATGTCTGCAGAGTTGTGCACCCGGAGACTCATATTTACGTTGCCCCTGGCTAGACCTGAGCTAGCTCAGTGAGTAAGAAGTGGAACAGCCACGTGGCTGTGCTTGCGCCATGCTGAGGAAGGAGCATCGCTTTGGTGCAACACTTCTGATGCAAACATTGGGCTTCTCGATCGGGTGCAGCCTGTACCCTACCAGCTTAGCGCACAGGCAGAGTAAGCTTGGGTCTGTCCTCACCAAGTTAGCAAAGATGCGTCCCTCGGTTCTGCCCCGGCGATGGATGCCGTGCTGCGGGTGGGTTCCTTCGCTCATCCTCCGCTGCTGCCTCTTCGTGATTTGGGGGAGGGTCGCTAACTAATATAGTGCATGTGTCTCTCCAAGCACGTACAGAATAATGCTCCACACATACAGACAAGGTTTATCCAGGCACCTTTTCTTTCCGTTCAGTGTACACGCTTTATATATGCTACATATATACTACGTACTACAGCTACCTACAACAAATGCAGAGAGATCTGTATCAGATCCACAGCCCACACACGTACCTAGTAAGCCCACGCTTGCATCAGCCCAGTAACATCCCGGTATCCCTGAGGAGCCCCACGCCATCGATCGGGGCACGCCGTGGCACAGGTCACAGGGCGGCAGCAGCACAGCAAGGGGGCTGAGCGTGCTACCTGCCTCTTCTCTGCCCTGCCTTCCTCCCTCCCTCCTGGCTTGCCTGCGACGTGCCGCAGAAAGCGTTTCTGTGAGATAAACGGGGCCACTTGTGTGGACAGGCCAGTTGTGCTGCTGAGCAAAGCGCTGAGCAAGTCCAGCCGGAGACGGGTGCCAGACCCGGAGCCAGCGCTTCGCCCCTCACCTCTCTGCACAGCACAGGGCAGGCTAGATGGAGATCTGCGCGCGTCTTCTAACCCCTTATCTCAGCTCAGCCTTTTACTCACTGTAGGAAGGAATATAATTTAAGATTCTTAGATTGCATAATTTATGCTATTGGAAAGCATTAACAAAAGCATTAACAAAAAATATATTCACAGTCTTCAACAGATGATTGTTAAGAACTGCATGAATAAAATTACAACTTTGCACAGAGCAAGTGATTTTATCTGCGTTTGTCGTAATTGCTGGGCCTTGGACACGAACACTCTGAGGGCGCCCATATCCTGTTCTACCAGTAGCGAAGCAATATTCGAATGTCAGTCCAAAAATTAATTAATAGATGGTCACGGTATGTAACAAATCAAACTACTTTTCAGCTAGATTTTGGACACCAGTTCTGTTGCTTCTGCTCAGGCTACAGCAGCTGGAAATCTCCCTCTCCCTCTCATTTGTGTCCCTAGCAGAACAATTAGCCTGCTCTCCGCTCAGCCTGAGCCGCAGCCGTGCTTAATGACAAGGAGGGAGGGGAGAAAAGCCTGTCAAACAGGATTATTCACGAAAAAAATAGCTAAGTGGATTTAAAATTGCAACCTGTCACTGCCTTCTGCAAGTCATTCAGGAAGAGCTGGAAACTAGAATAACAATTTTAGCAGGAACAGAAGACCTGAGGAAGAAAGAAAAAGGGGACTTGTGGGAGAAGACAGACGGACCTGGACAGAAACGCTGGTGCTGTGTTCAGGTCACAGCGGTCCTGACAAATGGGGCAGACAAGAATGATGCCTGTAATTCCCAGAAACAGATTTTTGTATGCATTTTTAATATGGAATACGTATATCCTATTAAATATAGAATTATATAGAATACATATTACATATACAAATACATAATCTATAATACATTTATAAATTTAAATATCTATTTAATGTTTGTATATGTAAATATATAATACCCTGGTATATATTTTTATACACATATATATGCACACATATAAAACTTCCTTAAACTCAATTGTTCCTAGGATTGTTCCTGTGATGGCAGAAATAATGACGCTGCATTCCTCTTCGCCTCCTTCCTTTCCACCCCAAAGACCACTCGCAGGCAGCGTCAGGAGATCTCAGAAATCTCACGAAATACCCACCTGAAGACAAACACAGGTTAGCTCGCCAGTGTTCAGCTCCTCCCGCAGCCTCTTCAAATCCCAACCCTTCTTGTGGCTGGCCCAGGAAGAGAAGGCGGCTCGTGGCTCAGGAGTTTCGCCCCATCCGAGGCTGTGTCTAGAAGAAGTAGACCGAGTGCTGCCAGAGGGGAGACGGCATTCCGTCACCACTCCGGGTCCTAGACGCTAGTATTAAAATAAGCTACGGTATTTTTAAAATGTCTTTAAAATATGCATGATGGGGAAAAAATAATGCTAGAGCGCAAAGAATATGGACATATTGGAGGTTACATGCTGGACAGGAAAATAAAGTGAGGAGTCGTGCTGTTTCTGAAGACGACACGAAAGTGGTAACAAACTGTGAAGGCCCACGCTTTACATTCTCCTTCTATAAGCTCTTCAAAAGAAAGAAACAGTAACAACACTGATGCTCTCACAAAATACGATTAGAATATCTTAATCCTGGCCAATACGGATATGAACGTTTATCTTCTGAAATTTATGAGCTTCGGGCAATTCGAAAGCTTTCCTTCTTGGGCATTGCAAGGCTCTCTCGCACTAAATGAGAAGAAAATGATGCTGTCCTTCCATATCAAAAGTAATAAAAGTCCTATTAGAAAATGAGAGAGAACGACTACACCTACTGTTCAGAGACAGGAGACATGGCAATCTCCTAGCATGTTGAAGATATTCCTGGGTTAGAATTAAAGAAGAGTGTGGACAAGCTCTACAAAACCACAGTTCAAGCACAACACTAGTCTCATATCTAGACTGCGGATGGATAAAATTGGAAAGTAATCACAAATCAGCATGAGTCAGGCCGATGTGTAAGGCAGGGCAGATGCAGGGCCCTCCTGCACGGTCTGACAACGCCCCGCTCAGCAGAGATGTGTCCCCCCCTCCATCACTGAAGAGCGGGTTTCGGTAGCCCCAGGCACCGCTGGCCAGAGCAGGAATCCCCTGGGCTAGAGGCACTGCAGGAGCAAAAAAAGCTCTTTCTCCTCTGTGCGGTTAGTTACAAGGTTCTATTTATTTAATGATGTGACCCAGCAATGAGAACACGAACAGGGAACAGAAACAAGAACATGAGCATACCCCACGATTCGGCGCCAGTGCCCCTCAGCCGGCGTTCCTCTGCCCCTGCGTGGGGATCGGCAGCCGGAGCCAGGACCTTCCACCGAACCCCGCTGAAGTGCACAGGGCTTAGCACACTACCAGATTAGAGGACATTGGTCCTGAACTAGTCTTGAACCAACGATCTAATCCCATCACCAATCCTGTGAGTCATTCAGCTCCACCAGGAGCATTTAAAGCATTTTGTATTTAATAAAAACATACAGGAAAGAGCGTGTGTGTAACGCGCTCTCGTTATCTCTGCAGATGTACTGACAGTGGAAAGAAGCCTTACAAGCCTCAGACCGCTCTTGCTCAAACTGGAGATGTAAGAAAAGCATAAACAGCTTAAGCTGTTGGTCCTCCGCTAGACTGGGCCCTAACTTTGGATTCTCTCCAGGCAAACTGGTCCTGAGTCAGGGTCTCCCTCAGGCAGCGGTGTCTGACCAGACCTCCGCTGGCTGTGGGACACCTACAGCGGATTTGCCCCGAGGACGCGCAAAACAGGAAAACGAAAGACAAAATACATTCTTCAGGAAACAGCTACTACCAGCAGTTCTTGAGTCTAGTTTTACAGCTCTCTGAGTGAAGTCTCGTGGATTTTGTCCAAAACAATGGAGGAGGAGAGCCCATTCTGTTACTCTGTGTATTGCAATAATTTCCTCCTTGAGCTCAAACTGCCATCTTCTGATGAGCAAACATCCCAGAGCATTGCAACCGAGTCTCTTGAGATACGCAGTACAGAGAAAAAAAGGCAATTTAAAGAAGTATTTCATTATCTGGGTGAATACTAACACTATTTCCTAAAATAACAGCAGAAAGACATTTTCTGCTGTTAGAAATTTCTGGATGTGTCGGTTTTAGAAGCCATCTGGCAGTTATTTTATCAGAGTCACCTGGGTTTCACTGGTAAGTGCTGTGCCAAGGCTATACTCCATCACGGCCCTCCACGGCACTTTTCCTGTCTCTTCCCTTCACGGGCATTTTGCAGGGATTTTTGTTCGGCGGCCGACGTCCCAGCTTTGTTGCGGCCGCCATCCTGCCCGCGCTGCCGGTGCTGCCAGCAGATCCGTGCCTTGCCTCCAGCTCCGTCAGCAGCATCCGGGCGGCACGCAGCAGCACTGCCGGGAGACGTCCCAGCTCGTCCCAGCCGAGCAAGCGCTTCGGTGGCCACGCTGCCTGGCTCGAGGTGTTCTGCACACAGGGGGGGTGCTGCCGTGGCGATATTCCCTCCCGGCTCAAGCCTGCTTAGAGCTCGTTCCAGTGTGTTCCACAGCACCCTGCAAACTGGCTTCTTGCTAGCCTCCGCCGTTTGTCTGCTTTGAGTTTGCATGCGCAAGGAGCGCAGCATTGGGCCCTAACAACTCTGATAGCGTCAAAAGTGGGAGAGAAAAACAAAACCAGAAGCTACAAGCACTGTCTCACTTTTTGACTGAATGCCAGAAAAAATTACTGTCAGCAGTCTGAATTTGGTAGGACCACGCAAGCACCGATGTGGCTATCACACCTCCGCCTGCCTTCGCTCTGTACGGGACCGGCTGCGCGCAGGGCAGGGCAGGACCGGCTCTCCTTTTACTATTCAGCTGGAAGTGGTCACTTCGACTTTGTGTTTTGTACCAGAGCTAAGTGGACAGTGTGTCCTCTGTCCTCTGAAACGGGTCCTTTGTCATTAATCAAATTCAAATGTATGCCTCGGCTGCTCTCTCAAATTCTCATCCACGAACTATGAAGCAGCAGTGGTTATCTGCTGAATTAAGTAGTTCAACTAAAGAATCACATATATTGTTTCCAGTCAATGGACACTATGAATAGATTTTATGTAAAATTACTGGGAATGCATAAGCCATCTTGCCAAATGTTATGGAATTTCTTATCCCAAACCCTGTGTGAAACGTAATTTGTGTTCAGATACTGACAACTGAATCAGAGTCAGCATTTATATAGTGCTTTACATATGCAAACTGCAATAAAACATTAATTAAGCCATAGATTTCCTAATGCTGAAAAAGTACCCTTACAACAGGCGCAGAGTGCGAAATGTTCAGGGCCTGCTGTCAATGCTTAAATACTATTTACAGAATTTCACCGTACTGTGAGCTCGGTTACTGGCACAGCGGTAATGTCCAATGGCTTTTTACACAGTTGGTAAGTAGAGGCAGGAACGGTGGTTTGGTCTTTATCTACACTAAACTTTACTTTTAAATGTTACTTTTGCTACAAATAAGTTATTTTACAAATGAAGTAACTGTAGTAAGAACACAGCCTGTCTATTCGTAGGGTCACGGTACATCTACAATAAAGAAATAATACCACAGTATACTGCGGTTTTGCTAATGTTCCAGATGACTTTTACCCCTTTTTCACAATCTGTCCTTTCATATTTGAGGACGTGCAAAGGAGAAGCTTCGAGAAACCCTCTTCATCCCCAAACCACCACCCGCCCCCCCAGGTAATGACCATATCGTTTGTGCCACTGCTACATCCTGACGAGCACGGAAATCGGCCGAGCATCGGCTGCTGGCGGGCTCCGAGGCGTCCAAGGGTGAGTTAAATCCGGTGAAACTGCTCTGCAGGTGCAGGTTCCATGTCCTGCTAACTGAGGGTCACTTCAGTTGACTCTTTAATAGGGGACTTAGAGATCCAACACAAATTCCTTTGCAGCGACAAAGACATATTTGGGGCATTTAGCATCTTTTCCAAATGAAAATTTAAGAGCCTCTTGCCTCCGAGGGAACTCTAACAACTCATACCGGGGTCATTTAAAAGGCTGCTGCCTGTCACTGCCTCCCGGAGCCCTTGCACCAGGTCGCCCTTTCCCTTGCCGGGGCAGCAGCAGCAGCAGCAGCAGCAGCAGATGCTTCTGATGGGTGCCGCTCGCAGCCCAGCACGTACCGAAAGCAGCGGCAGCAGCTTCTCGGAGCAGAACAGGGCGGCACTGCAGGTGGCGAGCTGCCCCGTCACGAGCACCGTGCGTTCAATATACTGCCGAAGAAGCACCAAGAGTTCTGCAGCTCGGCGCGTGCAATGCTGCCGGCAGGGACGGTACATATGTGTGCCCACACCTGGACACAGACACACGCGTTTGCAGAAGCACATCTCTGTCCTGAGAACCACACCGTCTAAACTAGATTTAACTGAGTGAGGATGGACACATGATGAGACAGGGAAATGTGAAGACAACGGCTATCCGAAGACAAGACAAGGTTTATATAATGTCGTAAATGTACTGTGCGAATGATCGTACAGCTTTAGCCGTATTATCTGGCTTAGGAATACCATTACAATAAGCACTCATTTGATCTCTGTAACTGAAATCTTAGCAGCTCTCATAACTCAAAGGATTAGACAAATTTGTTTTCGCCCATGAAGCTAAGCATTGCCAGTATTCCAAACTTTCATTCTTTGTCTTTGTCTCATCTTTAATTTTGGTCACAAAAACATCTGCACTGAAAAAGCAGCGTTTATTCTCATCTGTTTCTTTGTATAGCTTTTGTTATCACATCAGGGAAAAAAAGCATTTGGATCCAGAGGCGACTCCGTAGCCTCAGCGCCCGGCCGGGCCAGGCAGAGCGTGCAGCTCCAGCAACGACCGCCAGCACCCTTAAAACATTCCCTTACGGGTGCGCTCTAAGTGCGGGCCGTAACATTAAAAAACTTAAATTACTTTTGTCCTTATAGCGATCAGAAAATTCGGAATTTGAGAGCGTTAGCTAATTTTTACAGCCGTAATCCTACTTCTCTTTTGAAGTGTCTCCCCTGAGTCCCCGTTGCCTCCAGACAAGGGTCCTGGCACCGGAGCCTCAGCCCTTCCCTCCCTGAGGAGGAGGAGGGGGGGAGAGCACAGGCTCCCTGGGGACGCTGTCTCACAGCACCAGTAAACCTAACCGTCTGACTCGCCAGCGCCAGTGCTGTAACTACGGCTACGAACTAGTCCTTACGGTTACAGTCACTACCTAAGAGTAAAGTTCGTAATATCCTGGATATTTCTTGTCAAAAAAGAGCTTCTGCTCCTTTTCAAGTGAAGCGAAACCCAGGGTGTACTTTCTGTGGGGCACATTCATCAGCAAGAACAGGCTATGACTTCGATTCCACGTTCAGCTCTCCCGTTCTAACACAGCTTGTTCTGCTGAGATCACAGGTTTTTAGGTATTTGGTTAAAAAAAAAAAAAAAGTTAATTACATATAATTATAGCTTCTATAAGTTTTCTACTGATGATGGGAATAAACGGCTGTGTTACATACAAAATAAGGGAATTAGCTTTTAACAAATTTGTCTCTTGGATATAATTTTTTTAAATCATTCAGCCATTGAAGTTTGTCACTAAAACAGTAAACCCACTTTTGTCTTCCCTGGTGGTTCCTCCTCTCTACAGACATGTGAGTGGCAAAGAAGATGCAAGGAATAAGGAATTTGCCCCAACTTCTGCTGTTCCCCGTAAGTCCAGCTAAAAGCAAAGGCAGGTCTTTGCATGGAGAGAGGACGGGGCTGTGCGGAGGCAGGAGAGACCAAGAGCTCACCAGAGCATGGCCAACGCGGGGGAACCCCCCCTTCCCTCTGCACAGCGCCTCGTGTAGGATGGGGTGATTGGGTAATAGCATCCAGTAATCTCTTTTATCGGTGCCAGTGGCAAGCAGGCTTCGTTTAAATGCAATCAATTTATTAGTAGATGTCTATCTTTTCATGACTGAGCTTGATAACTACCTGCTGAGAACCAAGGCAGATCTCCATTTAAATGTAAGGGTACCCAAAGCCACAGGGCACATGTTTATCAGCGTGCTAAGATATTCTCACCACGTTCGTTACTGCAGAAGCAGCTAACTGTGTCGCTGTGGTGGTTCCCAAGCCCTGCTGCTCCAAGCCGTATCCTCCTCTTGTGATGGGATCTTAGGTTTGGAGCTCAGTGATCTGACACGGTATGGCACTCGTGGGGTTTTGTTTTTGTTGTTACTGCTTAATTCTGTTTATTGGTCAGGAAAATCGTAAGATTTGGCCGTAGCTAGCCTGACTCAGCACCACACCTTATCAAACGTCCCAGGTATTATGTGCTCTCGCCTTCCCTCCACTCCCTGGAGCCCCGGAGATGGCTTTCAGTCCTACCCGGGAGGCATGACTCACATTTTCGGGGTGGTATTTATAGCCTACTAATTGCAGCACCCAGGTACTGACATTTCCGCGCTCACACCACGTAGGAATCTGGCAGACAGAGAGCAAATACGCCTCACGCTTGCTAAACGCCGGTACCTGCGCTCCCTGAAAGCCTTTGTCTTTCTGGTGCCAAGCCTCACCACATCACCGTGGTGATGTGCCGGGACCGTTCTGTGCCGGGAACGGCCCAGCACCCCCTTCCCCAAACGCCGGCACCTCACCCTGGGTGGAGGGAAATGCCCGGACCAGTCACACGTGGAATAAGGATCACAGACGCTTCTGCTTCCAGTTAACCAAGACTGAAAATAAATGGGAATTTTTTTTTTCCCCCCTTTCTTTGTCAACCTGCCACGGCAGTGCGCCCAGGGTGAGGGAAGTCTTTCCATATGAGAGTCTTTAATCAGGATGACTAAAAGAAGCTTCAAAATCATCATTTCAAGCAATGACAGTGTCGAATGAGTTCATGACACAGAGAACTGGCGCGTTCCCTCCAGATCCCAGCAATGGTGAGATCCCAAATCCTCCTCCGAACGCTTCTCCAGGCCATGCAGACCCCAAACCATTCTTGCTTTAGGTGCTACGCACTACGGTGCTGGAGGGTTTAATTCAAAAAATCAACAATGAAAGGCTATTTTTAATTGATTTGTCACCGCAGCTATGAGTGTTCCACCGAGTTTATTTTCCTGTTCTCATGAATGTATTTGCTTATATTTGCAGAAGGATTCAATTTGATGTAAACTATGAAATAGATTGTTTACTGTACAAAGACAGATACCGAGGCACCAGTTAACGATGAAATCAAAACCGACTCTTCCATGTATATTTGCATTACCCAGTCACCTCAGTGTCTGCATACCTGGCTGAATACTACACCGCTTCGTTAAACAGCCTGTGAAAGCATCACAAAGATAATAACCTGTTAAGAAACTTCTCATGTGAATCCAGACACAGATAGGAGCAAACCACACCTTGGTGCACAGTTTCCATGTTTGCCTGAAGAAATGGCTGTACGTTAGAAGTGGGAGCCAGTGGATCTGGTGTGTTTTTGACTGTAGAAAAGCTTTTCCCACATCCTGTTTCCCGTCAGAAGACAATGCCGACATATTATTCTATTGCATTCAGAGTAGTTGTCAATAGTCTGCCATGAAACTGGAAGACACAGCAAAAGGTTTGTAATGTAACGAGTCCAAATGCAAATTTTGCCGATGCTGCCAAGTTGGTTGTTGGCACTCTGGAGAACAGAATTGGAGTTTCAAGTGATTTTGAGAACTCAAACATCTACGCCTTGGATGCCATCTTTGGTGGTGTATTGAGTTTTAATTTTGAGTTTACCATTACACAAAAAGAACCTGCTCACAGGGTGACGTAGCCTGCAGGCTTCACTAGTAGGGTGAAATCAAGCAAAAAGCTCCGAAGTATAGTTGAAAACTGAAACTGTCTGCCCATCTTGGCATTTTGTTCTGCTTACAGTGTTAAAATGCCACCTCTTTTCATTGATACTAAGAGGTCAACCTCTTCTTGAGCAATCAAAAACTGGCCCAAATGAACAGCAGCATCAGAGGGAATAGATCCTAGGACCAGACACCTTCTTTCCTGTTTGCAGGCAGGACAAACAAGTAGAATTCAATTCTGTCCTGGGGAACACGTGCCCTGTAAATAAAGTAACTGGTGTCTTTTTCCCATTTGCTATGGATTGGCTCCTGATACCACATTACCCTCACTCAGACAGGACTCCCAGGGAAGTCACAAGCCACTTGCTGAAGAGCCACGGGATCTGTCTCTGTGAGCCTATTGCGGGTCCTTACCCTTGTGAAGCGACTGATTACAAACAGAATCAATTCCCATTTGAAGTCATTTTTAGTCTGGTCTTTCCGGTGTACTTTTCTCACCTGACAGGACTAGTTTGGGGTGTGTTTCACTGGTGCCCTTCCAGCAGTACAGTGCCACCAAGGAAGGCAGGGACGCTGACACACTGCTGCTGGTACTCCTGCGCTATCTTCTTACTGGAACTACTTCCCACAAAATAAAGTATGCAGAAATAGAAATACCTCTACGCTCAGTGAGTGATAATATTTTATATTTACCGTTGCAGTTATGGACTGTAGTATGCAGAAAGGTCTACAGCACCAAAGCTCCAGCAAACAGAACGGTGGGTTTCTGTGCTACCACGAGCTGGCGGGGGATGAAGCCCCGAGGGAGCAGCAGCATCCCGACGGGGCGTGACGATCGCCAGCCCGCAAACAAATTCTGCAGGGGCTTGTGGTCACATCAGCATTCCTGACCGCCCCGGCTGACAACAACAAACGTGGCTTACAGATCAAGTAGTATCAACATCACTTTGCCTTATCTGTTCATTCTCATGAGGTCACCTGTCAATACGACAGGGGTTGTTTGTGCCGTGACTTGGCCTGCAGTCAGGCTGGGTGGCGTTATCTGCAGAGGGTTAGGGTTAGGGTGTTGCAAGAGTTCCTTTGCTCCCACAATCACATTAATCTGGCCCAGCAGCTGAAGGCCTGAAAGATGAGACAGCGCTCAGGCTGGTGACACAATCAGTGCTCAGCCACAATGATCCCTCCAACCTTGACCAGCCAGAAACAACCTAAGTGTAAGCAAGCTATAAGCTTACAAAGGGTGAGTAAGCTATAAGCAGCAGCCTTTTCAAACAATCAGAAAACATGGCCCTTTGTTAAAGTGGAGGACTTGAAGAGATCTGAAGGCTATTGAGGCTACAGATAACTTACATCAGTCTGAGCCTATCATGAGTCTTAGTTTTCTATCAAAAAACCTCTTTATCTCCTTTGTTGATATGTTTACCCGAAATTACTTCAAAATACTCAAATACAAGGCTACACACATACAAAGGATAGCAAGCAATATTTAAACTCGAATGTTTTCAATTACCTGAGATGCAGCAGCAGAACTCTGCTGGTTACATCAGAAGCGTATATAAGTTTCAGAGCTGAAATGATGCCGTCCTTTCTAAAATCTTGTCTTACATATTCTTCTCAGACGACTGGAGTGAAATTATACAGCTGGCACTGAAATGCTTTTCACTGACCTGCCATGTGGTCATCATCAAGGCTGCCAAATCTGGCACCTTTGTTTCATAAACTGCCACTGCCCATCTGGCCACGGAGCTTGCAGAGATTTGCTGACCTCGCAGTC
This sequence comes from Balearica regulorum gibbericeps, assembly GCF_011004875.1. Classification (NCBI taxonomy): domain Eukaryota; kingdom Metazoa; phylum Chordata; class Aves; order Gruiformes; family Gruidae; genus Balearica; species Balearica regulorum. The sequence goes on along the minus strand of NC_046192.1, from coordinate 28,534,196 downwards.
TGCCTGTGCATTACAAAATAAAGCTCAGTTGAGCAGGCGGTTCCTCTTGTCTAGTTGAATTTCTTTTCTCGTGCAGTCTTAAGGGCTCAATCAGGGTGAAGCTGAGGGATGCGCGGCTCGCCTGTCTTCCTGAGACCTAGAGGTGCTCGGCTTCCTGAAAGGAATTATGGAATACCATAAATATTCTTTGAGTTTGGACCAAGCACCTAAAACCAGCTTTTTTTGTGAGCTTCTGCAAGCCTAGTAACATCAGCATTCCTGAAAACATCATGCGGGGATAGATTTGGACAGAGAGCAGAACACGCGCGTGTGGCAACCCTCTCTTGCGCAGCTCTCCCCACGAGCACAAAACCAGAAGCAGGGAAAGGGCTCTGTACATTTATCTGGCTTTAAAGCTTTGTTCATTTATTGCTGCGTGATCCTTGATAAACCTGGGCACACAAACTGCAGCTCCTCTTCTGCAGCCATTGCCATCAGAGGAACGCTGCTCTTTCAGGTCCCTGTCACCATTAACCGGGAGCCTGAAGGATAAACTATGGCAGCGCAGGACAGAGAGCAACATGTCAGTCAGCTACTCCTTATTGATCTGTCAGGTAAGGTGTGAATTGATACAAATGTCCCTGGAGGTCGAATAAGTAAATTTTTTCTGTAACTCAATGGTTACGGTCTGGTTCCCAACTTGGCATCTCCCCTTTGTAGCCAGAGGAAATGTTCACAGCAAGTAGTATCACATGGCAAAAAAAGGAGACTTTGGGTTTAAACATACTCACTTTGCAAACACCTACTGTGATTTAAGGCTGCGCTTCCTCCATTCCTCTTACGATGGAAGCTACACTGGAGGCTACAAGAAAGCCGGCAGGCAAAGGAAGCTGTGGACAACGTCCTGGTAGTTCAGGGCAAGGTCAGCTCTCGGCTTTCGCTGGCAAGGGGCGTTTGGGCTAACGGGGCTCGGCACCGAAGCGGCCCGGAGCTGTCGTACAGCTCGTGGTGCAGGGCGAAGTGTGGGTGTGGAAACTCGCAGCTGGGGATGACAAACCCATCGGGTGCTCCACCCGAATCCAGAAGCGGATGTACCATCCACACTGGTTTTAAAATGTAGTAAGAGAAATAACGCCAGGAAATGGGAAGAGTTTACCCTGACAGACTTGTCACGATAATTTGAACTAGAAGCAAGCAAGCACTAGCAGCAATTCATTTCTTACTCGCTATTCGGGTTAGCCATCAACAGAGAGATATTTTGATTAAATGATGTTCTAGGGGGAAATTCCACACTGTCCATTGGAAACTATAAAACTCCCTAAAAATTAAAACCTTTTATGCATTTTCACTGTTTAAATCACTGTTTCTTGTTAATGAATGGAATAAGTATTTTTATTTCTCCTTCTGTACACGGGGAAACGGGTCCACTTGCTTCGGCCATCTACCAGCCCCTTGCTCACACCAGTTCCACACCACCTACACAAAGGCTATGGACTCTTTGTCGGATTTACCCATCACCCCACAATGTTCATAGGAATTACAGGCAATGAAATACAATCTGGTTTTATCTAGGAGATTTCCTTCCATAGATGTACTCTCATTTTTAAAAATGAGAATGTGTTTCTCTCGTTATTAGTGATAATCCCCAGAGTTTAGTAACTCCCAATGCTTCCAACCACAACTTTACACCACCAAGCTGAGACCAAGGGCAGACTGTTGGAGCGACTCCTCACGGGGAAGGAAAGACCACAACCTGGTGACATGCCAACACCACTCTCTGCTTCTTTAGGACCTCTGGAAATCTCCCGTCTGCTTACGAAATACAATAAGATCACAGTTGAAAGAATTCATTCCTCGCTGCCATTTGACTGAAGAGTCTGTCAGGCGAAGCTCTCTGCTCCTGGTCAGGAGATGGAGGAATTAAACAAACTAAAGAGTGAAAACTCCAAATTATAACTTTTTGCTGTATCTGAACGCCACTGCCAGCAGAGTTAGCACTACAATGCGATACAATGCCATGGGTCAATGAGGAAAATGCATTTTTCTATAAAAGGGCTTTCGCTGCAGACAGGAAGTTTATTTGTTGAATTAGTCACCGGTTTCACTTCATGCTGATTATACCGTTGTCATTAACATACAATAGCACTGTTTCCATGCAAGTGCTATCAAGATTACACTTATGGTTCCAAAAGCTGTTTCACTACACCTACACACAACTTGGCTGCTGCACACAGTAACAGATAAGCGCTCTCTTTGTTTCGTATGCTTACCAAAAACCCTAATCTTCATCACCTTTCATGTAAACTGTTACGGTGGTGAATAGAAGGGGCTTGATAACTAAGAAAGAACATAGAAATAGGCTTGAACTTCGACAATTATGCATGGTTTTACTATAAACATCACATCTATGAGGGGGATATAAACATGCCATTGAATACATTCTTCATGAAGAAAAATAAAGTGGCATTATTATTACACTGATTCGGGTGAGATGACATGTAGTAAGTTCTGGCAACACAGGTTACTTTTTCAATAGTGGTAAGATCTCTGGCAGAACTTTTGATGAAAATAATGAACTTTTTCTTCTGTGTATATGTCACTTTTTTCTTTTTTTTTATTTTTATTTTTATTTACACCCACCAGCAGCTGCTATTATTTCCTGAGAAATGAAACTTGAGTATTCTGCATTTGAGACTCTTTCTGCAGAGGACAGTCACAGCGGGGCTACATTTCCCCAAGACAGGCACACCAGCCTGGCTAACACGGACGGGCAGGAAAAGGATGACTCTGCACAAAGCAGCTGCTACTCGGGAAGGAGCTGGCAAAAGGGAGACTGTTGGGCTGGTTGAGTCAGGGGAGAAACCCGCTCCTACTGCTGCCAACACATCCCATTACAGCATTAAGCAGTACCTTTGGCCTGAGTCACTCAGCAGTTTGTCTTATCAGTTTCTTTCTGATTATCTGGGCGTTGAGCAGATGGAATAGTTTCACTTATAATAAAACTACCCATGGAATTACCCTAATTGACTATCTCATTTAACTCTGTATGTAGGCATTTTGATTCTAGAATAAGAATACCTAATGCCACTGGATTAAGATAAACAGACATTAGGCAGTCTTGTTTCAGATATGTATTCACATATAAAATTATCAAGAATAACTCAAGGTGCAGACAAGTTAATTATTATATTTAAATACTGTTGGAATGCCAGATTATTTTTCATAAGAATTTTGAAAGTTCTTTTCTCTCTTAAATATGAATCTGCCACAATGTAGAACATAGGAAAACAAGTGAGACACTTTCATAAACAACCACATAATGTGGACACAAAAACGTCCAGCTTTTTTTACAGCTTTCTAGGCAGAGCATAAGAGCAGAGCACTGTATTATAGCAATATATTTCATTACCTGCTGATCAGTATTTAGGGTTACCGGTATGGGAAAGAAGAAGGATGAAGTAGAAGTAAAGACAGGAGGACAGAGATCTTCACCCCCCCACTGCCTGGATGTGGACAGATTTTCAAAAGTAGCCAGCTGCTTCCACCGTTATTCTTAAAACGCATTCATACCCACCACGTAAATTTGTCTTGCTGATTTTTGGTTAAAGCTTGCCAGCAAATTTTTAGGCCTGATTCTCTCATGCAGCGCTGAATGCCCCACAACCATTCAGTAGGAGCAGCCCAAATGACATAAGGCAAATGAAAGATGTTTCAGAACAAGAGACACACTGAATGTCAGTGCCAATATTATTGGACACTATTGTGACAACCGTAACCACAACCACTCTTAGCTATTATTAAAGGGGAAAGGAGGTCTTATTGATCAAATGTGCACACAAAATCTTAAAAACGCTATTGTTTATCAAGAAGTTATTAAAACTTGCAAATATTTAAAAATGTGAATACTTCAGGTTTTGTGCTCAGAGGTCATCTTCTCCTTCCTCAACCCCCACCAAAGGAACCCCAAACCAACCGAAAGCTGGTGAATCCAAAATAAAGATTTCCTTGTGTACCACTGAATTCAAAACTCATTCAGGCCCAGAAATCTTGCTCAATTTTGTATATTCAAAATGAATAAACATTGAAAAATTTCTCCAGATTTGTCCAATGCCTGAAAACACTTAGTGCAATTCTGTACTTTGAACTCTTAAGGAATTATTTCATCTTCTTAGTTTTCCTGAGTAATTATTCTCCCCTTACCTTAAGGTTTACTGCTAACATTAATGTCACATACTAAGAGCTCAGGAGTGACAGAACAGCATCTCTTCCCCAAAGGATTCTGAATCTTCTCAGTTTAACTGTTTATATTGGATTCTGACCCAGTGAAGTCATTAAAACTGAGGTGAATTGTAATGTCTCTCTACTATGCCCAGGCAACATTCTGAATATTAGGAAGTGAAATGACTGCGTGCAGTACACTTAGACCATGACTTCCCTCAGGATTTTCCCAGCAGCAGTGCTAAATTAAGACACTGTCAGACCCATTAGTTCTGCTGAAAACATGGATCAATTCACCGTTCAGCTCTTTGCGTGTGGCCCCAGTGGCCCGTAAGCAGGTAAGCAGAACTCACCAGAGAAGGACCTGTTCTCATCACAGATCAGTTGATCGTTGCAGGGCCCACTTACACTAGGGACCTAAAAACTGTTGCCGTACAACCGAGAGCAAAGAAGGGTATGAAGTCCATTAGTCACCATTGTCACAGAGGAAAGGAGCGGGGAAAGTATATGGAACTGCATCTTCATGTTGAAGTGAAAGGCGTTACATAGATATGTTATGAAATTATTTTTAAAATCACTTTTATCTCATAAAACTTCCATGTCAAAATACAACATTTAGTACTATTTGTAGCCGTAAAATTCAATTATCACCATGCCTAGTTAGCACATGGCAGAGCACTATGATCTCAGAAGAGTCTCTTTCACAGTTACAAGAGCTTCCCATGTATTAATAAAAATATTTAAATGAATAGTCACTAGCAGAAGCCAGAGAAAATCTGAATGAAGGCTATCACCTCTTTCCACTTGAGCACTAAAGTTTCAGATTTCTGAGAGAAGTAAATTCACACACTCATCTAATTCGGAGCGTATTTTCAAAGTGTATGTTTTAATCCAAGCCATGCATTTCCCACAGAGTCTAGCTCCGTTTCATTTCCGCTCAGGCCTTCCAAAATTCAGAAGCCTTCAAATGCTACACAGGATGTATCTTGCAACTCAACCCACTGCTCACATCATTTTTCTGTTCCACAGGTACAGCACAGGTTTTCCGTAAAATACCCGTCTTAAGTAAGTTCGGTGGTGCTTAATCAGATCTCAGGAGGGTATATATCCCTTTGCTAACACTGACCTTGGCCGGGAGTTAATCCCACAGCTGTAAGTGGTTTGGCTGTGCCTCTTCCATGAAGGAGTACCAGAGGAGCTGGTTGGAAGGTCCCTTCAGTAACACCAGAACTTCTTTACCTATTTCACAGCACTAAATCTTGTCATCTGACACTGACAAACTCTCGTGGTACTGAAATTTTAGATACCATATGTATTACTGATTTAAACTACACTTAAGTTTAGTCTTTGCCTATAATAAGTGAAATACATTTTTGAAAACAAAAACAATCCAAACCAAAAAACCCACATGGCTTTACAGTTCTACAATGCCGATACTTGTACAGACAAAACTAACTATAACAGAAGAGGCGCATGACTTGATCTTTCTTAACTATGCAAAGAAATAATCTTTGCTTGTATGAGTAGTTTTACTGAACGAGCAGGGTTACTCAACACAGTAAAAGCAAGTTATATATGTAAATACTGTATGGTAAACTGGTTAGTAAGCCAATTTATGCTTTTCAGCTGATTTTTTTTGACATTTTCAGATAGCATCAAATCATCCTGAAATTGGTTTTAAAATATACTTGATCATTTTGAAAACCAAATTAATACAGCCGACTGTCTGATAATTCTATTTTGCCTAGATTCTGCTGCATTGTAATGCTCTCATGTTGCCCTAACAGAGCTTGTTTCAGAACACTTTTCATTTACTCCTGAGTCTAAACCATGGTACCGTTCATGAAGTACAACAACCCAACATAATGTGTGCTTCATAATTCAAAAGTGATGTGCTGAAATCTCTTGAGATTTATCAACTTAAATGTCTATACCCTTACCCAGGGATTTTCAACCTTTTCAACTCACAGATCCCCTTAGTGGTCCGTAGCATAGAAAATTTATTTCTAACAAAACCAGACCTGCTTCTTTTTGTTACTTCCCACAGACTCCTCGCTATTACTTCATGGACGCCAGATTTCTAAAAGCAGTACTGCAGACTAATTACCTAGAGCTGGCTGGTAACAAGAGAGATTAAATTAATAGATGTATTATAGGATTGGAACTTGAGAAATAATATTCCATATTTACACTCAACAGCATAAAGATCATTTGTTACTTTGAACACGATACATTTCATTCTTTAGAAACAGAAATAGCATGGAATGAACAAATACAGAGAGCACTTTTATTCTGTCACCGAAAAAAACACCCCACACCACAATTCAACAAATTGGGATTAAATAGACTGGATTTGAACCAGCATTACACTTGTCTGGTCTTTATAAAATCTGCCACTGCCATGTTAGGGGTAAGTGCAATATAAGTAATTTACGTCTGGGCTTGCTATAGAGTGATGAAGGTAAGCAAATCCACGTTGTAACCAAAACCTTAGAGTAGCATAAACAAAGTGTGTCAGCAGAACAAGAAAATAAAATATTTTTGCAGTGATATTGTAGCCTTTCAACCAATTTTCATGGCTGTTTTTAAAGATAACTTTGCAAACCCTTACTGGCTGGTGACCGGCTTTGGCTGGCTTACAGAGCGGGTGATGTGCTAGCTCTGCCGCTGGAGTTCTTCTGGAGGGGGAATCAGCAGGACAGCGAACTCAGAAACAGGAAGAGGTGGGGAAAGCACTTAAAAGCCTCCTAGCGAGCTCAGTTATTTTGTTTCCAAAACCAACATCCATGCATGTCTATGCATGAGTTGAGCAGTCATTGCAAGGAAACTCACTTGTGGAACAGGAGGTTAGAAGTACTTGTAGAGGTCATCTTCACTTTTTCAAAGAACCGCAGTAGTGCTCTGGAAAAAAAGATGGCCTACAGATTTGTCACAAGTTAAGGGTAACGTGTGGTTAGCAGGCAGAGTCTAGAACAGAGGTACAGCCAAAGCCCTGCCCTTGGGGTTCAATATGAGATAAAATATCTTATCGAACTCCAGATTGATCTGTACACACCTTCAACTAGCTTAGGATCAGCCTGCAGCTGGCAAATTTTGCAGCAGAGTGAGAAGACTGTGCACCTGGGAGAAAGCAGGCGGAGGCCAGGCAGACCAGCATCCTGCCGGGGCCTCCCTGCCGACAGGTACAGGGCACGACTACGCCTGCAAACGGAGTACGGAGACTGCCGGGATTCAGATACATGACACGTTTCAGAATGTTGTTTGAACTGTTGCCCGCTCCACAGCAGGGCTGCTGGAACACAACTTCTGTGTTCCTCAGGAGAGGCTTCCTTTGCAAAGACCCAAGCAACAGCAGAGGGGTTTAGTTTAAGCTCCTGCAGACAGGGGATCACCAGAGCTGCGGTACTCACCAGAGATCAGCGGAACTGCAGTGCTCGCCGGCTGACCACGGGGATGCAGTACAGCTAGACCCAGCAGAGCAAACCCCTCATGAACCCTGGCAAAAATAATTTAGGTAGAATTTAGTCTCTGTGAAAACTGTTCGGGAATAACAGAATGCTGCTTACAAAGCTTATTTCAAATCCTTCTGTCTTTGCCTACCATGGCCCGTTTCCCCAAGTACCAAGTTTAAATCAAGTTTGTAGGTGGGGTAGAAAGGACTTACGTGCCACAATTACTTGAATAAATACTGAGAACAGTAAAGAACTGGGTGGGATATAAAACCAAAGACTGGAGGGTGCCAAAATAACTAATAATATTTTCTCAAAAGGAATGTCGGATTGATAGAAAGTCCAAGGAACGACTTCTACAAACAGTGGCGAACAGCCAGTCCCCGTGAGTTGACCCTGCCAGGCTGAACTGCCGTTCGAAGGCCACAAGCGCAACAACATCTGGCAATTGCCACATCTTCGGCCTGAAAGATGAGCCGGGGCCGGCTTCAGAGGGCTGGGGAAAACACAGGGGCTGGGGGTCCTGGAGGGGCTCCTCAGGCCGGGGCCTCAGACAGGCAGCCCGCTCCAGCCGCCTCTCCCGAGGAGCCCCGTGGGGCCGAGGGAGCCTGTCCCCCCCCAGGGGCCGGGTCCCGGCGGGAGCGGCACCTTCAGCCCGCGGAGCCGGCTGGGCAGAGAGGCGCGGGGAAAGCCGAGGGGCTGCTCAGGGACCCCAACTCCCGCACAGGCTGCGGGCCGCAGACGGCAGCCCCTCCGCGGCGGGGCCCGGCCCGGCTGCCCTCGCGGGCGCTGAAGCGCCGCCGTGCGCCGAGAGGAGCCGGCCGGCCTGCCACAGGGAGCGGGAGGCACCGCGGCGGCCCCGGCTGCGAGGGGCGCTTCGTCGCCTGGAGAGGGCCGATAGGGCGGGAGGGCCCGCGGCGAGCAAATGACCGGGCCGTGCCCTCCGCCGATAAGGGGGCAGCGGGACCCGGGGCTGCCGGCCCTGCCGGCCCTCTCCCATTTCCGTGCCCCCCGGCGCTGCCCGAGCGGGGCGGGAGGCACCACGGGCGGCAGCCCAGACCCGCCCCGCTCCTGACGGGCGGCGGGGCCTGACGGGCGGGGCGGGGCGCTGCGCGCGCGGCTACCCGCCGCCGGGAAGCCAATGGGGGCGGGCGGCGGCGGGCCGGAGCCAATGGGCCGGGGCCGATGGGCCGGGGCGGGCCGCCATGGGCCGCGGCAGCGCCGTCCCGCCGCGGGGCCGGGGCGGCGGCGGGGCCGATAGCGGTACCGCAGCCTTCTTCCTTCTCCCCTCCTCCCCCTCCTCGGCGGTGACCGCCGCCTCCCGCCCCCTCCCCGCAGCCCAGCGCAGCCGCCGCCGCCGCCGCCGCCGCGCAGGGCCGGGCGCCCGCCCCGGGGCTGGCCCTGCTCCGTGAGGCGCGGCCGCCCCTTCCCTGCCCCGGCGGGCCCCGCGCGGCGCCAGTGAGCGGCCGGCAGGCGTGCGCGCCCCTCCCTCCCCTCCCTCTCTCCGCCCGCCGCGAGGGCGGGAGGGAAGCGGCAGCCCCGAGCGGGAGGCGAGGGAGGCGGCGCGCCGGGAGCCATGCGGGAGTACAAGGTGGTGGTGCTGGGCTCGGGCGGCGTGGGCAAGTCCGCCCTCACCGTCCAGTTCGTGACCGGCTCCTTCATCGAGAAGTATGACCCCACCATCGAGGACTTCTACCGCAAGGAGATCGAGGTGGACTCCTCGCCGTCGGTGCTGGAGATCCTGGACACGGCGGGCACCGAGCAGTTCGCCTCCATGCGGGACCTCTACATCAAGAACGGGCAGGGCTTCATCCTGGTCTACAGCCTGGTGAACCAGCAGAGCTTCCAGGACATCAAGCCCATGCGGGACCAGATCATCCGAGTGAAGAGGTACGAGAGGGTGCCCATGATCCTGGTGGGCAACAAGGTGGACCTGGAGGGCGAGCGGGAGGTCTCCTTCGGGGAGGGCAAAGCCCTGGCCGAGGAGTGGAGCTGCCCCTTCATGGAGACCTCGGCCAAAAACAAAGCCTCGGTGGACGAGCTCTTCGCGGAGATCGTCAGGCAGATGAACTACGCCTCGCAGCCCAACGGGGACGAGCAGTGCTGCTCCTCCTGCGCCATCCTCTGAGGGCGGCGGCGGGCCGGGGCTGTCTGCGGGGACACGGCGGTGGCGGCCGGCGGGAGCGGCGGGGAGAGGAGGCGGGAGCGGCTCCGCGTCCCGGCCGGCGCAAGCCGCGGGGCGGGCGGGCTGTCCTCGGCAGCCGCCAAAAACAAACACACACACACACACACACAAAATCGGGGGGGGGGGGGGGGGAATCGTGTTGGAAATGTGGCTTTTTTCGGCATGTACGTTTCGTCCAGTCTTGGTCGTTGCATATTCCTGTCAGTGTCTGCCGCGGGCTGCTGCCCTGCGCTGGCAGCGGGCACCGGGGAGGAAAAAAGCTTCGGCGAGGAGCGGTCCCTGCCCGCCTGGAAGAGCGAGCGACACGCGGGAGCCCTCCCCGGGACACGCGCGGGCGGCACCCGTGACGAGCCCTCGCCGCGGCCACGCGTGGAGCGCCCCGCCGCCCGTCCCGAGGATCTCTATGCAAAGTTGGGTGGTTGTGCCGGGGCGTCCAGCCTGGAGAATTGCACATCTGAACTGGGACTTTAACTTAAACACTGATGCCAATACAGTGTGGGGTGCCAGAAAGTGTCTGCTGATGACTCGTGAAATAATTTTCTATTTTGTTTACCTGCTGTATCGGATGGGAGTTTGCAGGAGAGTGGTAGCGTGTTGGGTTTTTCCTGTTTTGTTTTATTGTTGGTTTTGTTGTGTTTTTTTTTTTTTAAATCAGCTGTGAAAATGTTACAAATCTGCACAGTTTTTTAGGTGTGCGTGTGTGCGTGATTTCGTTTTTTATTTTATTTTTTCTTTGGCGGGTGGGAGCGGTGGCGGTTTTGTTCCGAGGGTTTTTCTTTTTAGGTTGGCAATAACTGATTTTGATGACTAGCTCTCTAAAGTGCAAAGACTTCCTATATGTGATGCAGGGCCAACAGCAACCCTGTGTCTATAGAGTGCCTTCAAAACTCAGCTGTTCCAGCCGGTGCCAACCTGTGAAAGCTCCACAGAATCCCATTATCTACTACTCCAAAAACTACTTAACAGTTTCCTTGCAGTAAATCGTACCGAACAAGCCAGGACAAAAGGGCCTATTGTTAGTGGAATTTATTTCTTATTTCCATCTGAGCCTTTTAACTGTAATTTCCATGTCTTGCAAGTTCGGGCTTCATTTACTTCAAATTTACAAGAATTTAGCCTTTTGGGATTTTGAGGGGGTGGGCTTTTTTTTTTGTTTGGGTTTTTTTTTGCCTTTTTTTTTTTTTTTTTGCCTTCGGTTTTGTTGTGGGATGTACCTCCAGCCAGCAAAGAAGGAAATCTTATCGTTGTGATGTACCAAGAAAATTCTAACAACTGTCATTTTAATTCCAGACATGCATTTAAGAGATGTCTATCCATTTTAAGAATTTTAATACAAATGCTGTTTTTTAGAAAACAACTTTGTGCGCTTTTATGTATCACACGAAACACCAACTTTCACATAGGTTGTTAATCCTGATTTGTATCTTAATAGAAGTGAAAGGCATGGGGGGGGGGGGCTCGATTTAGCTAAGGACAGTGTTTTTAAAAAAAAAAACCCAACCCACAAGATTGCAGTTTTACCCAATATTTAGTCCCTTTTACTGCAGTTTTTCATTTGTGTTTAGGTCCTGATCCTGTGTGGTGCCAGCATGTGAGTGGAACGCTGTATTCAGTAGGCAGCTTTAGGAAGGTAGCGTGGTTTCTCTGCAAAAGGACTTGCAGGATTAGGCCCTTACTCTTTTCTGGGAACAGCATGGTTTATTGGGGTAAAATTCTAAAGGTTGATTATGTATAAAATTTAAGCTTTTAATCTCATTGCATTATAAATCTTTAAAATGCTGCATTGGACCAGTATTTCTTTGCTGGTTTGCAGAGGGGTTGGGGTGGGAGGAGACCTGTACCTTCTGTTTTAGAAGGTCTAGGCAGTTTGTTTATCTCCATTATCTTCCTCTCTGAGCCCCTTCTTTAAAGATTAGCACACAAAACCTGCAACTTTTTTTTTTTTAGTTCCCCCCCGCCCCCCCATCCCAAGAAGACTTGACATTATCTTACCACATGAAAGCAAAAGTTGAGCAATGACGTGTAAAGGCGTTTTTAATCAGGCCAACTGAAAACTAACTGCCATGATTCCTACCGTGAGTCTGATAATTTCATCTATTTTAAGTAGGAAAATTTTCTGCTTCAGCACTGGAAGAACAGTGTTTAGTATTAGTTTAATTCTGTGTATTGAAATCCCAGTGATGGAAATTAAAATTATAATCTTATGGTTTAGTTGAAAATTGGATACTTATTTTAGCAACATCTGATATCTACTGAAAATTTGGAAAAGATTATATACTTTAATATTGAAGGTATCTCTTCTGAGCTCACATGTATCCTTCAAACCAGCAAGGACCTGTTCTGATACAATCAGTCAGGTTGTAGCAGTCAGACTGATACAATCACAGTTAAAAACAAACAGGCTTGGAGGAGGTGATGGTCCCTGGACTTGTGCTTGCAGCCTTGGTATCACAGACAAATTGATCCAGCCCCTCATTTTTAAGGGAAAACTGAAAACCTTTTTGCAGCTTATCTTTCAGAAAATTCTAAAAATGAATTAGAAGCCAGCTCCTCGAGGCCTTCTGTGTTAGAGGGGTGGGGGAATAACGCTTATTAATAGTAAGCGCTTCTCTTAACAAAAATACTGCATTGAAAACTAAGAAAGCTTGACTGCAGCCATGTCTTGCACTGAAGTTTATAAAAAAATGCCATAAATTTACATCTCAGCTATTGCTATGGTTCAATTTTGCCTTAAATTCAATGGGATTATACAGTTTTTAGCACCCAGCAGGCCTTGCTCCAGGTCAGTGTCTTGAAAAGCAACCTGTTCTGCTTAATAAAAGGAGGTATTTATTCTGTTCTCCCCAACAGACAGCAGATTCTTCATGTTTTCTAGTGCCTCCTGTTTCCCTACTGCCTGTGTTGTGATTGAGGAACGATGCAAAAATGGGTGTTTGTAGCACACAGCGGCACACGAAGTCCAGTTTTTCTCAGCAGCCTGCTAAATTCTGGATTATGCTGGGCTTTTTTGTAGATACACTCTAGTTCTTGCCAAAAAAGTGTGTTTGTTCAACAGTGAAGGATTTAAGAAACCATGACACGGGTCTAATCAGAGTTTTGAATGTATTTAGATGCTCCATGTTCTCCATGACTGGGTAAGGACAGTACAAAAAGCAGAGCTCGGTAGTCTGATCTTCCAAATACTCTGAAGCGTTTTGGTGCTTGTTAAACATAGGCCTTGTCTATAAAGTAGAAAAAAAGTCATACTGCTTTAACTTGACTGAATAATGAAAGCTATATTAGCTTCTACACTAATGGAGGAAAATGTTGTATCAATATATAGGTACTCTTTTATTCCTTTTCCCTGTGGGAATATGTTATACCCGTGTCAACACAAAGGTGGTATATAGCTCTTTTCACAGTGAGAATTGCAAATATTTAATTGATTTGGAAGAAAAATGACATTCCCAGCCGAAATACTTCCTGACAGTGCAGAAATTGTGTACGCAAGGCCTTAGTTTAAGATTGGTCTTATGGCCGTGTATTTTGCTGTACATAATGATTGTATTTTTAAAAATCCAAGCTTGTTCTATTGCAAGAAAGCGTGTCTTTGAAATCCTCGTCTCTGTGATTGTAACCGTGCAGTATTCTCGACCTCATTTTCAATACAAGTGTGGTTCTTCTCAACACGATGCCCAGGCTTTATTGATGCTTATGGTTCTGGAGATGATGTTGAATTCTGTGGCTGTGGGATTCCTGGCGGTTCTGCTTCTCTCAAAAGAATGTACAGCAAGTTTTTTGCAAAGGGCATTTTAAATAAAGGGCAGCTGGCTCTTTATGACTTCTTCATGTGGATACTCATTGTGTGCAGGTGTTGTTAAGTATCAGATTTCCTTGAGGAGTGACAAAATGCAGAAACCTCCATTTTCTTTGAGAATTTTGTATGAGAAGGAGCAGTATGTGTGTTCTCTTGAATCTTCTCCCATTCAAGTTAGCAGACAATTCCCACAACTGCAAATGGAAAATGGTTGGAGCTCTGTTGCTATTAGAAGCTCTCTTACTCTCCAGGTTGGTATAGCAGGCAACCCAGACACTCTTCTCGATGGACCTTCGCTGTGCCTTTGGGAACTGTTATTTGGAGTGCCCCTTTGTGTTCTGGTGCGATTTGAGACTTGCTGTAGAACCAAGTATGTGTGTGAGCTCTGTTCAAAGGTGAAATAGTTTTAAATAATGATCTTCATAGCTTATAGCCTGCTCCTACAGCATTTATAGCCTTGTGCAAAATGTGTATGTTAAAAAGAGTCTCTTTCCTTTCACACTGTTACAGTATGGTGCTCTAGAATCTCATTTTTGTAGGAATCCAACATCTGCCCAACTTCTAAAAGTTTTTATTTGAGACTGACAGCCTTTGGTAAGGCTGTGCATAGCAGGTGAGAGTGATTCAATAGCAGATTTTCAGTTCAAACAGCTAATGATATTCAAGTGAATTACAGCGATGAGAAATGGAGTGGAAGTGCATTGCTGGGGCTGGGTGTGTTGGGTTTGGCTTTGTTGTTGTTTTCTCTTTTTAATTGGAGTAGACTAAGGGTTTGTTAGTTTGTAATTGAGAATTTCACTGTATTTCCCAAGTAAGAGTCATTGAGCGTGTATATTCTGACTTCACTGGGGTTGGAATTGAAATTCTTGCCCTTACCACAGATGATCTCAACCTCTGTGATCTCAGTTCTGCGTGTAGTCAGTATCACGCTGAAGAAAACGCCCAATGAAACCTGAACTGGTTAACCGATAATAGGCTACAGCAGAGAGATTTACGTGCAGCAAGTTTAAGAACAGCTATTAAAATTTCCCTATAGCTATTTTAAATTTTTCGAAGGGTATGACTGCTCTAATACACATCAGGTGCGGCTTTAATACTGCTGATGCTCGTGCGTGGTGATTTGGTAGATGACATATTGTGCATAAAACAAATACTATACATGAAAACTTAATCTGCAATATCTAACAAGGTCTTAGATCCTATATAAACCACAGTAAAATTAGAAGTCAGTTAACTAGAACTTGTAAGTTGTTCAAATAAGTCTCAAAATATTGGAAGCAGCTGTTCTGTCATGACTTTTTTTTTTTTTTTCTTTTGGCAGTCTCTGGGTCTTTTGGAGGTTTGGGCAAAGAGGAGATCAAGTGATCAAGATTCCACAGCTTTGTTTTGGTAATCCTCAACAGAGGGATATTTTTAGGAAGGAGGTGTCTGACATGTAACTTCAGCTTTAACGGTTTAAACCCCATTTATTTCTACAAAGTTCTTTAAGGGAACATTATAAAAAGTGCCTAGGTAATAGATCTGATGTCTGGGTAACAGGCAGATCCCAGATGTTTCTCCTCCACTTGATTGGCTGATCAGGGTTGTGCAAAAAATGCTGCAGCAACTAGGCGGATCAGAATGACATTGCTAAATTTTTTGCCTTTTGATATAGTCCTGTTATCCTGCTGTATTATGATGCTAGAATGAAATGTTTGCAGTTGGTTTTGAGGATGATTGTAAATGGACTTCTGGGTGAAAAACTAATCTGAAATAGTTGTTTTGTGGGGGTTTTTGTTTGGTTTTGTTTTGTTTTTTCTTTGAATTGGGTATTGAAAAAGGTACAGGTAAACATTTATATCAGTATTCCCTTACCGGTTTCTCATTTATGGGTATATTCATCTAATGTTTTGTTTCTGCAATGTTACTACTGTTATCCCATTAGGATGAGTACTTAAAAATTCAAGTTATTTGGTTAGAGCTAGAATTGCAGGTAAGGTGGTAAGCACTGAGCTACAGTTGAATATTGGCATTTGCTCTTTTATTAGTAGGCGAGATATTCAGGTGTGGACCCTGATGTGGGTATCTGAAAGGAGTCTCGGTTTAGCTGTTAGAAGTGATAAACCAAAGAGTGTTTCTGAGAAACATGACTTGATACCCATGTGATAGCATTTGTTCTGGGGGTTGAGAACAGATACAAGAATGAGATGTGTTTACTGTTGAATTACCTTGTGTTGTATTATTTCCCTGTCTTTGCAGGAGATGATGAATCTGGTAGTGTTCCTTCCAGCCATGGTGCCTGCAGTCCCGAGGTGGGGAAGCATTATGCTTTCCTGATGGGAGACATCATTTAAGTTCCTTACCATCTTGCTGCCTCTAATAGTTGACTGCCTCTGTGACAGAGCTGGAAATGAAACAGAGGGAGCAAGGCATTTCTGACTTGCAGAGCTGAGGCGGGTGTCGAGCTTAGCCCTCTATCAAAGCCATGCCCTGCTTCTGCTTTCCAGCCTCAGCACCCATGTGCTGTGTGTTTCCAGCAAGCTTTTAAAGCTTTCTACACCTCAGTTTCTCCAACTCTGTATTTCAGTGCAGATGAGCTGATTTTGCGTGAGCATTTGACTCTGGAATTGCAGTGCCAAATGAAGTCAAGGAAGGAGACAGAGGAGGGGATTGAGGACGCAAGAAAGTATGCAGAAAGGATGCTGTCACTTAAAAGAGTATGTGACTTTTTTTCCCCTCTAAGACAGACCTAAATACTGGAAGCAAGTTTTTGAATGTTAAGTGTCTAGCAGAAATCTTGGTTTAACCAAGCCTTGTGCTTAGATCAGAAGAGACACTTAAAAGCCCTTTAAGTTGGAAGTGTGGTACTGGAATGATTCCATCGACCTTGGTTTGCTTAAACATTCTAAGATTTATTTATTATTGTGATAGTTATCACGTGATTGAGGATGTGTTTAAATATGATTTAATACTTATATTAACTTAGTACTGTAAATATCTCCGTGTTGTAGGGATTGATAGACACGCCAGGCATGAAGTGAAGGTCTTTTTATTTACTGAAGGCCTTACGCGAGGTAAAGAATCCAAAGATCCGGCTTCTGTTTTCAAAAATGATGAGGATGCAAATAAGAATGCTTGATGTAACTTTTTGAATTTGAATTCTCGTTGCTCAGAATAATAGTCTTTTGGATGGGAGATGATTACCCCTTCTCTTCACTGCTGTGTGACTAGCTGTGCCATTGAATTTTTTTGCCTATAGCGAGAAAAGCTGTGCGATCCTTTGCTGCCACGGGTGTTTGTGAGACACAGGCTGACTTCATGAATTCGTTGCTCGCTTGGAGCTCCGGCATTCTTCCTCTTGTAGGCTGCGTGGGGGAGGAGGGAGCCCAGATGATGCAGTGACAATGAAGTGATTGCTTATCAAAACCCTGGGATGGAAAGCTGCCTCACGTCTAAACGTTTGAGAGGGTGTATCCGCTGTTGAGGTTACACTTGAAACTGAGCATCCATACAATGCACGCAACTCCTCGCTCTTTGGGAGCCTATAGCGTTCGCTATAGTTTGTTCTGGGAAATCGGAAACAAAGAACCGTTTCCTGCAAGGTGGACGGAGCCCTTATGGCATACCTCCATGGCTAACGTATAGCAGTGGTGTCCAGCACGCTCAGAGTTTGGCATCTGAGGAATAAGGATGCACATGTGTTGTATCCGCTCTTGCTTGTCCAGAAGGTAGTTTGAAAGATAAGTTTTCTGCAGGTTTCCTGAGAATACTTTGTGTAGATGCACAAAATAGATACATTTTCGAGGTCAAAACTTTGTGCTTCTTAAGAAACACATAATAGGACTTCTGTTTGAGTTCCTCTACTGGATCGTACTTTCTTCCCCTTGCGCGCCACCCCTAATACAGCAACAAGCTCCTTGTCTTCAGGCTCTTGTGAGCAATCAGAAGTTGAATGCATGCCCAGTATTTTCCACATCTGTAACAAAAGTAAGTTTGGGGCATCACTGTACACGTATGTCCGCGACATGCAGTGTGTTCAGCAATGCACCTCCCTTGCATTGTCATGAGAAAGATATAAGCAGGATCTCTTGCTAGGGGCAGGGGGAGTTCAGGAGAAGATGGGCCGAACTTTTCCGTTTCAGGGATAAAGAACCATCCTCCTGTGCGTGTATGTTGTGGATTTCATTTTTCCCCCTGTATAGTGCTAAACAGATTCAAAAGTGCAAAGAAAGTTTGGGCAATGAACGTGTTATCCACCAAGGATGATTTTGATGTTCTAAGTATAAACTGAGTTTCATAGCTTCCCTACACCACTAATGACCAAAGATCTCTTTTAATCTCTGCAGGACTTTATAATGGCAGTGGTTACAATGTGACTCAAGGTAATTGGGAGCCGTATGTGTTTAAGGATGAGATGAGTGATAATTATATTCCTTGAATGAACTACAGTAATATGGCATACCTCAATTTAGTATTGGGAGTTTGCTGCCAAGTTTACTTGACGATTAACAAAGTTAAGATGAAAGCATGCTAATGAAGTACTTGAGTAAATAAGTTTCTGATGTTTGAGATTTTGATTTCCCTCCTTTTTGGAATATTCTGTGTTCCAGATTGGCTGTTTATTTTCTGCTGGGTTTCTTATTTCAAATACTGTGTTTGCTTTAGTGTGGGTTTTGCTTTGTCTTTGGTTGTTGGATCTTTTGGTTTTTCCTTTAATTAAAGGAAAAAAAATAGAGAGGAGATTCACATTTGAATTACTGTATAGCACAAGCTGCCTAGACTCCAGAAATACATGCCATGCACTCCATGTATTTTTGCAATACAAACAAGTTTAAGGAGAACACTGTATGTTTAAGGTATTTCCAAGGCCTGCACTCTCAGCAGAGAAACGGCTTGAAAAAGCTTATTTACCCAAGAACTAGGTCAGCCTGGGAGTGAATTAGAATGTTCACAGATACTTAGATATTTATTCACTTACGGTATTACTATACTTCAACCTCTGTAGTGAGAGTGAAAGGTACAGACTTCTCAGCATAAATATTTAAGCATACATGCAAAGCTGTAGCCACGATTTGGGAAACATCCACATTTTTCTACTCTGAGCATAGAAAATCAGGAACTGGGTGCCTACGCTCACTGAATATCAGACCAGTAGTGTAGAAACTTAGGTATGTATTTATTTAGCCAATTATAAGCGCCTAAAAAGAGTTTTCTTGTTTCTTTTCCAGCATTTTTGACCTGGCACAAATTAATTTTCAGCATTGCTAAACCAGAAAATCACTGTGGTTATTAAACATGTGCAATGTGTGGCCATTTACCAGATGCAGGGACAGCAACCTGTCGAACCCGTCCGATTTGTGGTCAGTGCTGTCTGCGAACAAAACGTCAGGCTTGAGTCTTACCTCTGTATTTCTCGTGATAAGGCAATGGAAACCAAGCCTGTCTAGACTGAAATACTACAAGTTCAAGGGTAGATATTCTCGTATTCTTTACAGACTTTAGGATAAATTGGAATTGCTCAACGTGCATCTCATCGCAGCTTGTTTCAGGTGTGTATAAGACACTGACTGCCTTTATCACCACTCGGCATTTTTCAGCACTTAGGGTAGTTAATACAAATTAATTGATGGTTAATTGATGGTTCATTTGGCAAGCATGCATATTAATATGAAGACGTAAACAGTATTATTCCAGGATGTAAACAAAATTTAAACAAATGTGTTAGGTGTCCTAATTGTCTGAAATAGAATCTTTAGTATAACTTCATGACTGAAGTTGTACTTGTGTACTGACCTACACTGTGAATCTGAACTTGACTTATTCTCTGATTCTATAAATGTATATATGCTGAATTCCCCGCTCCTTTGTAATCCTATTGAAATCACAGCCTTATTTAAGCAAATTATAGCAGAACTTAACCCATCTGCATTTTAAGTATTTCACATGTGCCTAGTAGTGTGATCTTTGTCCTTTTAAAAAGCTGTAATTTAATTTAAAAAAAAAAAGCCTTCCCCTGTGCCTTCAGTTGGATTTTCAGATGTCTAAAATGTAAACTAGTTTATTGGGTTTGTTTTCGGTTTGGGTTGGGTTTTTTTCTCCTATGGGTGTTTCTTATCTTGAAGTGATACTGGGTTTATGCCAATTGTGAATGCCACCTTGAAATGGCAATAGATTTATTTTATTTTATTGTATTTATTTATTTTATGCAGTTGTTTCTTCCCATTCTATCAGGAGTTTATAATCTGTTGTATTCTAGTATCAGTAAGGTTTGTTCATACTCATAGTTCACAGCCATTGGACAACCTTTTATCCTTGTCGTGTTATCGAATCAATCTGACGTGCAGGAGAGCACAGATACTGTGCGCTGGTGGTATTGGACGGTATAAGCCCTGTCCCAGGTCTAGCTTGCATTTAACAGTGTTTTTCCTGTGAAAAGGACAGAAGAACACTTTCCCTGTCTGCCCAAAGGGTGTTGGGACAGGCTTACGGGCACAGTGGTTGGTTTGCATGCCTGATGGCATACATTGCCTGCAACAGTAAAAGTGCCTTTTGGTGACAATTTGAAGAAGAGAAAAGAAAAAAAAGAGATGGGGAGGGGGGAAAGGTTGCAAACTTGCACTAGGAAGAAAGCACCTTGGGTTCTTTTCAGGTGAAGGTCTGGGCGTGCTCTCGAGTGCAAAGAGCAGCGCCCTGCCTGCCGTTTCCACGTGCTGTGCAGCTTTCCAGATCCGCTCAGGCTCCCTGCGGGCTGCAGCTGCTGCCCCAGCGCTGGTCAGAGCACCTGGGGGCTGGCTGGGTGTTTGCTGAGCTCTGCGCACGCTGGTTGTTTGGCGATGTGTGTCGGCTGTGGAAACCATCGCTGTCTACTCTGCACTAATTCACCGGGCACCCAGGAGCAGGGCTCTCTGTTGCCCGACTCTTTCAAAGTTGTGTGCCCTGAGTCGGGTGCCCCGGGGGGACAAGCAGCGTCGCAGCTGGAGCAGTCCTGGTGAACGTCTGCGATGTCTCAGAGCCAGCATGAAGGTTGTGTCCTAAGCGCTCTTCTCTGCAGCTGCTCTATGCTGTATCAAAAGAGCGTAAGTTAGATGAAGCTGTCACTTTTTTTTATTATTTTTTTTTTATTTTACAGCTGATGCCAGGAGCTACACAAGCCGCTGAACTATGTCAGAACTGGAGACAGAACAAAGGTGCCCTGAGCTTGCCTTTCCCTCTGCTCTTCTGCCTTGTCCGCACTCAGAAACAGATGAACTTTGAGCCTTGGGGTCTGTGGGTCGCTGCCGAGGCGTACGATCCACATCTACGAAAACATACATATTCTAAAATATATTAAAAAAATGCAGTTCTGTACTTCAGGAAGCAAGATTTCTGTGGTGCTTTGGCTTAAGTACTACACTGCGCTGCAGAAACTTTGAAAAGAGAAGTATTAGTTCCTTTGGGTGGCCCCACCCTCTGCTCTTTGAAGAAAAATGGAAATATTTCTCAGATCCAAAGGTTAGATGCAAAACATATGATTTGAGTGTGCTCGAAATTGAACCAATTTGAAACTGTTATAATTTTTATTCACTTGAAACTGGGTCAATTTGAAATCAATCTCTCTAAAAGATTAAACACACTTACTTCAAACAGGGCTTTTGTGATGATCCATCCAGCGCTCCTTGAATTAACAGAAAGGGTTGATCCGGTGGAGTGTTGAAAAAGGGAATGTTTTGCTCCTGCATTACGGCCTTGTAACAGGTACCAGGGTGTGTGCCCAGTTGTGGCTCCAGCTTTCTTTCAAGGGTAGGTATTATTTTTAAGTCTAATAACTATCTTTGCAGAAAAAAAAATGTTTTTTCAAAACCCTCAGGAAAGGTTCAATGTAAAAAATAGTGATTGCAGGACTCGGGGAGGATTATAATTTATTTCAATTACCAATGCAAAACAGGTTCTATATCTCTGAGCTTCACCATCTTGTAGAAAATCTAGCATTCAAAATGTAGCATAATCAGGTTTTGATTTATGCAGGCTCTCTCTGGAAGACAGTATGACAGTCTCTTGTTTTGCTGCCCGTAAGGCTGCAGTGGCTGTTCTCTGGTTTTCTGGCAATGGGTTTCTAGCAAGCCCTGTCTGGCGATGCTGAATAAACCCTGACTGATGGGACGGGGCTCCTGCCTGAGCAGCAGAGCACTTCATTTCGTGGTGCTGAGCCGCAGCTTACAGACGTACCCAGCTGTGCACCTGCAGAGCGTCCTCGAGCAGGGTGCGCAGCCAGCTCTGCCCATGGTCGCCGATTTGGGTGAGGACTGGGATGCTTCAGCCACAGGTTCCTGGGTTTAGCCCTTCCCAGTTTATCAATACAAAAGTCTTTGGGAAAATGCACTGCTGCCTCAGAGACCCGGATCTTAATCACGGACCTTGTTTGCCTTCAACCACCAGGCTAATTACCTTTCTTCTTAAGGTTGAAGGATTCAGTAGCAGCAGCTGGAGATGGGGAGGAACAACCTTAGTGAAAAGATCCTGTGTCTTCACCCGTGCACCTACTTCCAGCCTACTTTACCTAATCCAGAGGAAGGTCAAAAGGGACTTGATTACCTGGGAACCTTATGTGTGTGCTCGCAAAACCCAGCGTTCGGAGATGTATGGACCTTCAGTCTTGTGGAAAGAGCCACAGATGCAGCTGGAAGTAAAAGCTGCGAAGGAAGGAAGGAAGTCATCTGCCTTTTTTTTTCTTGTTCATCTTAAGTGGTGCAGCTAGTTAAACATTTAAACAACCTCCATGTCTGTAGGGAGGATTCTGTGTTACTTGCAGTCTTTAAATTAAAGCAGGGTGCCTCTCTAGAAGATGAATTGGAGCTCAAACCGTGGGGTTTTGTGGCCACCTTCCTTTGGGCGATGGAGTCTCACCCTGTTCGCAGCAGCAGCAGCAGCCCACCTTGGCATTAGTGGGGTCTCACTAGAGAAGCTGTGCTCCTTCATCTTTTCTCCTTGGTAGATAATTGTACCTGCTCTCTTCATAGCTGTAGAAGAAAAACGTTTGAAGATCTCGGCACAGTTCACTGTTCTTGGCCTCCTCACCTCTTCCCTTTTACACACATTTCTGCTTCCTCCCATTCTACCCCAATAGAAAAAAAAAAGTGGTTAAACTCATATTTGGGGGTGCTAAGAAGGAAGGACGTGTTATCACGTCTGAATTTGAAGAGGATGAGCGCTCTGTTCAGTTCCCCCACTGCACGCCCCACGGGATGGGTGGCGGCAGAGCTGACTATTCTGCATTGCCGGACACCTCCAGCCCCTAAGGGCAGAGCGTCGCTGTCTTCCTTGGCATGATGGAAAATGCAGTGAAGGCTGCAGCACTAAACAACTACTTCAAGAGGTTTGCACAAAGGTTATAAATAATTTAAATTTCCAATCAGGGCTTATTCCAGGCACCTAATTTCACTGGGCATAGAACAGGCACCATGTGACAAGCTCTGTCTTGATGTGAAAAAATAATCTGGCTGATGAATTGAAATGCGCTTACTCTGAGCATGGTGTGGGACATACAGACTTCGAGCTCTGTGCAATAGTAATGGAACTTGCGGTCCCTAATTTTAAGCAATAAACACTGATTAATGGTCAGAGTTTAAAGGGTTTAAAAGTTAAATGGTTTGTTCTGATTAAAAGCAGTCACCACGCTACTGACTTCCCTTTATCTGTTAAAAGCTTTATATTTATTGAATTATTCGGAACACAATGCTAAATAAATGTATAGATGTATTGTTTACGGGCTACTGATTTCTACTATTTACTGATCAGGCATCTAGAATACATGCCTCTCCTGTGGGCTGTTTTTTTAGGCACGTCTGAGGTAGCAGAGATGTTGCTATGGCTCCGCACTGGGGTTTCATTTCTCTGTGAAAGCAGGTTTCCTGGAAGGCGGTTTTTGGTCGTCTGTTCATAGCATCTTCTGGCTCTGTATGTTCACCAGGTCCGACATCTTAGTGGGAGATGTACGTGCCTTCATAAAAGTGACAGTGTCAGGAGATGTTGGCAATTAACGGCTCTTTCTATGAGGCTTAGTGGACAGCAAATCCAAGCTCTCCGGCGAGCTGGTGGTGCAGGAGGTGCCTGATGCAGCCCAAGTCTCTGCCTTTCCTCCTGTCTGTGCACTGGGATCACGCAGTGCTTTACAAAATACAAAACTACCTACGTACTTGTGGGAGGACATGGGCATCATGCGGCCCTGGGCAACTAAGTGATGCTCAGAGTGAGCTCAGAAAGCCAGGCCATGCTGGGGGGTTGCTGCTCTGCAGCATCCGCTTGCAGATCCGGCTGTGCTCCCGGCATTGCACGCTGGCAGAGTCGGTGAGTGTGCAAAGGGGGTTCTGGGGAGCAGATGTTTTAGGTGTTGGCATTTATGTTTCTCCATAACAGGGTAAAGCAAAACTGGCTGGTGTTTCAAAGCCTGTTTGTAGAAAAACTGAGACTAAACCTACTTTCTTTTTTTTTTTTTTTAAACTTAGATCTCTATCTACTCTGAGTTGTATTTGAATTGACAAATTCCAGGTTTGATGCCTAAAGGCACTAAGTGCGTTAACTCCTGCATTAGCCCATCACCTTCCAAGTCATGAAATGATAGTCCTGGGCAGGGGAAGATACTCCAGAGGAAGGTCCTTGGTGTTTTCTCAGCTGAAAGGGGCTAGCCAGCGACTTAGTCTGTATTGATTAACAAGGTTTGTCTTGTTGCCAGTGCTCACTTTTATTATCCACGCTTTCCTCTTGGGAATACCCTAAATAGCTGGAATCAGTGCTTCTGCCTAATGTCTGTGGCAGTCAGGATTTGAGATTTTTTTTCTTTCAACATCACAAAGATCTGTAAGGGACTAACACTTTTATAAAGCTAAGGTTTCATGCCATGGTTCACAACAGCAGTGAACATGAAGTCAGAAGCCTTCTACATAGGTTATACGATCAGGTGGTTAAAGTACATGAGTTTAATTCCTTTTACCATTTGTCATTTGCCCTGTTATCATGAACGTAGCTGATACTTGCTGTTGGAGATCAGCTATTACATGCTGAGATGTTTCATTACTTAAGGGAAAAAAGCCCTCCTCTTAGCTTTAATTTCTTAAAATAGGTCTTCAGAATAACTGCTGTCTACCTGGGTGTTCACTGGTAAGTAGACATATGAAGTGGTTTTTCTGATTTGGGAGTGTGTAATAAAACTGCTAATCCATTCTGCCCATGTGTGCTCTTGACCAAGCTGTGCTGGCACCGGCTAACCCCTCCGTGCTGGGGAAGGGATGTCGCTCCCTGCTCGGGGGAAACAGCGGAGCAGGTAACAGGGAGAGGAGCAATTTAGAAAAGGGCAATAGAGGCCATTAGGGCAAAACTAGGGTGGTACGAAACTTCAGGTTTGTTTTTTTTGTTTGGTGGGGTTTTTTTGGTTTTTTTTTTTACACTTAGTTTCCACAGAATGGAGTGGAAAATATTTTGTGCTCAGGAAGGGTCTGGAATGTCACTTGGAAATTTCAGATACAGTATTTTTATATTTCATGCCATGTAAGAACTTGTATGTGTGTTGTTCCACTGGTGTACCAATATATTAGTATATTTATATATATTTTAATCTGAAAACATTATTTACTATACTGAATATGCTTATTTATTTGAAAGTGTTTTCTTACCATGCCTGACCAAACTACAGACATTCTCTGAAGAAATTTGGCATTACCTGCCCGCTTTGGTGGCCTGCCAGGACGCCGGGCTGGTGGCATGCATGGTCTGTGCTGTGGCTGCCCTGGAGCTGGTCACGGGGGGCTCTGTCACCGGGAATTCTGTTTTCTGGAGAGAAACCAGCTTTGTCAGCAGGAAAATAATGCACAGAATCTTTCTCCATCTGCTTGTAAAATCAGTTTTGTGGGTTCCTGGGTAGGTGGTGGAAGCTTTCTGTGCGCTACTTGGATGCTGATTTGAGTGCTACTAATAAGGTCCTTGTCCCTAGGTCGGAATTTGATTTTTGATGGAACCGGAGTTGATCTATGAATTGACTGATGGGAAACCAGCGGAGGGACTCCCAAGTACAGATGATTCAAACCTTGAAAGAAATTCCTATTCACTGTTTATTCTTGATGTTTACTTTGGTCATATATATTTGACCAAATATATATGACCAAATACTTTGTCAAGTATTCTTGTTCCAGGATTAAGGCCAGGACAGAAGTTCAAGGAAATGAAGATACCAGCATAAGACAGCCCTTTCTGCTCTACTCCAGCTCTTCTCTTTACGTGTAGGGGATTTGTTTCATTAACGAGATTGGCAGAATCTCAGAGCCAGGTACGCTGTGAAAGCAAGCACAAGCTTCCGTACAGGGATGTCGCTGTGTTTTCAGGGCACCTTTATTGGCTTTAGATCTTCCAACAGCCTTTGCTGTCCTGTGTTGCCTTTTCTTAATAGAAAGGATGACAATAATCTCACTTTGTCAGAATTACACTTGGCATCGTTTTTAAGACCTTTAAAAACTTCCCCGTCAAATTTGGTAGTATAAGATCCTCATTTCCCATTTTCTTTCTATGCTAGGCGAAGGTCGCCTAAGGAATGTGAAAAATCTTCCACATCTCTACCCTTGCAAAATGGAAAGGGTGGGCACCCTCTCACTGCTGGTGTGGGGCCTTTTCGTCTGTATCGGGGGAGATGGCAAACATTTTTCAAGAAAAGCGTAAAACAAACAAGTCTAAGCTCCTGTCACACCTTCTAGTGCCTCACTGCCTCCAAAATGCTAGCTGGAGCCCGGCACTCTCCCCGCGGGCTTACCTCCAAGCTCTCCCTCTCACAGGCGCGTCTGGGGGGAGTAACGCCCAGCAGCCCTCTGTGATCAGCCATTTTCTATCTATTTACAGAGGTTTCCAGTGTTACCATATAAAAGCAATATTTCAGATATTTAGAAATATTTTGTGTGTATTTTGTGTGTGTGTCGATATTTTTAAATGATGTTATGTGGTGTAGTTATTTAGCGGTAATTACTGTTATTTTTAATAGAGTTTTTGGTCGTCTTCTGAGTTATTGCTGCGCTGCCCCACGCATCTATACCAATAGAAATCTCCAGCTTGGTAAATAAGAGCTGGGCTTTCTGTCGTGCAGTACAATCCTCTGATACCCCGATTCAGGGAACGGTTTTCTCTCTGCATAGAATTTGCAGTTTCTGAAATGGATAGTTTCTTTCACACATGGCTGGGCAGGCAATTTATGTGCTGATCACCATAGAAACCTGCAGATACATCACTTGGTCAAACCATTTCCATGTTGTATCAGCGAGCTGGCATCGGAAAATGCAAATAAGGGATGTGAGAAAGGCTTGGTGAAAATGTTGCCTTTTCTCGTTATTTTTACCAATGCTAATCTTTATTCTAAGCTGCCCGTATTCCTTCTTTTACCTCAAACTCAGGCTCTTTCCTTAGTAATTTTTTTTTTGTCAAGCTGTGGCTGCCCCTGGCTCCCTGGCAGTGTTCAAGGCCAGGTTGGATGGGGCTTTGGGCAACCTGGGCTAGTGGAGGGTGTCCCTGCCCATGGCAGGGGTGGCACTGGATGGGCTGGGAGGTCCCTGCCCACCCAAACCGATCTGTGACTCTGTAAGTGGCACCAGAGGTTGCTGCTGTCCCTGTGTCTGCCCGGGCTGAGGGTTTTGCTGTAGACCTCCTTCAAGCCACATAAGAGGTTTGGTCTTTCTCGGGTCTGTTCAGAGCTCCCGGGCAGCGAGCGGGGTTTTTCCTGGCACCTTGAAGTGTCCTGGATCCATCAGCTGCGCTCCTGCGTGGTGGGGCTTTTTTATAGCTTAGCTCATTCATAAATTGGCTGCATAGGATTGCAGGTAATTTCATTACTGAGCAGTATTTTTTTTTTTAATGCTGTGCTATTGACAGTTAAAGCTATGAATGATTCTTGGGAATATTGAAAAAGGGGTTGATTTTCTTAAAAAATGAAAAGGCAAGGGAAAGGCTGATTTACACTTCCGTAGACTAGATGAATAGTCAAAGTATTTGCAATTACAGCTGGCCTGCAAATTAACACTGAGAATTTTGTAACTGCAGCTCACCCTGGATGCTCTGTGCTTCCCCCGGCAGCAGGAGTTGTGTTAAATTCGAGATGTGAGCGTGACTGTTTGAGACAGGAGGAGGAGGAGGAGGCTGACAGCAATGAAACGCTGCTTCTTTAGGGAGGCGGCAGAAAGGTGCAAGAGCAGGAGAAGGAGGTTTGGTCTAGAGTACAGAAATGCCAAACAATGAGGCAGTCCTCGTTACGAAGGGGTCTGCCCAGCAGTTTTTAATCAAACGCATGCAAAACTAACAACCAAACAAAAAAAGACCAGGAGAGATTGTGATTCCGCTGGGTTTCTGGGCTTAACCACAGTGCGGCTCAGGGTACGTTGCGTTTACACCAGCTCAGGATCTTACCTCCCTCGATGGAGTAAAGTCAGTTTTAGGTCCACAAAGACTTCACTCAGCTTTTAAGCGTCCTGGTGCTCAGAGTGCCGACGGCAGAGGAGGGCTGCCGAAGCCCTGGCCCTCTCCTGGGGTGAGCAGCAGGCTTCTGCCCTCCCGCTGCTCCCTAGGCCTTGGCCTTTAGGGCACCTGTTTGTCCTAATCGTGACTCCTCATTGTGAGGCTTTTCCCCTAATTATAAAGGTGCCAAACTGCTTGGAGCTGACTATAATCTCTTGAAAAATGTGTTGAGAAAGGCAATGATAGTTTTACCAGAAAATGGTGATTGTGTGTGTGAACAGGTAAGTACTGAGTGTGCCAGCTAAGAGGGGATGCATGGTGGTGAGAGGACCCGGTTGTGATGTGTGAAGGGCATTTCAGAGGGCTTAATCATTTACTTTTCTTCCAGTAGCATTGCCATTCCCATGCAACTGCCAAACCTGTGAGCCCTTTTCATTCAGCATTTCAAACGGGGGTGACCAATTTAGTCTCTCTTACGATTGCCACAGCATGGCGTGAAAGGAGATCCCAAGTTTGGCTACAGGGGTTCGCGTTCCGTTCAAACCCCAAACCCTGCACAGCAGACGGGGGGCCTCTATGTGTGGGAATAACGATGTATTTTGCAAACACTGGATGTAATGGACTAAGTTTTAGTGTAACCACAGAAGACCCAGTGTAAGAAAGGTTCTTCTTTTAACTTCTCTCTTGAATGCAGGGGGAGGAAAAGGACCAAAGCTGTTCCACTATTGGAGCTGAATATACTGAGGACACGGGGGAAATGATCGAAAGCGTTGTGTTTCATGTTTTCAAAACCAAGTTTCATCTAGGTAGTGCTAAAAGTATTTTGCTTTAAGACATCTTATTTTCAGTTTAAAAATTGATCAAAGTTAAATGTGAAGGTGCTAGAACAAAAATAAAAATACTTATGCACTGGTCTTTTTATTGGCTGAGCAACCTTAGATTGGAACTGTTCCTCCTTCCATGCGGCTTGAATTTCTTATGTTATTTTTTAATTTCAGCTACCAGTAAAGAAGGAGGAGGTTTCTTCCAACGCAACATTGTGATTGTTTTAGAATATCTGAGTCCTTTCCCATAAATTCAATAATAGTAAAGTTCTTAATGATTTTTCTGGTTTGCATAATGTGCTGTTGTTTTTCCCTCCTTTTGCCCTTAAATGACAATCCTGGCTCTGAGTTTGATGTCACCTGTCAGATGCTGTCATTCAGAACCAGCTCTGTGAGTGCTTGGATCTTATTTTTCACAATAAGGTTTATTTCCACAGTGAGGCAAGAAGAGTTTTCCTTTCTGTGCATTTGATTTTTTTAGAAATTTATATGCACGGTGTCTGAATGTTTGACATTATAATCACTTTTTCCTCTATCAAATACAAAATAAAATAAAAATTAAAATCATGCTTAATGCATCCCATCAAACCCATGTTTTTCTTGGTTTTAAGATGAACTGTTACAAAATAATATATTTTTAAATGACCATGATTTGACTTTGGAAGTAACTCGAGTTGGTATAAAAGGTGCCTATTCTGGGGCTGTTTAAGTCACACAGTGATTTCCTCAGCATGAGGCAGGAATATGACTTACTATTTCTGCTGGGGACAGTCTTCCTTTGACAGAAAATCGGAAGGAGTTTGATTTTATGGAAGACGTATACTGGGTGGATGAATAAGGTTTGCACATTGTGAATGTTTACGGGTTCTTTGTTCAGCTTGCACCCATACAATATATACTGGATTCTGGTGACTTGGCAGTCACCTAGGAGCCGCACAGAATAAATCAGAAGTTACTAATTTATATGCATAACTAGAGATATATGCAGTCTTGCTATTGAGAGTGCTATGCAGCAGAAGTTTAATTTCCATGCAGCTCCTGTTGGGTGACACAAGGTGATCAAGGCTATGCTAACCAAGTCATAAAAATCAATTTAGCATTTTTTGTCTCGCTAGGTTTTGCATTTGGATTTTTATCAGAAATGCCATATTTCTAAACGTTCTCTTTGCTGCTTGTGTCACGTTGTTCCTTTTTTGTTGCTTAACTTGTTTGGGGCAGGACACCCCCAGCCTAAAGCTGGGAGGTCGTGTTCTGAGTGGACCCGAACGGATCAGTACGTTAGCAGATGCAGGCTGGGTTACAGCTGGGCTCTCACTCTTAAGAGACGGATTGGTTTCTGGTGTAGTACTGTTGAAGTTGGCCTGAGGTTTTGCTCCTGAAATTTACCCTACAAACAATGTCAGATAGCTGCAGTTCTGGGGAGTTTGCTTATAGGAAAGATGAGGCAGTGATGGCAGTTTCTGGGAATGCTGCAAAGTGGTGCATCACCACAGTAATTTGTTCCAAATCGGGATGCTGCCATTAATTGGTTTCACATGTCTTCCAAATCGTGAATGATCAAGGTATTGGAAGATAAATGGTTTTTGTCATTATCAGCCCTCTCCTCCTTTTGTTTATTCTTCCTTATTTTTATTTGGCTTAAAGCCTAAAACTTTAGATTTGGGTTTAGGATTCAAATGTAAATCCCAGTCTTTCTGCAATAAGAGGAGACAGCTGTTAATGCCTTTCAGAGAGCGGTATAAAATTGTTCTCAATGTTTTTATCAGACTGGCAGATCACTAAGGTTGAATTATTTAGGACAATACTCTCTTACTTAAGAATGCATGAGACTTAGTAGAAATGCAAGTGCTGAAATGGCTGATGAGCTCTTGATTTTTAAAGTAACAACTTTTGTCAGGGATCCTGTATCATGGTCTGTGAGCCCTCTAGGGCTGTGATTCGTTTTTACGCTGGTGACTGCACCATTTTTGTTTTCTTCAGGAGAACCAGAAAGTACATCACCCAATGTGACGGTGGGGAATGAAAAGGGGCTTCTCTGATGCCCCAATACCTCCTTTGCTCCGTGGCGGAGCAAAGGAAGAGGCGGATGTTACCCCGCTGTGTGTCCTTGATTCGCAGCTCCCTGCGCTCCAGCTCCTGCTGCAGGTAACTTGTCAGCGACGGGGATGTGCTAGTTTTCTGGAGAGGAGGGTCAGACCATGTTCTGTATTTCTGCAAACTAACAGCAACTTGGGAACAGAGCCTAATTTTAGTGCTGGGCCTCCCACTCTGTGGCATCTCTGGACAAAGCATCTGCTGGAACATTTTCTCTTTTTCCTGGAGGGTATGTCACTGGCAGTTACAAATTTTTACCCCTATCCCTCTATTTTTTATCCATGATATCTTTTTCCCTTTTTAAAAAATTCATATAGGTAGCAACTGTCTGTAATTCTGAACATGAGCTTGTGGCAGAATTTGGCACTTTTGAACAGCATCAGCTCTACTTTCCTGGAGATTGTTGAACTTAACCTTTGTAAAACTTAACCACGAGGACTGCCATGTGGTGGGCATTGCAGTGTGAGAGTTTCACCAGCTCCTGCGTGCTGCCAGCCGCCCAGAGCCACGTTTGGGCAGTTGGACAGATGGGCAATGACAGAGGGCCACTCTTCTCCTAAAAGCAGTCCCTATGACCGAAATAGCTGTTGCGTCCTTCCACACGCAACGGCCAAGTGCGTGGTGGTGGGATGTCCTCTACAGGGGCTGACGCAGGTGTGGCATGGACAGGGAGCTTCGGGGTGTAGGGAGGAGACCTGTGCCGCTTCTGTCTAGGCAGATACCGGTATGACTGACAACTGGCGTGAGCCTAAAAGGACATGAGAAACTCAAGGATGTGGCATTGAACTAAAATACTGTTATTCCCTCTAATAAAAAAGATGACGTGAGTAGATTCTGCTTTTGATAGAACTAAGAATAATTCCTGTGGTCCTCCTTGCAGTTCATCTGCCAATGGAAGACTTATCCTCTATCCTCCAGTTTTCTGTTGCTGGAAGGCATTAGGCTTCCTAAGACAGTAGCTTCTGCAGATGTTTCCCACAGTTTCATCCTACAGCCAGTAGGATGAATTTCCCATTGAAACTGTGAAGTATGACAGAATGTTCAGCTCACCGTTCCTCCGCAGGGATCGGCGCAGCGGCACCGGATCTGTCTGCGAACGGCAACAGCACAGAAAAAACTTTCTGCTCAGCTGGATCACTGAATGCGCTGCGGGACATCTTACTCCTAGGTCAGTCCCAGAAGAAGTTCTAGTGTATGCTGCCTCTAATGCAAATACCTCTTAAGTGGCTGACGCCCATTAGGCACTTCTAAGTGGCCATCAACATCAGAAAATGAAGTGGGCTATTGCATCCTATTGCTGCTGCGCATCCCCGGCGAGCTGCCCGGCACCGTGTGCTAGCCATGCCCCTGGCCAAGGGCAGGCGTCTGGTGGCGCCGGGGCAGGCAGCCACGTCTTGTGTCACCCCCCCCCCCCGAACTCTGCCTCTCCAGAAGGATGTCACGGCTTCGGCTGCGTGTTGCAGAGCCAGGACGAGGGCAAGCTGGCAGCATGGTTTGCTGGTGCGCTGTTGGCGTGGTTCATCCTGTTCCAGCTGCCAGCTAGGCTGGGCCAGGGCAAATGGGGGGAAAAAGCTGGCTTGTGTTACCTTCCTCTCTGGCTGCTCCAGATATTCAAGTGGCATTGCTGCTGCTCTGACTGATTGTGTCTTTGTCAGCGTCCGTCAGATGTTGGGAGTTCGGAATACGCCTAAATGTGGCAACTCTGAGACATTTGCTTTTTGGATTATGTAGCAAATCAGCCTGGAAAAAGCTGTGATAGGAAAAAGATGTGACTTTTCAGTCAGCCTGTAAATACCAATAGCAGTGGAGAAAATAGCCAAGAAAAATATACCCTTGTAGCTTGTTTACTTTTGCCTGTAATACTCCTGCTGAGCTAAAGAATTTCGAATCGGTCTTTATAGACCTGAATCAGTCTCATCAGGGATTTGAATAAAAATAGATCCGAAATTATACCATTGTAAAGCAAAGAGAAATTTTAAAGAGTGGGAATGAAACCCTTGCCAATTTGCCGTGCATGCAGAACTGCTTGTTTCCTTCGCTGCCAACAGCCCCACTGGGTTAAAGAGCATCAAGCTGCATTTAATGATTCAGTTCAGTCCCATGGCCCAGAACTGTGCACTCCGCCATACAGTGCAGCCAGAGGGGCTTTTTGTTGTGTGGGGGTTGTTTTCGGGTGGGTTTTGTTGGGTTTTTTAATAACTGGCAGAAAGACCAAACACTTTCTAGCCGCTCTGTGTGAATGCTGCCCGGCTTAGCAGGGTGCAGAGAAAGGTGGCTGTGAGCGAGGGCCCCTGGCAAGTCTGTCCTGTCGATAGGAAATACCCAAACACCATCATCACGTACCCAGCGCACGGAGAAATGCCTCCAGGGGATGGTTTGCTTCTTGTAGTTTAAAAAAAAATGCAACATTATTTATGAAGAAAAACTCTCGGTCGCTGTTAACTCTGTTGAAGAAGGAGATTTTTGCTTGCTAGAGGTACTGCTGTGCAGGGGTGTGTGTGCTGCTTTTTGTTTATCTTTGTAATGGAAAAAAGTGGTTAAAGGATTGCAAAGTTAGAAGTGTTGATCTGGGTTCTTTTCAGGAAAATTTCCCCTGCTTCAGGGGGGCCAGATGTCCCGAGACCTATCATTTGCTGTGTCAGCTTTACTGTTTCAAGCTTTCGATATGTCGTAACGCTCAGACAGCAGTTTTGTGGTTTCAGAGGTTGGGTTTTCTTTGCAAATAACTAAATAAATAAATAATGGGTTTCAGGAGTCCAAACAAGATTTGTGTAAATTTGGGCCTGTCTTACTTCCTTAAAGGCCAAGGTAAAGTCCAGCATTAGATAAACGTGATGAAAAGGAAAAATCTGGGTGGGTTTCCTCCCATGTGTTGTCTCATGTTTGACTTAGAACCAAGGTAGCTTTTCAGAGATTCTGCGAAACGGTTGTGTTATATGAGAAACTCTAAATTTGTAGTTGCAGAATGCTTGCTTCAGCTTTCTCAGCGCTGAATAAGCTGCCCTCGCCCGGGGTGTGTGACTTGGCTGGGGAGCGCAGGAAGGAAGGGTGGATCTGCTGGAGGTTTCCTGTCTTGCCGCGAGTGCCGACGCACGCCGCTGTTCTTGCACTTCGCTGGCCGCCGCAGCAGCGTCAGACGTGGGTCCCGAGACGAGGCAAGAGCAATGGTTTCATGCGATGTTGAGCACTTCAGCCATCAGCAAAGAGCAAGGCGTCTGTTTTTCAGAAGCGCTGCTTTCTCAAAAGAGGAATGATGGAAAGGAGGCCACTGAAAGTTTATTTTGGCTTCTTTGCTGATTTATTGCTAAAGTACAATGACTGAACAACCTGTCTGACTGGACTCTGTCAGATCTCCCTCTCTCCTGTTGTAGGATTGCTGCCTGCTGATTGTTTTGCCTGGCTGATGCTCTGCATCCAGCTTAGCCATGTTTGTAGGCTCTGGGCTTACACGTGTTATTTTCAGGTTTATGTGTGTGTTAGGAGTTGCTGTGTGGGACAAAGTGCAGAGGCAACCAGAGAAGCATTTGATGTGTGTCCAGTGTTAAAGGTTATCCTTACAACTTTACCTTCTGCAAATAGTCAGAAAGGTCTTGCTTAAACACAGCTAAAGTTCTGTCTGCCAGCTGCCTCAGCGCCTCCGTGCTGCTCACCGGGATGTGCTGGAGGTGTAGCTACATCCCCACAGCTACCGAGTGTGCGCCCAGGTGGGCCAGAAGGATAGGCAAGCGATAGGGGAGAGAGGGTCTGCACCCCCTGCACCAGGATTCCTGCCTGTCTCGCTGCGCTACAGGTTTCTTGCTGGTGACTGACAGTTCAGCTTCCTATTCCGCTTTTACCTTATGTTACTGAATTCATACCCAGCAGAGGGAATTGCGCTGGCACAGCATCTGGGCAAATAAGGTCTGTGTCACATCTGTAATGTCAATGTGTTAGAGCAGCCTTTTGATCACTCTGATATGCTCCGGGTATAAATGACTACGTGCTATTGAAAATACAGAAAGAAGTGATGCATTGCTGCAATTTTCTGATCACCTTCTTGCTCTTTACTCTCCTGCCTTCTTCCAGCTCTGCCCATTTTTTCTGTTTCGCCAGCTGCAGCGAGGGAGAGTGTGGTAGGGCTCCGGGCATCAGGCTTACGTCTCCTGTAGATCCCGCCTGGACGCGTGCCGCCGGGGTCGGAGAGGCAGAGATGCCCGCACGGCACTGGTGAGCCTTGTCCCCGGGGCTGGACATGGTCACACGTGGACTTTCTCCTTGGCAAGAAGAAGTTTAAGAGTTGTCTCCTTGGAGTTCATTACCTTGCTGCCTTGAGCCCTGTCTCTTCTGTCCCCAACCGCGTTCAGAACAACTGTAAACTTTTTAACCCAGTTTGTAACGTGCGCAGCCACTGCAGGATGGAGACTTTGCCCGAGTTGCGTGGTGTCTGCTAGGTCACCGAGGTGCGCGCTGAGCGTGGCACTGTGGCTTGAAAATGTGGCTGGATTGAAAGTCCAGGCATCTTGTCTTTAAGGATGTATATATTGTGTTTATTGTATACACTATAAATACATATATACATATTTCTATATAAAATATAGAAATACGTATATACATATTTCTATACATATATATACAATTTTCTATATAAAGTGCACTGAATGTGCTGCCTGTGCTCTCAAAGAAAGTGGGTTGTTTGTGTGAAATGGGCTGCTCTGGTAGCAAATTGCGGGAAGGAGAGCGGGAGGCTGGTTCGGGAATATTTCCATTCCTGTTTTTCTAAGTTTGTATTTATGCAGACAAAGGGGAATTCTGTTAACTTTGTGTGCATTTTTTGGTTTGCCCAATACAATCTGGCTGTTGTCAGACTTAGTCACGTAGTGCTGCTCTTGTGAACTACATGAAATTGGCTCTCCATCATCTGAAAACTTGCCTGGGGCTGGAATCAAGTTCTGGGGAAGGATGTGAGCTCACACCAGTGAGACAGCGAGCTGCCCGTGAGCAAAACTTGATGTTAGAGGCTGTGCTTACTGGTGTGCAACTGGTATTTGAGCAATGAATGAACCGCGTAGAAGCATCTGGTTACTACTGTCCACAACTGAAGAAATAGCCTTGTCATATGTTCCTTCTTTTCTTGTAGGAATGATGTGGAAAAATGCAGTTGTTACTCAAACAAATATATATTATGTTACTATAACCGTAGTGTTCAGCATTTGTTCTTCAGCATGGAAAACAAAATCCCCTAAATCCACTCAAAGCCGAGAAATGCAGAGGTTGCACGTGATAAACGTCTAAAGTTCACACTATATTGCATTAAACGTGGCGTACTCTTGCACTCATATCGATCTGGGGTATGCAACAGCCGTATTTGGCTGGATGAATTCCATATGGATGAAATTGCAGTAAAATATCTGACTTGGACACGTGAGTCAGCAGTGATTCACCCCGGCACAACGTGCTGAGGAGGAAGTTGGGTTAAATACGGGTGAAGCAGGGCAAATCACTGTAAGGCTAATGCTGAGCTATAAATTTATTTTGTCAGGCTGAATTACGATTTTATTTCCCAATTTTGGATTCTTTGTGCTACCTTTCAGGGATGCCTCTGACTTCATCCTTTGAATGGATTTGCACAAATGTCTTTCAGTCACCTGAGCAGACCGTGTAGGTAGGTGTGGAAACACGGGATGCAGTGTTGGGAAGGATTGTGGCTCGGGCTGTGAACTGGCAGGGGCTGGAGAGCAGGCTCTGGTTTGAGGGATGCAGGCACTGATGTCCAGCTCTAGATAGATTTGAAACTGTGACCTGCTACTCGGTAGGCTGCTCAGCGGTGTGCTCTGCTGTTTGCTCTCATTCCGAGGTGACCGCGTGGTAGTGCGGATCTGCTCCAGGTTTAGCTGCTCTGGTGAACCTGCTACCTTCTCTGCCCTGGTGCTGCACAGGGTCGCCCTGTCCATTGTCCACCAACACTGTAACCCCATCATAGAAGGCCACCAAATTTGTCAGGCAGGATTTGCCCTTAGTGAAGCCATGCTGGCTGTCACCAATCACCTCCTTATCTTCCATGTGCCTGAGCATGGTCTGCTCCATGATCTTGCCAGGCACAGAGGGGAGACTGACTGGCCCGTAGTTCCCTGGGTCTTCCTTTTTCCCTGTTTAAAAATGGGGGTTATGTTTCCCCTTTTCCAGTCTGGGAACTTCACCAGGCTGCCACCATATTCTCAAATATGATGGAGAGTGGCCTGGCCACTTCATCCACCAGTTCCCTCAGGCCCCATGAATGTAACCCATCAGGCCCCAGGACTTGTGCACCTTCAGGTTCCTTAGATGGTCTCGAACCTGATCTTCTCCTGCAGTGGGTGGTTCTGCATTCTCCCAGTCCCTGCCTTCTGCGACCTGGGCAGTGTGGCTAGAGCACTTGCCAGTGAAGACTAAGTCAAAAAAAGTCATTGAGTACCTCAGCCTTCTTCGTATCATGGGTAACCAGGTCTGCCATTTCCTTCTGGAGAGGGCCCACATTTTTCCTCGTCTTCCTTTTGTACTGACATACCTACAGAAGCTTTTCTTGTTGCCCTTGACATCCCTGGCCAGATTTAATTCTGTCAGGGCTTTGGCTTTCCTAACCTGATCCCTGGCTGCTTGGACAATTTCTCTGTATCCTTCTTGGGCTACCTGCCCTTGCTTCCACTCTGTAGGCTTCCCTTTTGCGTTTGAGTTTGTCCAGGAGCTCCTTGTTCATCCATGCAGGCCTCCTGATTTCCTCTTTGTTGGGATGCATCGCTCCTGAGCTGGGATGAGGTGATCCTTGAATACCAACCAGCTGTCTTGGGCCCCTCTTCCCTCCAGGGCTTTGTCCCATGGGACTCTACCAAGCAGGTCCCTGAAGAGGCTGAAATCTGCTTTCCTCAAGTCCAGGGTAGTGAGCTTGCTGTCCACTCTCCTTGCTGCCCTGAGGATCTTGAACTCCACCATTTCATGGTCACTGCAGCC
Organism: Balearica regulorum gibbericeps; assembly: GCF_011004875.1. Lineage (NCBI taxonomy): Eukaryota > Metazoa > Chordata > Aves > Gruiformes > Gruidae > Balearica > Balearica regulorum. Next base: position 28,496,252 of record NC_046192.1, on the reverse strand, counting down.
AAGGCTGCCCTTGAGATTCACATTCCCCACCAGCCACTCCTTGTTGGTGAGAACAAGCTCCAGCATGGCACCTCTCCTCGTTGGCTCCTCTATCACTTGGAGGAGGATGTTATGTGTTCCAGGAACTTCCTGGATTGCTTGTGCCCTGCTGTGTTGATATTGTGGTTGAAGTCCCCCATGAGGACCAGGGCTTGTGAACGTGAGGCTGCTCTTGTCTGTATATCCACTCGGTCTTCCTGGTTGGGTGGCCTGTAGCAGACCCTGTGTCCCCTGTCCCTGTGCTCCCTTTAATCCTGACGCACAAGCTCTCGCTGGCTCCTCACCCATCCCCAGGGGAGCTCCATGCACTCCAGCTGGTCATGGACATAGAGGTGACACCCCTCCATCTCCCCGTCTGTTCTTCCTAAAGAGCCTGTACTCTTCCATCCCACCACTCAGTCATGGGAGCCACCCCACCCTGTCTCCATGATGCCCATGAGATCACGGCCCTGTCCACCTCCTCTTGTTTGTTCCCCACGCTACGTGTGTCTGCGCAGAGGCATTTCAGCTGGCCCCGACGAAGCTGACGCAATGGCTGGAATTCCTTTGTGCTGCAGTTCAGGTCCCAGCTGAGCACCCCTCTCTCCCCGGCAGTGGCAGGGACCGCAGCCACGGGGGCTCGTGGGGGGCGGAGGGCAGCAGCCCCTTCTCTGCACAGCTGTTTGCAGGCTGCACCACTGCACGGACGCCCTGACGTGGGAACCCGCCGGCAGATCTCAGCAGTGATGGGCTATTGTTAAAGTGAGAGCTGTGCCCTGTAGGGATAAAGTACTTTTATATCTCTGTAGCTGCGTGTAATGAAAACTTGAGGCTGTGGAGCTATTAAAGTTAAAAACCAGAATGACGCCACAGAATTGGTGAGATGGTTGCTTTTCTTGCAGTTGCACAGTGAGGCTCTTCCACAGCAGCTGAACCAGGACAGTCAGTTTTCTGGTGGTTAGCGTTTCTGACCGATACCGCTTTGATACAGTGATTCTCATTTGGTTTAAATGCTGACTTGTCTTCTCTCCCCACATCAAATCGCTGAAATCATGTGAGACTCACATGCCAGAGCTGCAGAGGAAGACCACGTCACTGTTAATTTGCATGACCTTTAAAGCTGCCTTTGAATTCTGCCTGCGGACGGCAGGGTCTTGAGCCACACGCCCTCCTTGTGCGCCCGCTGGTCCCTGGCTCTCTTCCTCACTGTTTTGACTCTCTTTAACCCAGTAACGCTGCACAACAGTCTCGAAAGTCCATTTCTTAGCTTGCCTGAGATCAGAAAAGCTGCTAGCAGGGTAGTTCCCAAATGGGAGCGGATAAAATCTGGCTCCTGGGACAGGGAGGTGGGAGCTGTTATGGAGTGATGGGCAGAGGAGCTATGGCTGGGAATTCTCACCCTGTGAGCCCAGCAGGAGCAGATCGGCTCTCCCACTCAAAGGACCTGTTACCAAAGGCTTAGGGGGTATCAAACAGAGGAAAGCACGGAGACAGATGAGCTTTCCATCCAACACCGTTGTCTTCCTGGCGTAATGTGGCCCCCCGAGGCTGCCAGCAGGGACTGCGGCACGGGCGCGAGGCTGGGGGACTGCGGGCATCTGGCTGCGTCTGGTCGTTCGGTTCTCTCCAGCCTCGCGGCGGGTGGTCCTGTGAGCTTGTTATGGTTTCTGTTGATCTTCGCCTGGACCTAAGGTGCATTGCGAGATATTCTCATGGTATTTGTGCTCTTTATCTACTTGTGATATGCCAGAAAATCTTCAGTGGTCAGTTTTTATTTTGCAGCTTTAAAATCAATACTACAGAATTCTACTTTCCCTAATCTTTTCCTTCAGATAACTTTTTTGATGCCTCTACTATTTGAGATCTTTTGGTATAAATAGATTATTTAAAATATAACTGTCAGAATCAACTCCTAGAAGCATGATTTGGTTTGGAGGATCTGAAGAAAGGTCTCGAATCCAAAAGCCCGGTCAAACGTCCCCCCTCACCTTCAACTTTTCCTGCCTCATTTTGCCACAGGCAGGAAAATCCCACAGGCCACTCAGTCTATTATATTTTTTTCCCCTAACTGCTATTATTTTATTTCCTTTTTGCAGCTGGCCAGGGGAAGAGGAAGATGGGATAGCGCTCCTGTGACGGTCTATATTGAAAAGGATTTGGTAGGGTAGAGCACAGAATCTAAACAGCCTCTACAAAGGCGCTACACCTTTCCCTCCACCTGGCAATTCCATCTGCAGAAGAAACGGCCCACACGCCCTCCGCTCGGTGGGTCAGTACTCAGAGAACCCCCGTGGCACCCTGTCCTACAGCTCCCGCACGCTGCTCGCACCACGCAGTGAGCTTCGCTTTCTCCTGCAGCTCCATGTTTAAGGCTTCCTGCCACCAAGGGGGAACCGCGTGCTCCACCCGGCACAGACGTGGATGGCTCCGAGTAATTAGCTTGTGTCTTTGCTAATTGTTTTTACCCTCTCTGTTTCAGGCGTGATCCTAAGGAGTGGGGAGCGCCTGTTATTCTCAGGCCCAGTTAATTGCTTCTGGCCGTCCGGTTTGATAGCTCAAGGTTTATTGGCTTTCCTCCAAGCTTGGTAACTAACACTGCTGATCAGAACAGTATGTGGAGCTACGGATGTGTACTCAACCAGTTTCAGATCTCATTTAATTTCTGAGGCTTAGCAGGATTTGTCAGGCCAAGTCATTTTCAGCAAGATGAGTGACAATCACGAAGGCTATAGAGAAGGGCTCATTAGAGCAGCAAATTCAGAATTGTGCATAAAGCAGCAATAGCTGGTCCCACTAAATTCCCCCAGCACTTTGACACCAAATAGCTCCCCTAATCCAAAGTCAGAAGGGAGCGTTTTTTGTCGTCTTTCCAGGCAGAAAATGACCAAATGCCCAGCAACCCGGGCCGGGCCATTACTTTCCAGCCCCCGCTGCCACCTAATGCAAAAGCACTCTCCAAACGCAAGGACAGAGAGCAGGTTTCTCCTGCAGCCTTCACCCCTTATCTAGGCTGGAGATGTCATATTTGTATTTTTCTCAACCTGAGTGCAGACTTTGAAAGGTTGTTATTGAAAATGAGACAAAGGATTTATGATGATGCTCCTGGCGTGCACACCGGCATGCAAACCATGGCAAAGCTTTATATGCGCAGTCTTACAAAGCTTAAAGTACTCGTCCTGTGTTCAACAGGCTGTTGGGCTGGGATTTATCTGCAGTTGCAGGTGAGCGGGTTACATCTATGTCAGGATCCTTCTTACACTCGGGAAAAAAATCTTCAGGATTAGTGTTTTGCACACTGATTTTTATAGATTGTGCAAAGCTATTTCCCAGATCCATGAGATGAAATAAATGGAAGATAGATTTTGTGTTGCCCACATCGCTACCTTGCCTCATTCTTACTGTCACATAACCTACAGCGCTCTTCCTGGTGCGAAAAGGATTTTAATGAAAGACCAAGCACCGTCTGCCCCATCTGTAGTCAGACGAGCAGCCCCCGCTCCTGGGAAGTTTGTCAGCGTGTTCTTTGGGTCCCTCCATTTTCTGCGGAAACAGAAAAAGAATTTGCCTGTGTTGATACAGGTGGGAGTTCTTCTGTCTTCCATCATTCCTGGTTTCACTAGGCATGAAGGTAAGGAAGAACTTTTGTATTTAAACCCACCTGGCAGTTTTAGCCCCTCTCCTTTCCTCCCCTCGGGCATTCCGGTGATAAGGATGTGAGCGGGATGCCTGATATAAACAAAGATTAATTGATACTGATGAACTTCTCCACAATGCAAACTGTGAAGCAGCTGAACCACAAAGTCCTGATCAGAAGTTAGTCAGGCTGTCACGATGTTTGATTTGTCTTTACACAATAGGTTGCTGTCAATCTTAAACCTAGTAACTGGAACTAACTTCCAATTCCTATTTGTTCAGGGGTGTTTTACCAGCTGAGTAATATCTGAATTTTAGATGCGTGTGCAGCTTTCCATCACGGGCATCAGGACTCAGGATGGAGGACCATCAATGCAAACCCAGTGCTCTTCAGTTAAAAATATTCAGTCTCTCTTTCCTGCAATGTAAACTCCAGGCAATCACACAAGAAAAGCATTCCGTCTCTTTGTTTCCATTTCTTATCTTTTGGCATTTTGGTCGACTGTTACGAAATACTTGTGTTATGCAGAGGTGAAAGAGCTCAAACAGTGAAATTCTTTGGAAAATCTCCTGTGTGAAACGGAGATGCTGTATGTACAATGGCGAGGGGCAGCGCGGCTGCTGTCAGCTCAGCAGCCCGCACGTGGCTCCCCGCTGAGGAGCAGTTCAGAAGAGAACTGCAGGTCCGAGGTGTGAGTTGTAATTTGTCACGCTCTTCTAATTGACTGTACTACAACAAATTTATAGTTTAAAAAAAAAACAAATCTTGAAACTAAGTCTCACTTCTGTTCTGAGAGGGAAATCTTTTTCTGCTGATGAAACAGAACGCAAGGAAAAAGATCATTTAGAAAGACTTCTTCACATTTATTTCTTGGAGGTGTTTTCTAAGAATAAGGATCATGATTTATTATCTCCCCGATTCACAAATAAAAGCAGGCATTGTGTGTTAAATAGGAGAATACACAACCCTTAGTCTCTTTTATGATTCTACAAACTTTTTTAGTACAGCTGGCAAGGAGGGAAATGAATGAGGCAGACACTCCAGCTTTATGGATCTCGTCTGAAGATGAGCATCAGCTGGAGACCTGCTGAGCCAGCCTGGGCACAGGGACAGGAGGGTTAATAACTGCTGTGGAGTTACGACCTCATACAGGCAGAGTCACATCTCTGCTGATGAATTCACAGCCTGTAGTTACCAAGCAATGCAAGTAATGAGCGCAGAAAGGCAATAATGAATAGGAGAGTTTGGAGAAATGATTGAGGTTGCAGCTCTGAAAATGGGCGAGTCCCGTAACTCCAGCCACGCGGCTGCCCGGCTTCTGCAGCTCTGCACCCCGGCACGCACCGCTCTTCCTTTACACCTGCGGTTCTGACCTGTTCCGCACAGGCTGAGGTCTGTAAATGAAATGAGACAGTAGTTCTCAGTCCAGAAAGGAGCTTAAATTGTGATATTTTCTGGGTTTTGTTGCGGCTGAACTGCTCAAAATTGCTGCACGAGCTGTGTCCCCGTGCGCGACATGCACAATGCAAGTGAGCTGCAATCTGGATGTATCTGCAAATACTTCATGCTACGTATACATTTCGGTGTAGAAAGGGCATGGGTTTAGTGCTGGTGAGCCAGATTTGCCTGCCAGCACGGACATGGGAGGAGCTGTGTGCGCAGGGAGGTCTCCGAGAAGGAACACGCAGCCTTGCTAAGCTCTTTGCAGCATAGAACTCTCCCCATTTTGCAGTGGGCAACTTCTCTCCTTGCTTTAATACGCATCTTATCTCTGCGTGCTCAGCGGGTCCCTGCACGGGCCATGAGCAGTGTCTGGCTGTGGGCTGGAGCATGGAGCTGCCACGCTGCAAACTCCTCACGGAGACCGGGCGGTCTTTATAGAACTACTGTCTGTGCAGGAAGATTGACGGGGAGAAGAAAAAAGCCTTTCTGCTGATGCTGAGACGTTCCTTAAATTCACATTTATTTCTCCAAGCTGATCTGGGGAGAAGAAACAGTCTCCAGTTTTTAAAAAAGAACAAATGCATTTTGGTGCATCTAATTTAATGTTTTAAAATTTTTCATTTTTAAATCAGACTGGTTTGCTTGGCTTGTAGCACTTCATCTAATTTTTCATAATTTTCAACAAATTAAAACTAACATTAGAATAAGAAGAATACCATCTGTCACCTCATATTCCTTAAAATTAGATTTGTGGTTCATTTTGGTTGAAGAACTCCCCCCTGAGCTTTATTTGTCAGCTGCTTTCATAAGCTAGAGACGTGCCTATGAAAGGTGTACTTATGTATAAGACTGTCTGTCAGGTCTTTGATATCAATTTGACTGCAGTTTGTTGATTCAGAGAGTTAATAAATAGCTCAAAATTACTCTGAAAGATCTTCATGACATGTCATTAGCTGCACCAAGACGGGAGGTGGGAACTGTAGTGCCGCTATTGTAGTTTAAAAGGCTAAAACTAAGAAACGCCAACAATAATATTATTTTTTGTTGAAGCATGGTTCCTTTGTGCTTATTTCTGTGTTGCCTGTTTTCTAAAAAACTTCATCTTTCACACCATGGTAAATATTTGTTGGGAGTTGGGTGAGCTGGATCCTTTCCCAGTGCATTTGAAAATGATGAGGTGCCTTTTCTATCCTCAAAACTTCTTCTGAAGATGTGAACTCCTTATGTAGGTCCTCTCGATACATTTTCCTTTTAAGTAGATCTTTTGTTGCTGTTATACTGCTGCTAAAATAAGTCCTGCCTGAAGTTCACAAATAACATGGTCTGTCTGAAATGCTACTGCTTTTTCATTTGGGGAAAGCTGCTAATTAATCTGAATGTGCTTGTCCCAGCTATAAATACATGCTTGCCGATACACACTGTCAATGGTAAGTCATTTCGATGACATAAATTGGTTTTGTGTCATTGCACATCATGCAATGTGGCACCTGAAGTGCTAGGACGCCAGCTGCTCTCTGGAGATAGAAAGGACATATGCATTTCTAATTTGTATTTCTTTTTTTTTTTTTTTTTTATGTAGAAAGCCAGGTAAAAATAGCTTTACAATTCAATACCATTTTCCTCTTTGTTCCAGTGCTGCAGGGCAGCGTGGCTGGATTTTGGTTCTTGTTCAAAGGAGAATAGGAAGCCAATGACTGCTTGCTAATTAGAGACCCCATTTGGCTGCGTGTTTTGTTTTATTAGCCTGTTTGGAGAATGTAATTAGCGACCGAGCCAGAATAAAGCTGTATATCTCCAACCATACGTAATCAAAAAATGTGCCTCGGTTGCTATTCAGTTTTTGGCTTTAATCTGAGGTTGTCTACATATGGCAGTTTGACTATCTGCAGGGTCTCCCCCCCGCCCTTTTTTTTTTTTTTTTAAAGTCTCGGTTTGTTCTTTCCCCAGTCACACCGCGAGTGTTCCGTAGGAACCAGGGGCGACCGGAGCGGCTCAGCTGGCGTTCCCAGGAAGCTTCTCCACTGCCTGGAGGGTTTTCAGAGTTCTCACCCAAGTCAATGGAAGCAAACCGGGGAAAGCTGTCCCCTTTGAAACATCCTTTCTGTCTTTTATCGCCAGCCCCGTTAGTCAGGAACGTCGTAACTGAGCCAGCGCTCTGAAAGAGTCCTGGAGAGCTGACAGCACGTGCCCGCTCTATTCATGGATCTTACCAGACCAGCGCAGGGAACTCTGCCTTTGCAGTGCAATTCTAGCAATGCACGTGGAACAGCAGAGACATTTGCCATCGCGTGTCACTGCCCTGATTCTCCCTGACGGACAGCTATACCGGAGAACAACGAACCGGGGAGGGTGGGGGCGATGCTCATTTCTTCCTTTTTCCCTGTGTCAGCTGCTTCTCACAGAAATCGCCATTTTGTTTGTGGCTTTGGAGTCCGCAAAGCCCCACAGAAACCTGCTTTGGTTTTAACAAAGCGTTTTGCACGGCGCGGCGCGGTTTGCCAGGCGTGAGCTGGGGATGCACTAGTTGCTGTCGGAGCAGACGTGACGTTCACAGTGCTCACGTTTGCCTTCAGAAGGTGCTGGCAGCCAGGCAGCAGCAGGGAGAGAAGGAAAACATGAGTTCTCGTTTCCGTGGCCTGAGTTTGGATCTGACGGCTGCTGTTTATCTTTGCCTTTTCTCATCAGCATGCTTTCTGGCAGCTTTATTTTTAATGGTATATAAACCAGACGTGTTTCTGCTGGTGGAAATAAAACGAACACGCCCTCAGTATACTCGTGTGATGGCAAGAACCAAACGGGAAGTTTGTTGCTGGCTGCAGCAGGATCAGGCCCTGGCTCTGCACTAATGAATTTTGTCGAAGAAAACATAGCTGAAAGATGAATTTTCCAGGTTTATGTAAAGAGAATTTCATTGAAAGCTATCTTTCCAGAATGAGATAAAATACAGGGTGTTAAACAAGCAACCAGTTCTTTACTGTTTTTACAGTCAAAACTGTGTTTTGTGTAGGGCAGGACAGCCCGTTGGTTACATGTTGAGTACGGGCACAAAGGTGGAAATCTGCTGCAGGCCGCTGACAAGAGCGGCAGCTCGATGTTTCAGTGCAGCAGGGTAATTCATATTCTCCAGCCTGATTGTAATCAGTTTCCTTGACAGAAAATAACTTCCCTGGAAAGCCTTAGGCTCTTGTAGCGTCTCCAAGGAAGGGCTGTAAATGCGGTACCCGCGCTCCCAGCGATGCTCTCGCTCCGTCCCGCTCGCCCTGCGTCACTCCTGTTTCCCAGATGCCGTTGTGCGTCCCGGAGCTCTGGTGTCCAGCGCTCACGCTGTCACCGGACGCTGCCCTCAGGGCTTTTCCTTCAGTGGCCCTGATTTACAGCACCACCTTCACCCCAAGCTTCCAGGGGGAAAAAAAACCCTGTTTCAGAAACCAACCACCCACGAAACACTTTGTCCAAGACCTGCTATTTTACATGCCAGTCCTGTTGGCAAGCTGCAGAGGAGATGTGCCTCTTGGACTTTCGCTCCGAGCCTAAACGGGATGATTTGTGTTGCCTTTGCTCCCGTGTTCAGGATGATAACCTCCGCAAGCGATTGCTGTCATTTCTCTTCCATCCACCTAGCGCTGTGGCCGCCTTTCCTTCTTTCTTCTGGTATTTGTGGAACTGAAGAACCTTCTACTGTTTTGTTCTTTACCAGTGTAACTCTGCCTGGTTTGTGGCACCCTCTCCGTGTCCTTTCACTTCGCAACACCTCCAGCACTTTTACTGTCATCGTTCATTGCCTGATGGGTTCTCTCTTCCATTCTTCATCACTCTCTCCTTTCTCCTAAGTATCTGTCTTCGTGCCGGCCAGTCAGTCAGGCTCTGGAGCCCTCTTCAGCAGCTCCCCCCAACCACCCCTTTTTGGAAGAAAGCTAGAAAACATTTTTTGCATCTGAGACTAAAATATAAAAAATGTGGAGTTTCCTTCACGTGTAACTCCCTTACTGCTGAGTTCACGCACTGCTCCTTTTAAGTTCTCAAAAATTTTACCTTATGAAATATTTAATTACAGGCCTGTGATTGCTTATTTGTTTTAACTTAACTTTTCATTTAAATGCACCATCTGCTGCTCATGATCAGGATTAACGCTATTTTTCCCCTGTGGTTATGTTTCTAGAGATGAGTCCTCTTCTTAGGGTGCACCTGCAGTTCCTGAGGTTTCTGTACAGCATCTTCAGCCGCTCCTCTGTCACATCTTAATTCTTCTATCGCTTATTTTCTAGATGCATTTTTAATCCTCCGGTTTTCTCCCCTGTGAGCTCTGTCAGAGCTCATTTCACACATAAATAACTGCTGTTAGGTACCCTTTCATGGCTAATGCACATCCCACAGCTTCTGCGTTCGGTTGGCTGTGTTTTCTCCTCCATTTATGGAGCTATATTGCATCCCCGCCTTAGTAAATATCATGATCTCTCCCCACTGTTTGCCATTTTTACATTGAAAAGAAGAAAGGATAAAAGTCCAGCAAAGTCTTCTGTAACTGCTAATTCTTTCTTCAACTTCTGTAACTCCTGGACTTCTGCCTAGCGCAGCCCTCCCTCCCCTCAGCTGCACGGTCCGTCGGCCGGCCGCGTTCGAAGGCAGGAAGCCTCCCCCACACCCTCTGTCTCGCTCCCAGCCCCGAGCCAACTCTGCAAGCCACGAGCTCCGGCAGCCCACAGATGCCGTAAATCGCCACGGAGCAATCCAGCAAGCAGCACGGGCACAACCCAGTTCGCTTACCGGCCTTCCGCTGGGGTCAAGGGCTTCCCCGCCAGAGCCAGCCCCTGCCAACCCTCCGCTGGTTCCAGCGGCAGGAGCTGCACGCGGCGGTGCGGGCGCACGCTGCTCCGACGGCGGGGGCTGCGCTGGGGGCTCTGGTGCGGGCACCTTTCCTACGGACCAACTGCGCCTGCGGTGCTTGCCCGACATCGTTTTTCCATACACAAATGGTGATGTTTCCAGTACGCTTCAGACACAAACAGGAAAACCTTCCTTCCGGACGTGGTAAACCTCATCTTCTGATATTATTCTTTACAAGGGTGTTTTATCGTAATGGGACGTGGGGGACAATGCCGAGAGGTTACGGAGCTCAAACCGAGGTCTGGAGCCCTGAACGAGGAGGGGCACCCACGCCACCGCTGCACTGCGAGCTGGGAGCTTAGGGCCCTGAGTGTGCAGCGTCAGGCCTCGCAGGGAGGGCTGATCCTTTCCAACGCGGTGACAGTAGTGGTTGATGTTCCCCACCATGTGGACCTATGGAATACACCTTATATTATTTTGAAATATTATTTTGAAAATGTTGAAGTTTTGACAGTTTTAATAACTTTTCTTAATCCTTATAGACTTTCCCTAAGGAGATTGCAAGGTTGCTTGTAGTCATGTAAATGAAAAATACTTTTTTAATATATAAAGTTTTATTTCTTATCATTAGGCTGTGTGTCAGCTCAGGAGCTAATCTGTCAAGATGTTAAAAATACTAAATGCCTAATGCAATGGAAATATTTGCTATGTTTTGGAGGGCATACAAACCTTAGTGACCTAATCCTGGAGTCCCTAGTGTCTGGTCGTTGCACTTGTAGTGCTGATTCTCACGTCTCGATCCATCAGATCCCTTCAAGCCCATCTATTCCCCACTCATCAAGTTTGAATAGGAGAACCTGGGCTAAGCTGCCTTCAGAAATTAGGTCTGAACAGCTCACTCAAAGGGTTCGTATCACTTGCACATGCTAGTTAGAAGGGCAGGTGTCAAGTGCTTCTGACGTGCCGGTGGCACGGTGTCGGCGCGCGTTTCCTACACTCTGGGTCTGGCTCCGTACTGGTGTTCCACCCCCCTCGGGGTGATGAAGCACACAGCAAATCTCCCTGTGCTGGGCTTTCCCTGGAAGGAGAACCAAGACCTAACGGCACATCCAGGTGATTTCCAACAGGTTTTTGTTGCTAAATGGAAATCCCGCTTTACCACTAAAACCTATAGAACTGAATTAGCAGTAATTATCTCTGAGATTTCACTGCTGGCTGGCGGTCTGCTCTTTCCCAAGGCAGGACAAGACACCGTGGCCACGGCTTGTGTCAGTGTATGTGTTTGCACAGCACTCTCAGAGCCCACAGAAATTTCCACGCATCCTGCTGCCTAGGTTGTCTGGGTTTTGAAGGTAAAATCTGAAGGAAAAAGAAGTCAAAAGTCAGAAGTAGAATGGCTGTGCCTCAGTCCGTGTGTTAACAGGCTTTTTGTTAAGCTCCTCCTGAATTCAACACCGCATTATCTACCAGTTGTGCAAGTAAGAGTTCAATACATACAGCTTGAGAAGCCAAGACAGAACCGGGTATTTGGAGGTATTCGGAGCCTGTACCCCTAATAAAGAAACTTTTTAAACTAACATTTTTGCCTACTGTCTCTATAGCACCTGTCTCAAATACATTTATAGCTGCTGAACCTCAAGGACAGAACCAGAAGCACTAAACCTGAGTCTATGATTTCTCCTTATTTCAGCTCAGTTTGGAGGTGCAAAGCCAGCAGCACCTTGTTACCTTGCTGAGACCCGTTACCAAACCCCCATGCAGATCTCAACAGCCTCTGCCTCCCCAGCAAATGAGAATGCTCAGCGATAGTCACAGCTTGGCCTGGGCTGCATCCAATGCCGACACTGCCCCAGTGCCACGTCCTACCGAGGCATCTCTTAGTCACGGGTGAAGCCATCTGCCCACGTTCCAGCACAAGACCAGGAACGAAGAAAGGGGTGAGGGCAGCTCAGGGGTCTGGTTCTCCTCCCTGCAACATTCACAAAGCAATGCGTTCATGGATTTATGGCAATTTATTCCCGAGCTGTGACTCCCTGAGAGAAGAAGATGTCTCCAGAGTGCTTAGGTTGGACTACTTTTTAAAGTTGCATGCAGTGTAAGTTAAATAATGTAAGTTAAATAACAAATATGTGTTCATAAGGTATTATGTTTAATTATAAATATGTTTTACTGAAAATGCATTTAAATCCTGTGCAACCTCTCAAGTCCGTGGAACGTAGCCTGGCATTTTCAGCTTGCCTCCCATGCCTGCTTAACACAAACCATCTTGGCACCAGTTTGATGTGCATCCCTTTAATGTGACCCCAGTGGGGTCCCCAGGGATGGACTGCCACCGAGCAGGTCCATGCTGAGCCCAGAGGAGTGAAGGGAGCTCCTGGTGCAGCGAGGAGCTTGCGTCTGCTGTCACTGCCCTTCTGCAAGATGTGCCATGGGCTCCCGTGGGAGATGGACTAAACCCAAGTGGGTTTAATCAGATGTAGCCAGAATGCACGAATGGGGATTCCTGGGGAGAGGAGCTGTTGGCCCTCCGTGGTGTCACACGAGCAGCACTGTCCTGACCACGCTACAAGAGCACAACAGGGAGGGAAGGGTTACAGGGTGGGGGTTTGGCGGGTTATTTTTGTGAATTTGGTGGCAGAGGCCCATCTGTTAAACTACTTACTCTAAAATCCTAGCTCCTACGACATCAATAACAAAATTGCTCCTGTTGATTTCTGTAGAACCAGGATTTTAACATTTCGTGTTTTGTTTGAAGGAAGTAGTGATCTTTGATCCAGCCTAGATGAATGTTCATAACTAAACTTCAGTTTTGTCAGGTATTTCTTGACAAAACACTTCACAAGATTCGTGTTAAGTATTTCATGACCTGAGCCCTACACTTCACCTCCGGAGGTAAAACATGAGGGCTTCAGAGTAGATCTGGGAGGCATGGTGGCATGGCAGTACAAGATGTCAGCAAATCAATCTCTTGGTTGATAAGCCTTGATGATTTTCATGACTAGTATTTTAAAGCCTGGCAGTAGACTGAATCATACTTTTGGATGTGTCTCTGATTTAAAAGAACGTGTTTTAGCTGTTGCTTTTGCAGCGTTACGGTACGGAGCCGCGGTTGCAGTGCTGGGGAGGGACACGGGAGACACGCTCCTACGCAGGTTGCTTTTTGCAACGTCCCTTCAGTGACAACGTCACTGGACCGTGCTGTGCTGCTACAGATCTACTGTTTTAGTTTCCTGTATAATAAACTGAAACAATTGTAAGAACAAAAGGGGAACAAATGAGAGAGAAAGCAGCAATCAGCAAGCACAGGCTGCCTCAAATTTAATTATTGCTCAAAGCAAAAGTTGTGGTGAAAATTGAAACCTCAGCAGTCCTGCAGCAGAATGTAGCAAGGGAGATTTTACTTTAAGAAAGACATGTTTAATTGTTTCTAAAATGTTTTAAAGGTTACAAAAGTCTCTAGACAATAATACAATTTCAAAATGCACTATAAATGCCAAAAAAAAAAGCCCAGTGAGGTGAGTTTATTATGCTCAAAGCTTTATGGAAAAATCTTTCACTATAAGCTTAATAAAAGCCAAGCATATCTTAATAAAAACCCGAGTATATAAGGCAGAAGGATGTGCGCTTTGCTAATATTCTAGCTCCCTGTACAACAAAACACATTTTCCTTTATTCAGACTCCTGCTTCAGTGTAACGGGGATCTGATGGAGAACAATGCAAGAGAATAATACATGTGCAGAGGGTTATTTTTATTGGCAATAACAGTTTAGGAAAACGTATTATCCCTTTTACGATATTGAAAATATTTGTAGCACTTCTCATTTTCAAATCAAAATGTATTTTTTGTTAAAGAGTATTTTAATAGAGATTTTGTCTGTTTGGAATAAAAAAAAATTAAGCCCCAATGTTTCTAGTAGGCCATTTCCAACATTTGAAATGAAACAAGCTTTCTTCCCCATTGAAACAGTGGTGTTCAAGCGGCATCAGATTTACCTAAAATACCTTTTGCTTCCTGTGATGTCTCAGAACTGTAGTCACACTTTGTTTAAAATTCATAGGTTATTATAAACCATTGCAAAGAAGAAAGTTTCTATTACTGATTCTCATAAAGCTAAAATGTCTATTCCTGTCATCAGAATTTCAAATTATAATTAGGACAAGAGTGTGGTGAATTTTTTTTTTTTTTTTTTTGGTAGTATCATTTAATTCAAATGGTGTTGACTTAAAATCCTGCTGAGGAAGATTCTAATTTGTTCGGGCTCTTTACCTCTGTCATATAAATAACCCTGAAGTACGTGTGCAAGAGAGAGGGGTTTACGTCAGTTGTGGTTGCTTCTGGAGTGCTTGGTCATTAACATGTGAAGGAAAAGTCTTATCAAGTTTATTGTAAATATTATTGTAAATAATTTTAATATTTTTGGAAATAATCCTTGTTGAATGAAACTTTGGTTTATGACTGCGCTTTCTTCTTCAGCCGTAAAGAAAATCAGTATGAACAAAAAGTCTTGAATTTCTTTCATGATGACATGTATAGTTGATTTATGTGTAATTCACTGTGAAATACTGGCTCATGGTTCAAATTAAACTTAAAATTATTTAGGACTAATAGTTTAAGAAATATAGAAATTTCTTGAAAGTAAAGAACCTAGTACTCACAGATGAAGCAATATACAAAGCAGAGAAAATACATTGGGAACCGATTGCAAATCAAATTATTTCCCAAAAAATCATTCTTATCAGCTCAAAATTGTTGGCTTAGAAGAATATCGACTCCGTGCTTTCTCCAAAACTGGACTTTTTGCTAAACTCAGTTCAGATGCAGGTCGGCAAACCGGAAGGTTGGGCCAGATGACACGCAGAGGTCTCTTCTGACCTTGACCTATGATTTTCTATGATTCTAAATTCCGATGGCTAAACCCAGGAATTGCATCTCCCAGAATTTTTTTTACTGATGATTACTGACAGGACCCACAAGTTGGATGCACTGAAATGCTGTATAAAGGTGAAGAAGCTGAGGGTGACCTACCATAAAACAAACACCCCCCCCCATCTCGCAGCGCATCAGTCACTTGTCCTTGCAAAGCTTTGGTGTGATTTTAGCGTGGGACGCTGGCAGAGCCCCGGCTCTTGTCTTGGATGGCTGACCGGGGGTTTAAAGAAGAGCAGGAAAAAAATATAATATTTTTTTAAATTTAAAAAATGCTTTGGAGTCAGGCCTCTTTGCTTAGCGTACACTGCATCAAGACGCGGGACAAACAGGTCTGAGCATCCAGCTGGCATCATCTCGCTTGCCAGTCACCCCCCGCCTGTGAGAACCCTGAGAGACTGTGGAGCAAATGCGATTGCTGTTTCCTTACGTGACACCTACCCAGGTTAAGGGGGACACATTCGTGTTTAAGTCCCTCACTGAATACTACTTTCCAACACGTACGTGAGCTTGTGACCTTTCGTGCTTTGCAGCCTTTCTCCTGCCTTCGGCGGAATGAGCATCAAATGGGTACGTGGAACAACTACAGCAGGTGGGCTGTGGAAATACGGACTCATGGTTTGAGCGCTGGTAGCAGGACATGGAGCACTGTGCTCATTCCTCTACTCGTCCTTACTTGTTATAAGTGACAAAAATTGAAATTCTCATCTGTGTAGCCTCATCCTGAAAAATTACTCTTGTACGAAACAACATTCAAGGACTACTACACCGTTTTCAGGTGTAGTAGTAAATACCTATGTGTTTAAAGTCGCATCAGTACTGATTAAGCATATCAGCAAAATAATTTTCTTTGCCTCGTGAAAATTTCATAGAAAAATCCCAAA
The DNA here is from genome assembly GCF_011004875.1 of Balearica regulorum gibbericeps. NCBI lineage: Eukaryota > Metazoa > Chordata > Aves > Gruiformes > Gruidae > Balearica > Balearica regulorum. The sequence goes on along the minus strand of NC_046192.1, from coordinate 28,480,521 downwards.
GGTACTCTTGCCTTGTAAAGCAAACAGTAGGTAAAAACATATTTTAAATACATCTTCAGGGGGTCAAAATATTTTATTTTTCTATTTGCTACTAGTGTAATTAAGAAGTAAAAGCATTTAAAATGCCAGTGTTCATAAGGCAGGATTTACTAGTAGCTGGGAGTACAAATTAAAAAGAAAGTTAATGTTACACAGGCCTAGTTTTAACAGATGTAATACAGGGATGTAATCAAATATTGTTGGGAACCTTTTGTGTTGCTAGAGATAATAGTGAGAGCTGCATGGAGCTTTAAAAAGGGACAACTTCACATAAATCTTCTTTGGCCTGTAAAAATGTCTCAGACTTGTAAAAAGGAAATAGCATTCCAGTCAACAGAGCACACAGCTACAGTAAATTGTTCGAAAACATCGCTGTCCTTGAAGGAATGCCTGGAAAGCACAAAATGCTATTCACACATACGGTTATGGCAAAAATAAAGACAGTTTATCAGGAAGAATGTGTAGTAGATGAAAATCATGTTTAAGTCAAGAACAGAGAAAAGAAAGGCATTGGGTTTACACATGGGGTTTATTAGGTGTGATATTAAACTTAGGCAGCCGTCATACTACCCTAAACATCTCAGAAAGGGCTGAAGATAAAACTTGAGGACTGATGCGGAGTATTTGGAAGGCTAAATACGGTTGAAATAAAGGACAAAAAAACCTAACAATGATCTCAGTGTAGAAAAGCCTATTCCAGACAGCTCCATTCTACGAAAATTGCTAGTGAAGACAGCTAGGCGATAGTCAGATTTTAGCTGTGGACATACCGAACCAGCCTGCTGGTCTATACATTTGACCTCCGACTAATTGTCCAGTAATTGCTCCAGCTAATTCTTCCTTTTGTGTTCTGTGTCTCCTTCGGTAGCGTCCCGTGGGTGAACAAGGGCAGCAGAGGCTGCGTGGGGAAGAGGGGGAGCCGCCGGTGCGCAGCAGGCTGAGCGTCCTCTCCTGCAGCCTGCCCGCGGCTGGCGTTGCGCTTCACCAGCGCCTACCCGTGCCCTCGAGCACGGGCTATGCGACGACCGAATGCCTTCACCGACCCACAAACTCAGGAAGGCAGCTGACCTAATAATATATGTTAAACAGCGTGAAAAGTAGAAGAGGAGCTGCGAATTAGTTTAAAATGAACAATTCCTTGGGAAGAACCATGACAGGATCCGCTGTAGTTGTTTCCCTTGATCAAACGTATGTTAAGGGGTTAGTAGGGCTGATGGTAAGAGCTCAGCAGTGGAGAGACCCGAACATGGTACCTCTTCTTCCTCCAGTCTGTTTCCCATTTCAAATGAACACCTTAAGATGAGAATATACTGTACTTCCACCTGTGCCTGGCTCCCATGCCTTTTAATGTGAGTGTATTCAAGGCAAAAATCATCTGAAACAGCATCAAAGAATTTGACTCTGGATAGATTTTTTTGATGTGAACAGTTTGTTCAACTAAAAAATTGGGTTTGGATTAAGTTGAATTAACTAAAGAGTTTGGCTGAGCAATATTTTTAAAAACTAACATTTCATTTCAATGGCTTTGAATTATACATTTTGATATTTTCTTCCAGAGACTGAGCTGAATTTAATAAAAAAGCTTAAAACAGTAAAACATTTATTTGATAGAAGGGGGTTTTTTTTCCTATTTTCCTGATGAAATGAAGAGGGTTTATTGTGGAGTTTTCTTTGCCTCTACCTGGGTTGGAACATACAGAACAGGAACCCGTTGGGTGTCACACGAGGATGATGGTGGTTCCTGCCCACGAGCAAGCACACACGTAAGAGTCGGGATTTTGAGACTGGGCATGCATGTGTTATTTAATTTCCTTTTAAATGATTTTATTTTGCAGTACTTTGCAAGTCAGGAAATAAAAGGTAAGGCATAATCAGCCAATGCAATCTTGCTGGTTATTTGGAGGAAGTAGAGAAGCCACAACAGAGAAGGGCACAAACCCAAAATAATTTTGCAGCTGCATTTGGATGCACCGAAAGAAGAGCGATGGTATGGCCAAGGTTCACATAGGAAGAGAGTTGCAGGGAATGAGGCAAAAAAATAACATGCTGTGGGTGATTTTGGCAATAAAGTTTAGGAGGAAAAATTTTTGAGAGATGATGTTAAAGGGTGGGAATTAGCTAATGCCTGGTTGTAAAAAGAAATGGAGAAAGCGGAGTCATAGCTGATTAAGAGGTTACAAACTCAGGTCAGGAAAAGGACAGCGGGTGTGAAGCGAGAGTCAGCCAGGGTGGGAGAGCAGGGGATGAGCAGAGGGCTGGGGTCAGACTGAGGAGCAATGGGATTTTGGGGCGCAGCTGAATGGAGAATGAGCAATTTGAAGAAGGAAGTAGAAAAGAAGATTAAAATATAAATCTGGATCCTTCAGGGATCTGAGCAAGAAGTACAGCAAAGAGAAGTCAATTTGGGGAAGTAAAGAAATGTGGGAGACACAGAAACGCAGAGTGGGCAGTGTACAACTGCTCCAGCAACAGAGCGAGCCACAAAAGCCTAACAGAAAGGCATACAGAATGTATTTCCTTAATTTTATTTCCTATTAAGTGGAGAAGGGATTCTCAATATTTTTTCAGTTTCATTTTACTTTTTTTTTTTTTTTTTGCTTGTTTTGGTCCAGATTAATATCCTAAAAGCCTAGAGAACAGGATTCTGAAAATGCACTTGGGAGCTTTTACTCTGTGGAAGTTACCTGTTTGAGGGTGTGTTGAATGAGACCAAGTTAGGAGGAAGGTGGTTTGTCCTCAGGCTTGTTCTGTGCAAAACTCTCAGGCATACCAATCCTGCAGGAGTTCGTGTTAGTTAGCATCTGGATCACTGATATCAATGTCAATAGTATACATAAAGCTGCTCTAAGGTCTTTGTAGAACTGGGCTGTAAGCATGAGGTGGTGCGTGTAGCCCTGCTGCAAGTGCCTGGGATAGGGAGGAAGGAAAGAACACAAAAAGGTCCCCACCAAAAGCGTAACTTCTGTACGGAGTACTTGAGTTTCAGTCAAAGTAATAGGAGATTAAAATGAAAGCACAAACTAATTAATTAAATTAGTTTGTGCTTTTTTAAATTAAACTAATTAATTAATTAAATTTAATTCATCAAACATTTATGTTTTGAAAAAGCATGGTTTGGTGTTTTTTGGTGGGGTTTTTTCAGGGAAATTCATCAATGGTAGACAGGAAGGGGAAGGAGCTACCAGAAACTTCCAGTGGTTAGTAAAAACCAGTGTGTGTGGTTTTAAGTACAAATATCTATAAAGTTCATCAGGGATAACTCTAAATTGGTGGTGGTTTTTAATTCATAAGGCACATTAGGTTGTTAGACCGCTAACAGTATTTACAGAAAATTAGGCTAACAGAAAAAGAAGACTCCCTAATATACTGGTTAATTATTAAAAAAAGAGGCATTAAAAAGTGTCTGTGACATTTTCAAGTTTGTTTCAGTACCAGGGTTGTAGCCCCCACATGTACGAGCAGCTGTCCTGCAGCTCCTGCTGAACCGAGGAGCGACTCCTTCACAGGTAATGGCATTTGACTCTTTTGATCCAGCATAAAATGAGGAATAACTGAAAACTCTTTCTGTGGCTTGAGGTTTAAGATCATATTGCGGTTATGTTTATTTATGTTTAAAGCCAAAAAGCACAAAGGATTCTGGTCCCAGCTTCAAAGAGCAGAGTGTTTGAGGGCCCGATTCTGTAGATATGCGTGCATCTGGATTATTATTGGTTCTACCAACTCAAGCCCTGATCCTAATCTATGTGTTAACACAGTTTCTGCACCACTGTCATGTCTATTTATCTTGGGGCCAAGCAGTTACTGTTAGAAGTAATGCAGACGACAGCTAAGTGATTTACCACTACACAGCACACTGGCTGAGTTTACGGCTTCGCTGGACGCTCCATGCGATCTGTTTACTCAGTAAATAGGTTTTCTCCACCTTTATTTACGGCAAGAGTGATCAAAGACTGAAGCATGTCCGTGTTTTGTTTTGGGATCTCACAGCACAGACAAGGCGCTTCCATTGACGGTTCAGGTTGTTGTGATAGCCTGTAGGCACTAATGATGCCACTAGTGATGCAAGCACAGTAACTCCTGAAGCCAGGTCTGAAACATCCTTGTGGGTAAGTGCGTTAAGGAAACGGAGATTGAAGGAAGTGGTTACTGTAACGGTCCGCGATATCCAAAACACTTGTTTTAGTGCAATTAAGATAAGCTAGCAGCAATAAAATTAATGATCTGGTGGTGATCTAATGAGGAAAAGTGTGAGAGAAGACCTGACTAATAAAAAATGGAAATCGCATGTTTTGTGAAAAGCAGTTACCACTTCCAGATTGCGCACGCTCTAATTTTCCATATATTTATTAGCAGAATACATTAATAGATCGCCAGTATAAGACGCTACAGTTACTCCGCATGTAGCCTTTGTCTTTGGGGAAGGCAGGCTGCAGGCTTCAGCCTGGGGCAGGATCCACCCTCATTTCCCATCCGTCCTCTTTGCTACAGACAGACTCCGACAGAGGAAACAGAAAAGGTAGCTGCAAAAATCAAACCTCCCCCTTTCATCTTAAACATAGACATCATCCATTGCCAGCGTCCCACAGTTTGTGTGCAGGGCTGGTTCCCGCTCAGGGTGCTGGTGGTACCTCAGACACCGGCCTGCAGTTTGCGTTCAGACCAGCAAACTGACCGCGGAATTGCTGAGCGCAGTTTAACTGCGAGGTCGGAGCCCTGACGGCCTCTTCCCGCCCTGAGCAGATGGCTGTGCTGGAGGAAAAGGTATCGCTTTGTGTCATTAATGGACGCCAACTATTTACCAATGGGGGTGTATCAGAATAAATATGTGTAAACATCGTTCAGTTTGTCAGATTTCCTAGTCTAGAGGAGGAGTTTTAAAAACCAGAGGAAAATCCAAATCCATTTTTAGATGTCAATGTAATGGAACACAAACATCTTGGCATTTGTGAAATTTATTTTACAAGCTATACAGGGTATTTTGAATTGAAGTTGAGGTGGATTAATGACCTTTATTCAGCTGGATAGTTGTGATTAGAGCTGTTACAGTACCTTGTCCCACACTGGCCAGGGCTTGCTTGCTCTGACCGGGTATGACACAATTCAAAGACATATATAAAGACCTGGTTAGTCCTCAGCAATACTTCACGTTCTCTGATAGCATTTTTAATTCAGTCAGAAAGTTATACGCAGTCTGAGGTTTCATTTCCCGGATGAACACAAAGCCCAGCATTCCCACTTTCCCCACCGCCGAAACCTCTCACGGCGCCGGAGGGCGGTGGCACTTCTGGGGGGAGGGAGGGAGCACCGGCAATAGCGGGTTCCGATTGGCCCACGTTCCCGCGGCGCATGGCGATTGGTGATCGCTGCCGCCCTTCTGGAAGGTTCGACGCAGGCGGGCAGCGCTGTGCTGAGGGGAGCGGGGTTGGTGTGCAGCCTGGGGCGGGGGATGGCGGCGGCGATGGCGCTTAACCGCCAGGTTGTGTGAGCCGGACCGGCGTGCACAGCCGTGTGCTCACTGTGAAGAGTGTGGGTCCGGGCGGTTACAAGAGCCTGGGTCCAGAACGTCTGTCTGGCTCCTCATCCACGGGCACCTTCGTTTTTGGGCTGTGTGCTCCTTAAGAATAGAGACAAAGCATGCCAGCTCCAACAGTTGGATTTTTTGCTACTGAGTTGTCACAGAAAGTAGATGAGCAATGGGGATTGTTACCCTTCTTCAGGTAATGAAAACCCTCTTTGTCCCTTATCTGGTTGTGAATACTGGTTTCTTTCCGCTGAGGGGTTATCCACTGTCCTGCTGCATGCTGAAAATTGGTATTTCAGTGACAGCTTGAAATGCATGGGGGTTTGTATCAAACTGATTAGCAGGGTGACTGCTTTTCTGTACAACTATCTTCATATTTTATTCATTAATCTCAATTTTTTGTAATTTAAATTCCTGTCAATTACAGGAGAGTGATGCTGTCATTATTTTGTGTAAGTTACACATAAGTCTCATTTGACTTAGAGCAGCAGTCCTTGTTATTTATAGCTCATGATAAGAGAATTTGGGACTTTACTATGAAATTTAGGTCCAGCTTTCCATGAAATGAAGAGTTGTGATCTTTGGACCAGGGAAATGAGTGGGACCGTCACAACCCAGGCTCCTCCTTCTTTGCATCTTGAGATAATTGAGGCTACACAAGCATCCTTACCCAGAGTAAAGGTGCTTTCATCCTCAGCTGCTTTCCATATCCTTCTACAGGTGGTGGTTCTGTCTAAAACATCACTGGGCTACCCCTGTTATTAGTGTTTGGCTGATTTTCTGTCCTGTAGATTCAGCAAATGTTGCTACATCTATCCTGTTAAAATAATTTTACTTTAAGTTATATTATCAAAACTGCATTGCAAGCAGGAGCACGGTGATGAACCTCACTGAGCAGCTGCCTGTTGAAGTGCTGCCTTCAGGCTTTTGGTTACCAGATACCACTGGAGGAATAGATCGCTTTTAGTAAAGGCTCCTCGTATGAGGAAAGGTTTCTGGATGCCTGTTCCCTCACTGGTCTGGACATTTGCTTATTTTGCATGTTGGCCAACTCAAGAATGTATATTTGTCTGTCACTCAAAGTAACTATGTAACTAATGCAATTTTAGATGTGTTTTGCAGAAAAAGCGTCTAACAAACACATCAACAGCAGAAGTAATGTGAAAGTATCAAGCTTTCTTGCTCATGGTTTCTAATTATTTTGGAAAGTAGGAACTCTAGGAAATAGCTGACTTTTCTTAGTAACTGTGAGAAATTTGGACTTTTCAGAATCAGGTGCAGGTGTCTGTATGGCTCTGCCTTTTTCTCCCAGTGGTTGTGGCTGCAGGTAGTGCGGAAGGTGTACAATCATGTCGTGCAGTACTTCAGTCCAATGCATGTCTCTGGACATGCCAGTTTGGTGCAACTTTTCCTTCTATTTTGCTTCTTTGCTGTTCTGTGCATATTTTACATTAATTTTCTGAAACATTGCACAAAGCAATATGTGAAATTAACCTATTACAGTGAATGTTAAAGAAAATATAGAATCATTTAGGTTGGAAAAGCCCTTTAGGATCATCAAGCCCAACCATTAACCCAGCACTGCCCAGCCCCCCACTAACCCATGTCCCCAAGCACCACATCTACATGTCTGTTAAATCCCTCCAGGGATGGGGACTCCACCACTGCCCTGGGCAGCCTGTTCCAGGGATGGACAACCCTTTGGGGAGGACATTTTTCCTGATCTCCAACCTAAACCTCCCCTGGAGCAATTTCAGGCCATTTCCTCTTGTCCTATCACTTGTTGCTTGGGAGAAGAGACTGACCACCAGCTGGCCACAATTTCCTTTCAGGTAGTTGCAGAGAGCAATAAGGTCTCCCCTCAGCCTCCTCTTCTCCAGACTGACCAACCCCAGGTCCCTCAGCCGCTCCTCATCAGACTTGTGCTCCAGACCCTTCACCACTCTGTTGCCCATCTCTGGACACGCTCCAGCACCTCAATGTCCTTCTTGGAGCGAGGGGCCCAAAACTGAACCCAGCACTTGAGGGGTGGCCTCACCAGTGCTGAGTACAGGGGGATGGTCACTGCCCTGCTCCTGCTGGCCACAGTATTTCTGGTACAAGCCAGGATGCTGTTGGCCGCCTTGGCCACCTGGGCACACTGCTGGCTCATGTTCAGCCGGCTGTCAACCAGCACCCCCAGGTCCTTTCCCTCCAGGCAGCTTTCCAGCCACTCTGCCCCAAGCCTGTAGCGTTGCCTGGGGTTGTTGTGACCCAAGTGCAGGACCCGGCACTGAGCCTTGTTGAACCTCATACAGTTGGCCTTGGCCATCAATCCAGCCTGTCCAGCTCCCTCTGCAGAGCCTGCCTACCCTTGAGCAGATCAACACTCCCTCCCAACTTAGTGTCATCTGCAAACTTGCTGAGGGTGCACTTGATCCCCTCGTCCAGGTCTTTGATAAAGATATTAGAGAGAAGTGGTCCCAGTACTGAGCCCTGGGGGACACCACTTGTGACTGTCCACCAACTGGAGTTAACTCCATTCACCACAACTCTTTGGGCCCGGCCGTCCAGCCAGTTCCATACCCAGTGAGGAGTGTGCCTGTCCAGCAAAGCATATGGAAGCATTTCTGGGAGACTTTGGTTTTAATATCAGAGCTTTCACTGGAAACAAGAGTTATGCTTACTCAGCCAGGAGACCCAAAAAAAAAGTACTGTGTGATATGTGCATCAGAACAATAATTCTAAAATACCTTGAAAGGGAGATAATAAATTGCCTGGGAGCAACATTAATCCTAAGCAAAAGGAATACTCTGAGTTATTTGCTGCAAGCATTCAAAATGAATGAACAGGCTATGTCCATTTAAAGCCTTTAATAGGAATTGTTTGCTTCCATCTATAACAGAACGTGCCTGAAGAACTGTGTGCTGCTTACACAGTGTGAATATAAGCATTTTGGAAAAGAGGCTAGTCACCAGCAATTAACACTGTGGTGTTTATCTTTGTGCATTTTGCTCACAGCTTTAACAAGCAGATAAAGAGATAGACGTGACAATATAAAAATGTGCATTCTGTTTACCAACTAAGACTCCTCAGAGCTACTGTTGCTTTTCTGTTACTGTGCAGAGTCCTTGCTTTGATTTCTCCAGTCTGCTGTACCAAAAAATAATGGTATTGTAATAACACAAAAGACACTGCAGGACTTGAAAGCTGACTAATTATAATTCTGTTGGAAATCATATTGTATGTACAATATCAGACCACGTATTTACTGCTTCCACTTCAGACTGCGATACTTGATGAATTTTAAAAATTTATTTATTTAAATTTCATTAAATGAAAATTGTGGACACAAAAAATTTACACACTGTACACTTCTAATGAGTTCCAAAGCTAACTGCACTCTCAACCCCACCATAATTTGTGTGTTTCCCCTTCTGCAGTTTGTACTGAGTGGTTTTCCACTATAGAAAAATAACTAAGGAGTATATGAAGAAAAAAGCCAACTCCAAATATGGTAAATTAAGTTGTGGAGTCATACTAACTGCTCCATAAGTTGTAACTCTTCGAAAGTTCTCTTAAGGAGTTTTTGTAAATGAGCTCTTTTCACAGAATCGTTGTTGGGGATCAAACTGAGTGAGACTGAGATCAGGCTTCGTGTTTGCTTAAGTTGGGCTACTGGGGAGCAGTCAGCTGAGTGCAGCATGCCTTGCATCTCCTCCTGGTAGCTCACCGTTGCAGAATGGAAAGCATCAGTATTATTTGTGTAAGTGAACTTGCCAGTCATGAGCACAACTGAATTGTTTGATCATCATTTATGCTGTACACTCTTCCCATGTTTCTCTAGTATTAGGCATTGAAAAGAGCAGATTCAACAAAGACAAGAAGTTGAAGGGGAAGGAAGATAAATTCCTTTTGTGGACAGTCTTTTTTTTTTTTTTTTTTAAACAAAGTTGTTATGCACTAGCACAGTGCTGTAGTTTTTGTGCTGTAAATGTTGCAGGAAACTATTCAACCTTAAAAGAGAAACTTCTTAATGATTTCTTGGAAACATGGAAAAACACAACTGATATAAAACCGTTCAATGAATGTAACCCCTGTGCTTTTGTCAGCCACCTTAAGCGCTTAATTTTTCATGTTTGCAGTAGACCTTATGCAACAAAACGTAAAAGCTGTGCTGAATCATGATCTGTTATATTTATACTGTTATTCTATTTAATATATTTTACTTACTAGAATGAAATTATCCCCCTCCCAAAGTCTTACCGACTTAGAAAGGAACAAAATTACAGGAAGTTTAAGCATGGGTTATAAAGTGCATAGCAAAGATTTTATTCCTTGCGTATTAATGCCTGAATACAATCTGAATATTTTTCTGTGAGGGCTTTAATTGCAAGCTGACAACAGTGAGTCTTTTGTGGCAACAGTCATTCATTGGGTCATGATCAAAAAGCAAAGGAATAGAATTATGAAGAAGAGAGACCAATTCCCTCCTTGCTTGTGTTCCTTCGTCTTTTCAGGGTAATTATGACGTGTTTTTGCATTCCAGAATTTAGGGAAAAAGAAGATGGGGGAGGGAAGTTAAGCCCTTTGGTAGTTTTGACTCACAAGAAATGCGTTCTTATTCAAAGAGAGATCTGTCCCCATTACTATTCAGGAACCAAACAATAACCGTGCTCAGCAGCGCTGGAATGAACTGCAGGCTGGCCCAGCAAACGCAGCACCAAATCTATATGGAGGGATGTTGGGGGTCATGTGTGTCTCGGTGGATAGATCCTGCTCGTTCCTTGGATAAGCTTGAAGATTCGCTCCTTTGCGTGAACAGTGGACAGTGTGACCATAGGAACATTTGCAAAGCAGGTCATGGCACTGTGGTCCCAGTGGACTGAGGGAGGGAAGCCCACATGCTTTGCAAACTCCAATAGCATAGTTCACCATGTGTATGTCAGACTGGTATTAGTATTCTACTGAACTAGCCATGCTGATAATTTTTTTTTGGTTTTGTGATTGTGCCTGTGTAAACAAAATATATGCTGAAATAATTTAAAGGTGCTTATAGCTACCCAAAGACCTGCAAATCCCACTAGTGACTTACAGAGCACTGATGATCTTGAGTGAATTAAATTTTATCTTCTTGTTAAGGCTTCTAAACAATGAGGGATAATCTGATATGTCATTCCAGTTTGATGATGAGATATTAAAAGTACAGTTGTTTAGGCTGGTAGCTTTATTATGGCCGAGGGAATCGTTAACCTGATTCTTCTGGCCTGTGCTGGTAGAAACTAGTACTGTTACTGAATGCTACTGGATGTCTTGTAGCCTTGTGGATGCAATTGTGGACAGTTTTTTAATCAAGCAAATTTTCCATGTTCTTGTAGATAAAGTTTTTTCTAAACTTATTTTATTCTGTTCTTAAGCCTGTTTTAACCATCCTTGATCTGACATATTGTTAGTCAGATTCCAAATTTCTTTTAAGCAGCATTACGTAACTAAGCATGAGCTAGGAAGAGTGGGCAATGGACCTTTTGCTTGAAGCTGGGGAATCCCTACAGTAGGCGCGAGCCTTGGTCAGTAAGGAATTGGACATTTTGCTTGTCTATACCAGAGCCCTCAGGCTGGCAGACACTGAACACCCTTTCATCCTTCTGACTTCAAAGTACTGCTCAGAACTTTGCAGAAACAGGCTTTTAGTTAGATCTGTAATTGAAACAGATCTATCAGACTGACCTACCTCATCTTTTCAAAGTACCTTGTATGTAACCTTACAGCAAATGAATATGTTATTTGCAGGTAGGGCATGGTCTCGTGTAATTATAGCATCTCTTTCAGCTATGTATAAATGCGCCTTCCTGGAATTCCATTTGAGAGATGAATTAAATGCTAGCTTATCTCCCAAGTTACATATATTTTAAAAATATTCAAGGCTTTCAGAGAATTTGAAATGAATTGTTTCATTATAAAGTTGGCCTTAGCATTTTTGACATGCCCTACAGATTTCATCCTCTTTATACAGAGGAGCTAAGAAAATTGTGATCAAAGAGCTAAAACTAGAGTTGACCTAGAGGATATGTTAGCAAATGATAATATAAAGACACTTGTGAGATTCCTAAAAATTCACACGCATGCACACACACATAGGTGGGTGAAATCCTAGGTGCGGAGGAGGCCTGTAGCGAGTGGTGTGCCCCACGGGTCAGTGCCAGGTCCAATCCTGTTCAACACATTCATCACTGACCTGGACAGGGGACAGAGTGCACCCTCAGCACGTTTGCTGACGACACAGAACTGGGAGCAGTGGCTGACACAGCAGGAGGCTGCGCTGCCGTTCAGCGAGACCTGGACAGGCTGGAGAGCTGGGTGGAGAGGAACCCAATGAAATTCAACAAGGGCAAGTGTAGGGTCCTGCACCCAGGGAGGAATAACCCCAGCACCAGGACAGAGTGGGGGTGACCTGCTGGGAAGCAGCGCTGCAGAGAAGGACCTGGGAGTCCTGGTGGACACAAGCTCTCCATGACCAGCAGCGTGCCCTCGTGGCCAAGAAGGTCAGTGGTGCCTGGGGTGCACGGAGAAGAGCGTGGCCAGCAGGTCGAGGGAGCTTCTCCTCCCCCTCTGCTCTGCCCTGCTGAGGTCACATCTGGAATATTGTGTCCAGTTCTGGGCTCCCCAGTTCCAGACAGACAGGGAACTACTGGGGAGAGTCCAGCGGAGGGCTGTGAGGATGATGAGGGGCCTGGGGCATCTCTGGTGTGAGGAAAGGCTGAGAGAGCTGGGGCTGGTTAGCCTGGAGAAGAGAAGGCTGAGAGGGGATCTGATCAACGCTTATCAATATCTAAAGGGTGGGTGTCAAGAGGAAGGGGCCAGACTCTTTTCAGTGGTGCCCAGTGACAGGACAAGGGGCAACAGGCACAAACTGGAACACGGGAAGTTCCACCTGAACATGAGGAAAAACTTCTTCCCTCTGAGGGTGAGCGAGCCCTGGGACAGGCTGCCCAGAGAGGTTGTGGAGTCTCGTTCTCCGGAGAGATTGAAAACTTGCCTGGACACGATCCTGTGCAACCTGCTCTGGGTGATCCTGCTTTAGCGGGGGGTTGGACTGGATGATCTCCAGAGGTCCCTTCCAATCCCGACCAGTCTGGGGTTCTGTGATTTCTTTGTGTTCTGTTGTAACCATTGATATTCTGCTGGTACAGCTCCCTCATTGATAAAGGATTTTCAAAGCTAAAAACATGATCTACTTTAGTCTGAGTTAAAAATCCTATCAGTAAAACTCTTCCTATGATAGACTGGCAGCCTCTGATTATGAGGTATTATGTCAGGGTGTTTGGCCTAGTGCGGGGTCTGGTTGGGATGGAGACTCTACCCAGTAGCCTGTATGGTCTGGGTTTGGATTCGTGACTAAAACAGTGTCACCCACCACAGACCCGCATGCTTACAGCAGGTGAGACACACAAGAGGGCTTTTGTTCAAGTAGTGTGTTGCTAGGAGCAGGTGTCTGAATATTCCAGGCTGAAATATTCTGATGGAAATACAGTGTTTCTGTACAAGTTGGTAAAGATGTAAGACACCGTTGTTGCATGAGGTTGAGAGAGCTGTTTGAGGATCTGGGGTCTGTGGCTCGCAGTGAGCAAGCCTGCCTTGATTTTTGTGTGTGAGATTCCTGGAGAATATGTAATACAGGAAAATTGCAGTTAGAAATAGTCAGTATTGATCTTGAAGACATAAGGAAAGGAAGTAGCTAAAAATGCCATAGGACTTAGGTTCTTTAAATATCCTGTAAAATAACTTCGAAATTTTTGGAATCTCAGCTGCCTAACATGGATACTCATTAACGCTAGCCATGCACTGATGTAGTTGAAATTGGTGACTATTTAATTGCAAAAATCAGCTGTGGCCAGTTTTGAGGTCTGGCAAAATACCCAAGAATACCTGAAGGTAATATTAAAAACCAAACCAAAACAAAAAACTCACACAAAACCCAAACAAACATTTTTTAGTGCATGTTTGATAGCCTACCAGGTATTGGTGGTTTTTGTAAGTTAGTCCTTGTTAAGAGCTGAGTTGTTTGTGGGGATAACAAGTTGCATTAGTTGATTCAGGGTATCAAAAGAACTACAGGGCATTTCAAAGTGAGTGTTTAACCAAGTCTCCTGGGATTTTTGTACACCACTGTGCTCAGGGGCAAAAAAGCAGATGTGACCTGTGGCAGGTCAGTACCAGAGTGAGCAATCAGTAAGAAGAAAAGAGAAACTGGGATCTAATAATGACAGGAAATTAGGAAAAGCATGCATCTCACTGAGAAGCCAGGAAGCAAATATACACGTGTGTTGTTTCTGCTGAATTTTCTTAGTATTCCCAATCCATGAGAAGTTTTGAAAAAACATTGGTTTGAATCCAGTTCAGACTCAATTCCACTCAAGCAAAAAAATGCTGTTCTGCCAGATCTTTGACCAGAATCATATCAGGAGTTACGATAGGGAAATGCATTCTGGTAATAGTTTGATCAGTATTACCATCACTAAATTTGCTAATTTTAAAGCCATGTTAGGCAGGGTGTCCAATGACAGCAGCATGTCCCGGACAGAAATTTTTGCTCTGAAAGGGAATGTTTACTCCTTTACATGAAAACCAGTTGCTTCTCAAAACATGAATCTGTGCCTTTTAGGGATTATAAGGTTCTATGTAGCAAAATGTAAAGCTGTTTGTTATTTTTTTAACCAGAGGTGGTATTTTTCTTTTGGAGGCTTTGCAAATCTCCATGTGACTGTTACCTCTGAAAGATGAAGATGTTTTGCAGGGGTTGCTAAGGTGATTTTGTGGGATGGCAATGCACTGGTAATTTGCTGTTAAGTTGTTTACAGGAGAATATGAATGAAATTTCACCACCCACAGCAAGGCAAATGTCCGTGTCTGATATTATTTCAGAAAGGTTTCAGTAGAGAAGAAAATAGCTGTACAAATGCACTATTCACAGCCCCTCCAAGGATGATAAAATACAATCTAGATATCTGTAGGACAGAGGGCATAAACATTTTAATCTCGTTTCACCTTTTCATCATTTTAACCAGAATTTGAAACATTTAAATTTTTCTTCTTTTTACTTTGATTTTTTTTTCTTAGATTTCTATATGTGAATGGTTTGGCAAGTATTTATTGGGAATATTTAGTGTTCAAAAGTTGATTATTTACACTGAGTCATCACAAATAGCTTTAAATCTATGAACAAACCCTACTGCTCCCATGCAGCTTTCCTCCCAGGAAAACAAGAAAGCACTACCAGTCTTTGGTGGAGGAGAAATTCCTTCTAGACTCCAAATACCAGGGCTGCCTTATCCCTAGGATACCTTAATTCCACGTGGGGTACCAGCACATGCTCAACATCCCGCCTTTTTCTGTGGCCATCTGTCATATTTTAGAAGGAAATAAAGTTACGCATCATGGGCAAAAGTTTTGAAGAACAGATAATCTTAAAGCCTAGAGCTAGGTAATATAGATCTCAGATCTGTAAACTACAGAGGGGTACTTTGGCAGTGACAGTCTGTTTGCCGCTGTGACATCTAGCTTTTAACTTGGCTCTTCATTTCCTTCTTAAAAATGATTCTTTAGGGATGAATTGGCAGCAGATGATTATGGTATGGTTCTTCAGTTTGGTTTTCTGACCTGACAGAAGGATACATTTCACTTACCTACATAGATTTGTTGATTTAACCTGTACCTGTCAACAAATTGCTGGAGAATTGTGCATTATTTTTTTTCACTTAAATAAGTAAGTTTGAGGACAGACTTACATTTGTTTTGATTTTATTTTTAAACCACCACCCCCCCACCCCACCCCCCAAAAAAAAAGACTGCTTGATGCCTGATACAGTTTAACAATGGAAGGCCCTTGGCTAGTTCTCCAGCTGGACCTGGTGAACCCAGCAGGCTTTTGGTGATCTTTAGACCTGACGTGGTGGTTTGACTGTAGGTGTGCTGCTGAGAAGAAGCCCCGGTGGATGCACTCTGCTGAGAACGTATGTTTTCCCTCACATGCTTGCGTATGCTGAGAGGTGACTGAAGGTATCTCAGTTTGCTGGCCTGCAGTCTGACTGATGGCTCATCTAACTTAATGGAACTGGTCAATTTAATAGGACTTTCAGTCTGGCTTTCATCAATATTTATGAACACACATACTTTTTTTGTAACTTAGCATTGTTTTTTATTAACCAAAAAGACCTGACTCCAAGTAAAAGTATTCAAAATAAACAAGATAAAATATTCACTACCTTCTACACAGTAAGTTTGAGCTATCTGAAAACCTGTCAGAATTCATAGACTGCCTGAATCTTTTGGGTCTACCCTGAATCTCTTGTCAAATTTGTCCTTATCTACAGTCTCTGTAATTAAAATACATTTCCAAATCTTCTGAATTCTTCTTTTCTGTCTCCTTTCATATTCTCTTAGTTTGTCTTTCTATATATTGCTCTTACTTTTTATGCAACTGTGAAAGACAAAAGCATTCTCAAGTTTAAGCTTTGACTTTTCAGACATCAGATTGATTTCCCCCCAGTATTCTGGGCACAATGGTGATATTTAGAGTTTTAATAAAGAGGTGAAGAAAGGGAAATAACTTAGGAATTTTCTGATAAGAAATGCAGATTCTGTGACTTTGCAGGTAAGATACTAAGCCATTTTACTGTGTACCTGCCCAGGGTGAGACAATAATATTCATCTGTCAATATCTTCTTGTGCAAGTCTGTACTGAGATGACATGCAAAGAGGGCAAGGTAGAATTTTACAGCTTCAGTTTCTTTATGATTACTAAGATTTCATTTCTGTTTTTCCAAGCAGAAGAAGCTTTTATCTATTTTTTCTTTTGACAATGTCAATATAAAAAGCATCAAATCTTGCATTCTTTGACTTGCTGTATATGTTGTAAGACCAAGTAGGGTGAAAGGAAAGCTTCTTTAGACTTAATTGCAGTGGCAGCCAGACTTTAGAGCTAAAAGGAATGGCGTTTGCAGTAAATAGCAAAACTCTGATTTCTCCACTGGAACAAAAGTCCTCCCAAGAGAAGTTTCTTCCAAATTTTAGACATTTGAATTAAATGAAATACAAAAATTCAAATGTTCACTTGGAAAGTTACATTTGTATTCTTCAGAGAGCTTGTACTAGCTTTCTGCATACGTGCAAGAGTCATTCTGAAGGTAATTTAGCTTTTTTGCTCACATAGTAACTAAAAACCCAGCAGTTGATTCCATCTGTTTTCTCCAGAAGAGGTAACGTAAATAAGATTTCAAAGGTGCCAAAATGAGATTGAGAGAAGATTTCCATCGGGTTTACCTGGTTACAGTACACCACTGCCCCAGTCTTTTCAAAGATATCACTAGAAATGCTTTATTGAGAAAAATAGTCCCTTATTGCATGCATTGTTTCCAAGGATGTCTGCCATTTACTGGCACTGTAGCTGAATTTGAATTATAAAGAGCAGCACAAAAATGAAGCTATGGAAAACAAGTTCCTTAAAGAACCACAATTCCTTATCCACTGTTGGTTGTTTTTGTGTTTGTTTGTTGGCTTTAAACCTGAATCAATCTACTTTCTTCTTTATTTTAAAGACAATTTTGATACGGTGAAGCAAATAACAGAAGTAGAGCCTCGTGTGAGAAAGCGTTTGCCAATGAATGCCATATAGTGAAGCCTAACAGTTGTTAGGAAGGAGCTGGGTTTAAAATGCTGGCTTTAGGACAATGGTCTTGCTGTTTTAAGAGAACAAAAGGCAGCATAGAGGTCAGTAGCTTCCGAAGCACAAACGGTTTCATTTTATCCTTTCACAATTACTGAAAATTGTAATGACATTATAATGAAACCACACTGTTCTCTTTCAATGAAACACCACCCCAATTCTGTTCATTCAGTAATTTAAATATCTTTATCATAATTTTCACAGGCTATTGTTTAGGATATTGGTTTTCATTCTGAGGTACGCAGATTTTTGTGCACTGATATGCTATTAAAAGAAATCCTGCAAATTATCTAAGAATAGCAAGTCAAGTTACCAAAAGGCTTAAA
Source organism: Balearica regulorum gibbericeps (assembly GCF_011004875.1). NCBI lineage: Eukaryota > Metazoa > Chordata > Aves > Gruiformes > Gruidae > Balearica > Balearica regulorum. The sequence continues at coordinate 28,462,934 of NC_046192.1, read as the reverse complement.
TTTATTATAGAGAAATCTGAAATTCCCATGTAATTTTCTTTTCCAGGTCCACAAATAGAGAAAAATATTAAAAATCTTTCTTTTAAGTAGCCTTTGATTAAATTAGGATTAGAAAAGTTATTAATTCTGTCCAATTTCCTGAGAAAATGCTATACACCATATTCTTGCTAAGAATTAAAAAAAAAGGTTGTTGATATAATCAAATATTTTTCATCCTTTTTTATGTAATCAGACATTAGTAAATGGTACTCAACAGTGCATTCAAAATATTCAAAATCCTGCAGAGCTCATCTTCATGTTGCAGGACAATAAATACTGTTGTCAAAGAATAGAGTGATCCAGAAATTACAGCTGCGTGTTTTGGAGGAATTTAGTTTAAAGGGTAGATGTGGGGGGAGCTTTTCTTTCTTCTAATGCACTTTTATAGCTGAAGTAGAACCAGATTAATGGAGCAGATACTCCAGTGCTCTCAATTCTGTTCATGTTTTAGGTAGAATGTAAAATAAGTGTGTAGATGCATACTAGAATTTCTGAAAGATTGGTGTTACCATGGATACACTCAAGCAACCAAAGAGCTTGTATGAATGCAAAGCACTAATTTTTCCGCTAGTTGCAGGAGGATTTGTTCTGATAAGAAACTTGTGCTGCCGCACACTTCTCCTCCCCCTCCCATTTGTTATTGAAGCAATACAACTCTTGGATGTTACATATTCTGTTGAGGGACAATTATAGTCGTGTTCCTCTACACCTACTGTCCAGGGTTAGCATTTTCACACAACAGTGAAACTGCCTTTGAACGTTATTTCAAATGAATGATAGAACTGATTCATTTTGGGTCCTGCGAATTCTTACATTGTGACAAAACACCCTCTTTATATATATAGGAACGTGCCTATCTTTCCACTGTAGGGAGGTGTTCATGGTGAAAAGAAATCCCTGTAGAGCAGATAATGGGGATAGAAATAAGTGAGAGGGGGAAATACCAGAAAGCTTGTAGCTTTTCCTGCGAGTTAGAATCCCAAGGGGATTTGGCAGGAGGAAGTACTTCTTTGAACTGTGCAGAGAATTAGTATTGTGAAAATGTGTGGGAAGAGGATTTGAAGTAGTCTCTGAACTCCTGCTGTAATTCTGAAAATTTCCTCTTCCCTTGCTGCTGGCTTGCTGTTCTCTAAGCTGCAGCACTGAGGAAGTTTCTGAGAAAGGCTATCATGTCTTCAGTGTCTGTCTTTGATCAATTCAACTGTCTGTTTCCTTACTAGCATAATCTATAGTTCCACCTGAATGAAGCTGGATCAAGCTAAAGGTATCCCAAGAGAAACCATAACTGATGCACGAGCCTGTTACAGCATGTCTAGATCTGGGCCGTTATCACTGCAAAGCTGATCTTGGCCATTGCAACTGTAACCGAGGAATCCCCAGCAGGGGTGGCCATAGCTAGTAGCAGTCAAATCAACAAATGTTGATAATGTCATAATGGCCGTTAGCACAAGAAGTATCTTTGTCAAAGCTGCAATAGATCTATGAGTTTACATTCCACTGGGGCAAGTATTTGTTCATTTAAATGGTATTTCACTGAGAAGAGTACTGACATCTGAATTGAATGATTGAATGCAAACTGTATAGCACATGAAAGAGTATTACTAAAATATACTGACCAATGTTGATATTGTTACTCTTTATTTGAATATTTCTTCTTGACCCGGTAAAAAGTTGCTGAAATCCTGCTATTCCTCACTGTGTTATGGATTAATCTTACTTCAGTTAATACTAACTTGTCTAGTGTACACTAAATAGATAGATCCTTATGCTTCATATCCCTGCTGTTGACCTGTGAGTCCTTATTCATTATAACATAAATAATATAATGGAAGTGGTTCAGATGGTGGAAGACCTATGTGTGCATCAGCCTTCATGGGGCAGGTAGGGGGGAACACAGCAAAACCTCCAAGTCTGTATCCCTGTCAAGGAGACACTATTATTTCAGATGTAATACAGAGAGAGTTCTTGTGTTTCCCATGGAACATGACTTTGGCAGGATGCTGCTGTGAAATACATTCTAGAGCATCTGATTGGTTATTATGGATAATACTTTTCTAAAATTATGGGTCCTTATGGAAAGCATTATCACTGGGAATAACAGTGCACTGTAGTTGGTAAATGATTTCCTATTAACCCTCAGTATTCAGTTCTTGTTTTGTGAAATTACAAAAAATTTCAGGTTAATTTTTATCCTTTTCAAACCCTAACTAGATCTGAATTGATAGTTGTATTAATAGACTGATAGTACACTAAGAATAAATGTTTCTTTGTAAGCTGTGAGTGAAAATAGACGACTATTGCTGTTTTCTCATTTTATTAATGAAAGGTTTTTCTCAATCTACATGCTGTATTACTCAGGTGTAGCTGATTGTTCATTTCTGTCTGCTGATTAAAAATACTGCATACTACTTTTTATTTATTTGAAAATGTGTGATTAAGGTAGGGCTAAATATGTAAGTAGGAGTAATGTGAGCTTACCTAAACTGGCTTGTGGAAGTCTAAATCTCAGGATTTAAAAGTTTTAGGGAGTTGAATACTTGATTCCCTAGAAGCCTAGTATTTGCCATAAATGAGTATGAATGTTTCTTCTGAAAAATCACTGAATATAGCTGAATGTTCCAGATGAAATTGTAATAATGCCTAGAGCATAAATGTATAGAATAACCTGCCTGGAGAGCACACCTCTGACAGACTTCCATCTAGCCGTGGTTTGCTACGGCCCTGTAGCACAAAGATTTTATCTGTTTTGTAATGTTTTGGATTGCTTCAGTTACTCCCACAGAATTTCCTTCTTGGAATTCCACTGAGTTTCTAACCTCAATAGTAATTAACAGCAACTTGTTCCACAGATAACTCATGTGCTTCTTCAAAGTATCCCCTATTATCAGTTTCTCTTGAAAATCAGCACATTTTATTATGGTCTTGTGGAATGTGCAACCTGCATTAGTTACATTTTTGCTGGTTTTGCAAAAAAATGTGCTTGCAGTGGGACCAGGACAAGATTTTGAGTGGCTTTAAGTTGATTGCAAAATTCTAATTCCCAGAGGGCAAAAACTGAATTACTTTTTCAGTTCTCTCTTTAAGTGGTGAAAAGTTTCTAGATTCATTTTTCAGAGGAAAAAAGGGAAATTAGAAATGTGCAAGACCAGCGTCTTACTGAATCTCTAATAAGAAAGGATAGCATTTTGCGTGTGCTGGAAAGATCCTGGGTTAAAAAAATTAGAGTCAAAAGACTGAAAATTTGTTAGTGAACCTCTGAGATACTTTGTGAGGGTTCCAAAACTTGGAGGTGTCAAATACCCTGTTACCAACATGTTTTGTGGAAATCAATGCAAAGTTATTTCTGGGCAACTAAACATATATGGAAACTTGGTTCCCAGGACTAAGCATACGCTGGCAGATGAGTTCAGACCTCTCTGCAAAATGCACTTCCTATAAGCTATGTGGTTTCTTCTATGTTAGACTAAGCAAAATGGGGCTTTCTTTTTACTGAGATAGTTTAGCTGTGCTATATTATTCCCACTTAGAAGTTCCTTCTGATTATTCTAGTCAGTCTAACAGCATGCAACACTCTCAGCGCATCTGTCGGTCTTAGCAAGATATCATTGTCACGTGGATGAGGGTTCTGGCGGTGGCGTATTGGATAGTATGGCAACACATTCATATAGCCGGTATTAAAAACATAGATGATATGTTTTTTTCCTATTTTTGCACAGTGATTACTCATTTTGGGGCATTGCTAGATGTGCAGAAGAGGTTTGTATTGGTGAGGAAAATATGGTAAAGGTCATATCCCATATAATTTTCATAAAACTGGCTTATGTGCATTAACACTAGGTGATTCTTTGGTGTGCGGGCGGAGCAGTGGACAAAGATCTTTATTTTTTTGTCACTGTGCGTATAGCTTTTTTCACATGATGTTTGAACTCTGTGTTTATTTAGCCCGGATAGATAGTGAGAACTGAAATCTTTCCATTCCAAGGACCTGTGGCCAAACAGGCATGTCCATTAAAGGGTCTCAGTAGTCCTGAATCACTTGCTTTAATTGATTTCTTTCTTACTTCAAAATCCTGACCGCTCACTTCAGCTCTTGGTGTCTTACTGTGTGAGTGTTGTTATGACAACAATGCAGAGTTTGTTACTAGAATTACTTTACTACTTGTGTGTTAATATCTGTGATGCCTTGAAAAAAGGTGGCATCCTTTGTTTTTGAACTTATACCAAACTGTGCTAGCCCTCACATAGACACACTTTTTCCATACTGAGGGAACTTTTTATGGTTTAAACAAGTCCTCTTAACAGGCAATATGGATATCTGAAAGGTTAATTCAGTCATATTCCAAAAGATATCTAGAAGCCTGTATTCACTGGTTTTACTAGCAACTAGGACTTCTTGTGTGCTTTTATGAACCAGATATGAGACCAGAATAGATTCTAGTGTTTAAATCCATGCCCTTGCTTATTTTGCAGTTGTTTCCCTGAGTAGACAAGTCTTCCATGCTGAGGAAAATTGCAGGATTGACAGTTTTCATGGCCATGCAAGTTTGCCAAACCATTAAGCCCCATTGTCTCAATCTGTTGCAGAAAAGCTAGAGAGAAGCTCAGCCTTCCCGCTGGTTAGGGCCTCCGCTATCTCCTGGGAGTTACTGATGATACTGAGTGTCACCATGTTTCGGTGCTTTCAGGCATGCTGCTGGAGGGAACAGAACGTACATCCAGCCTCATTCTGTCTTACACTTTATCCTCTTCTGCAGTTTGGCTTGGGGAACGTAAGGCAGAAAAAAAACCCCACAGTATGTATGAAAGTTGGAGCATTGAACATAATGAAATTAAACTTCCAGAGCCATCAGACCTGATTAAAAATATTTTGACTTATGCTCAGAAAAGCTACAGTGACAACTTCATGACTTTTATTCTTGTTTTCAATTTTGCTGCTGTAGTGAGCTGCTTTCCTTCTGCCCCGTTTCCAACAGTCAGGCTAGAGCTGCTTTTCTTTACCTTTGCCAGTAAAGACAAAAGACAGAAAGTGAGTGAGAAAGGCTGACCTGCGCTGGGAGTAGGGAGGGCCCGTGGCCTTGATATTTTTTAATAGAGTTTTTTTTGTAGGAAAGGATTTTTATTAGATCTCAAGATTTAATTTAATAGAAAACTGGTATCATGATCCGTGAGTGGCTGAGACACATCACAATGTAATCTGTCAGGAGTTTTCAAAATCATAGCACAAGTCAATAAACGTTATAGATGTTCTCTTCTCACACCCATGTTTTTACAGTGAGGAACTGAACCCTAGGCAGAACTGTTACACAATGTAATGCTGAACCTCTCAGCCAAATTGCAGAGAATTTTGATTTTAAAAGATACTAAATGCATTTTAGCAATCTGAATACCTTTCTAAAAAGAATTAAAAAGAGCAATTGTTGTTGTTTAATAGAGTAAAAAGGAAAAAGGTTGTTGAACATTTGCATTAGGTGCAAACCTAGTGCTACTCTGTTCCAAAATAGCTCTTACTTTCTTTGTCACTTACTATGTAGGCCAAGTCCATATGTCTCAGAGAGGGAGGTGGTAGCAATTCTGAGATCTGATGAATCACCAGCCAAAGAATTAGAAAGTGTCATGATCTAATCATGGTCTTAACAGCTACTGAAAAAACAGCAAACAAAAGAATAAGCCACAGATGTATTAGCCTGGAGTGTCTTCCAGATGAAAGATATCACTGCTTGCTTCAGTGCAGATGATTACAGATTCTGAAGCAATAAAGAATAAATTAATTGTTTTTTTAATATTTTTGTTTTCCTCTGTCAATTAAAATTTGTTCTGTTGTATGGCTCAGTATCTAACTAATTGCATTTCTTGTTGGGATAAGAAAATAATCAGTAAAGAAGAATATGGAGAGAAGCACAGTGCAGTTTAATCTGTTGAAGTTGTGAGATCCTTCCCTGAAGCCCAGGGGAAAGATGGAGATCCTTTTGCCACCTTTGTGCCTTTTTTAAGGGCCTGAGTCAAATTTTGCAAAATTAAAATAGAATATTTCTCATAGCTTTAATAAGCTTGGAGTCATGTTCTTTTAAAAATCTGAACTCTAGCTTTTAAGTGGTGCCCCAACAGTGAAGAGAATATGTTCAGAGCCTCCCAATTTTAGCTGTGTCTTCTAAAACTGAACTGGCTAACAAGAAGAAACCCATCAATCTCATCCTATTTTTTGTTTGTATTTTGCCTATTTCCTCCCCTTCCCCTGTGGATGTGTATAGTCATCTACAATTTTGGGACATTGAAAGCTGAAATTTCCTGTAAATTTATGATTAGCAGAAAGAGATTTGCCTGGCCTTCTCACGTGATAGTGATAACCTTGGTCCTTACGGACTGCACATGTGAAGAGGACAGGGGTGGAGTTGATCCTCCTTCCTTACTCAAGGCTTCCCGGGGACACCCTTCCAGCCTGTGCTAGTACATTCTCCCGTGGACTCTCGCTCACTCCCTCCAGCAAGACTGCCGAATTCTAGGGTGTGGGCAAGAGTAACCCCTTGGCAGGAGAACTGCCTTTAGAAGAACTGCTGTTACGTTGCTTGACTAGTCTCTAGGTTCGAGCTGTAAGATAGGATGTGCAGTGAGAGAGGCCTGAGAGCCTGAGTATTTAAGACTGGATGGTTACTGGATGGAATCAAATCTGTGTGCATGATGGACTTCCAACTTAATATTATACTATTCTAATGCCATCGTGTCTAAATTGTACTTATGTGATGGAAGTTCAGTTCTTGAATTTGAGGCTTATTCATAAGAAAGTTCCTACAAAATGCTAAGGGCTTTGTTTCAGTAAGGTACAGGATGACTTGCGCCCGTAGGACATATGAGCTTTTCTCTAGTAAACAGCTCTTTAGATGTTGAGAAGTCCATCAGTCTTCTTCACACTTCAGAAAGCAAGATCCTTACCAGTTGTCACCTATAAGACCAAATGAAGCTTTTTGTTTGTACATACCAAGCCAGCTAAGGTGGGTGTTTGGCATTCAGCTTCCTAATTACCTAGTAACTTCAGTGGTATTCCACCTTCACTTTGATGTGTCTTCAGTTACTGTATTAGTTGTTGAAATGATTAAAATGTAACAGGAGATCAAATTAGTTGTGTTTCTATGAATACACATTGTTTGTTCGTCACTTTTCAGCCATTGTAAACTATTGTGAATTGCAGTAAAGTGGAAAATATTTGAAATACTTTTTAAATTTCCAGCGACTCCTATAATAAGCAGAAAAAAGAGGAAAGTAAAACTTTTTGAGCAAGAAAGGTGGTGAAGACCAGAGTAGACGTGCCACTGATTATCTTTCTTTCTGAGAAGAGGACTAAGTTCTTATTTCCCAGAAGACTTAAAGCCTTTTCCGTGACCTTTATTTTGTCTTTTATGAAAGTCAACAGATTTTGTTTTCATTGAAGTCCTATTTTTTGTCTCTTTAGAAAAAGAAACAGAAACCACTGGCTTCCCTTCTGCCACAGAAAAGTCAAATTGTGACATTGCAGTTTACAAATGTGCTTAAAAGTGTACAGCAAATTGATAATTTGTCTTATGTTTCTGTAGACAAGCTCTTTTATCTTACGCATAAAACTGGGGAGGCTTTTTTAAGGAAACAATGTGAAGATGCATCCTAAAACTACATTCATCATTTCAACTAACTCCATGAGTCAGTATGATCCTGTTTTTCTGTTATTGTTTCTTTGAGGGATAATAAAAAAGAGTTAAATGTCCTCACCTCTGTGTCTTTACAGATTTAACACTATTTTTTAATCTGTTTTCTGGCATAGGTCAAATTTCCTGTGTGTTTGTTTTATCATTTAATCTCAAAGACTTTTTTATCTTTTTGTTCAGTTTCTTCTAATATAACTGTGCCTCTTGGGTTTCTAGGCAGCTTCCCGGCATTTGTTCTCTGAGATCTCAAGGTGTCCTCCTCTTCTGAGTTTTCTGATTTGCAAGTGCATTTAAGATGAAATTTGCCAAAGGTTTGTGGTTCTCCACAAGATTAATCTGGAGAGAGAGAGACTTTCTCTGGAACATCTTTTGATGAAAGGCATTAATGGAAATCATTTATTATTTTCTAATCTATCAAGGAGCACCCATAGCAGAGAACTGCCCTCGAATATGTTTTCCTGAGTGCCACACTTGATTTTTGTTATTTCTAAACCAACACATTCTATCATGTTGTCATGGTTTAGCCCCAGCCGGCAGCTGAACACCATGCAGCCACTCACTCACTGCCCTCCCCCCCCCTCCTTTCCTCCCCCCCAGCGGGATGGGGAGGAGAATGGGAAGGAAAAGGCAAGACCTGGTGGGTTGGTATAAGGACAGTTTACTGGGATAGCAAAGGGAGAGGGGAAGACAAAACAAAACAGTACTTAACAGAGTATACGAAACCGATGATACACAGTGCAGTTTCTCACCCAAGGACCGTACAACTCAGACCGCACGCTCAGACCTGTCCCGAAACCGGACTGTCCCTGAGCCACGCGTCCTGGAGCTGCTGCCGCCCCTCCCCGACTAGCCCCCCTTTTACGCTGAGCATGACGTCATATGGTATGGAATACCCCCTTTGGCTAGTTTGGGTCACCTGTACTGTCTATGTCCCCTCCCAACTCCTCGTGCACCCCCAGCCGTCCCGCTGGCGGGGCGGTGCGAGAAGCAGCAAAGGCCTCGGCTCTGTGTAAGCACTGCTCAACAGCAGGTCCACATAACAAAAACATCTCTATATTATCAACGCTGTTTCCAGCACAAATCCAAACCATAGCCCCATACTAGCTACTGTGAAGAAGATGAACCCTCTCTGCTGAAACCAGGACACATGTGAAAGTGATTTGAATTCTATATATTAAAAAAATAGTGTATTGAGAATGACTACTGTTTCTAATACAGTTACTTTTGTAGTTACATGTAAAAATATTTTACATGTAGTGAAAATACATGTCCAGTAGTTATTGCTGTCTGCATTGGCCATTTACCTAATTCAATAATTTATATTCACATATAACCCTTGCATTACTTTTCCATTTAATTAAGTTGGAGTCTTTTGGGTCCTCTTCTCTAAAGATACTTTAATATAGTAAGTCAGTTATTTGCATGATAACTTTCTAGTTTTTTATATTTTCTTTATTTTTTGTAATAAAGTATATTTAAAGATAAAAGTATAAATCTGTTGTATGTTAAAGTGGGGGTGAAGTGATCTTATCTTAATACTGGGATTATGGTTCTCAACTCACATGTGAGAAGCTTCACATGTATGACATTTTATTTGGTATTGATTAATTTCCTTGCTCATTATTAATCCATTCAAAGACTAATAACAAGCAAGGAAATTAATCACGTATATTTCTAAAATTCAGGTAATAATATCACAAAGA